>NC_136267.1:183623018-183953018 GCF_964187855.1 Myxine glutinosa | reverse complement strand
TACAACTATATACATGAAGAATGAAGCGTTTTCATTCTACAACTATATACATGAAGAATGAAGAGTTTTCATTCTACAACGATATACATGAAGAATGAAACGTTTTCATTCTACAACTATATACATGAAGAATGAAGCGTTTTCATTCTACAACTATATACATGAAGAATGAAGCGTTTTCATTCTACAACTATATACATGAAGAATGAAGAGTTTTCATTCTACAACTATATACATGAAGAATGAAGCATTTTCATTCTACAACTATATACATGAAGAATGAAGCATTTTCATTCTACAACTATATACATGAAGAATGAAGCATTTTCATTCTACAACTATATACATGAAGAATGAAGCATTTTCATTCTACAACTATATACATGAAGAATGAAGCATTTTCATTCTACAACTATATACATGAAGAATGAAGCGTTTTCATTCTACAACTATATACATGAAGAATTAAGCATTTTCATTCTACAACTATATACATGAAGAATGAAGCATTTTCATTCTACAACTATACACAGGAAGAATGAAGCATTTTCATTCTACAACTATATACATGAAGAATGAAGCATTTTCATTCTACAACTATATGCATGAAGAATGAAGCGTTTTCATTCTACAACTATATACATGAAGAATGAAGAGTTTTCATTCTACAACTATATACATGAAGAATGAAACGTTTTCATTCTACAACTATATACATGAAGAATGAAACGTTTTCATTCTACAACTATATACATGAAGAATGAAACGTTTTCATTCTACAACTATATACATGAAGAATGAAGCGTTCTCATTCAACAACGATATACATGAAGAATGAAGAGTTTTCATTCTACAACTATATACATGAAGAATGAAGCGTTCTCATTCTACAACGATATACATGAAGAATGAAGCGTTTTCATTCTACAACTATATACATGAAGAATGAAGCATTTTTATTCTACAACTATATACATGAAAAATGAAGCATTTTCATTCTACAACTATATACATGAAGAATGAAGCATTTTCATTCTACAACTATATACATGAAGAATGAAGCATTTTCATTCTACAACTATGTACATGAAGAATGAAGAGTTTTCATTCTACAACTATATACATGAAGAATGAAGCATTTTCATTCTACAACTATATACATGAAGAATGAAGCATTTTCATTCTACAACTATGTACATGAAGAATGAAGAGTTTTCATTCTACAACTATATACATGAAGAATGAAGCGTTTTCATTCTACAACTATATACATGAAGAATGAAACGTTTTCATTCTACAACTATATACATGAAGAATGAAGCATTTTCATTCTACAACTATATACATGAAGAATGAAGCATTTTCATTCTACAACTATATACATGAAGAATGAAGCATTTTCATTCTACAACTATATACATGAAGAATGAAGCATTTTCATTCTACAACTATATACATGAAGAATGAAGCATTTTCATTCTACAACTATATACATGAAGAATGAAGAGTTTTCATTCCACAACTATATACATGAAGAATGAAGAGTTTTCATTCCACAACTATATACATGAAGAATGAAGAGTTTTCATTCCACAACTATATACATGAAGAATGAAGAGTTTTCATTCTACAACTATATACATGAAGAATGAAGCGTTTTCATTCTACAACTATATACATGAAGAATGAAGCGTTTTCATTCTACAACTATATACATGAAGAATGAAGCGTTTTCATTCTACAACTATATACATGAAGAATGAAACGTTTTCATTCTACAACTATATACATGAAGAATGAAGCGTTTTCATTCTACAACTATATACAAGAAGAATGAAGCGTTTTCATTCTACAACTATATACATGAAGAATGAAGAGTTTTCATTCCACAACTATATACATGAAGAATGAAGAGTTTTCATTCCACAACTATATACATGAAGAATGAAGAGTTTTCATTCTACAACTATATACATGAAGAATGAAGAGTTTTCATTCCACAACTATATACATGAAGAATGAAGAGTTTTCATTCCACAACTATATACATGAAGAATGAAGAGTTTTCATTCTACAACTATATACATGAAGAATGAAGCGTTTTCATTCTACAACTATATACATGAAGAATGAAGCGTTTTCATTCTACAACTATATACATGAAGAATGAAGCGTTTTCATTCTACAACTATATACATGAAGAATGAAGAGTTTTCATTCTACAACTATATACATGAAGCATGAAGCGTTTTCATTCTACAACTATATACATGAAGAATGAAGCGTTTTCATTCTACAACTATATACATGAAGAATGAAGCGTTTTCATTCTACAACTATACACATGAAGAATGAAGAGTTTTCATTCCACAACTATATACATGAAGAATGAAGAGTTTTCATTCTACAACTCTATACATGAAGAATGAAGAGTTTTCATTCCACAACTATATACATGAAGAATGAAGAGTTTTCATTCCACAACTATATACATGAAGAATGAAGAGTTTTCATTCTACAACTATATACATGAAGAATGAAGCGTTTTCATTCTACAACTATATACATGAAGAATGAAGCGTTTTCATTCTACAACTATATACATGAAGAATGAAGCGTTTTCATTCTACAACTATATACATGAAGAATGAAGCATTTTCATTCTACAACTATATACATGAAGAATGAAGCATTTTCATTCTACAACTATATACATGAAGAATGAAGCATTTTCATTCTACAACTATATACATGAAGAATGAAGAGTTTTCATTCCACAACTATATACATGAAGAATGAAGAGTTTTCATTCCACAACTATATACATGAAGAATGAAGAGTTTTCATTCTACAACTATATACATGAAGAATGAAGCGTTTTCATTCTACAACTATATACATGAAGAATGAAGCGTTTTCATTCTACAACTATATACATGAAGAATGAAGCATTTTCATTCTACAACTATATACATGAAGAATGAAGCATTTTCATTCTACAACTATATACATGAAGAATGAAGCATTTTCATTCCACAACTATATACATGAAGAATGAAGAGTTTTCATTCCACAACTATATACATGAAGAATGAAGAGTTTTCATTCTACAACTATATACATGAAGAATGAAGCGTTTTCATTCTACAACTATATACATGAAGAATGAAGCGTTTTCATTCTACAACTATATACATGAAGAATGAAGCGTTTTCATTCTACAACTATATACATGAAGAATGAAGCGTTTTCATTCTACAACTATATACATGAAGAATGAAGCGTTTTCATTCTACAACTATATACATGAAGAATGAAGAGTTTTCATTCTACAACTATATACATGAAGAATGAAGCGTTTTCATTCTACAACTATATACATGAAGAATGAAGAGTTTTCATTCTACAACGATATACATGAAGAATGAAACGTTTTCATTCTACAACTATATACATGAAGAATGAAGCGTTTTCATTCTACAACTATATACATGAAGAATGAAGCGTTTTCATTCTACAACTATATACATGAAGAATGAAGAGTTTTCATTCTACAACTATATACATGAAGAATGAAGCATTTTCATTCTACAACTATATACATGAAGAATGAAGCATTTTCATTCTACAACTATATACATGAAGAATGAAGCATTTTCATTCTACAACTATATACATGAAGAATGAAGCATTTTCATTCTACAACTATATACATGAAGAATGAAGCATTTTCATTCTACAACTATATACATGAAGAATGAAGCGTTTTCATTCTACAACTATATACATGAAGAATTAAGCATTTTCATTCTACAACTATATACATGAAGAATGAAGCATTTTCATTCTACAACTATACACAGGAAGAATGAAGCATTTTCATTCTACAACTATATACATGAAGAATGAAGCATTTTCATTCTACAACTATATGCATGAAGAATGAAGCGTTTTCATTCTACAACTATATACATGAAGAATGAAGAGTTTTCATTCTACAACTATATACATGAAGAATGAAACGTTTTCATTCTACAACTATATACATGAAGAATGAAACGTTTTCATTCTACAACTATATACATGAAGAATGAAACGTTTTCATTCTACAACTATATACATGAAGAATGAAGCGTTCTCATTCAACAACGATATACATGAAGAATGAAGAGTTTTCATTCTACAACTATATACATGAAGAATGAAGCGTTCTCATTCTACAACGATATACATGAAGAATGAAGCGTTTTCATTCTACAACTATATACATGAAGAATGAAGCATTTTTATTCTACAACTATATACATGAAAAATGAAGCATTTTCATTCTACAACTATATACATGAAGAATGAAGCATTTTCATTCTACAACTATATACATGAAGAATGAAGCATTTTCATTCTACAACTATGTACATGAAGAATGAAGAGTTTTCATTCTACAACTATATACATGAAGAATGAAGCATTTTCATTCTACAACTATATACATGAAGAATGAAGCATTTTCATTCTACAACTATGTACATGAAGAATGAAGAGTTTTCATTCTACAACTATATACATGAAGAATGAAGCGTTTTCATTCTACAACTATATACATGAAGAATGAAACGTTTTCATTCTACAACTATATACATGAAGAATGAAGCATTTTCATTCTACAACTATATACATGAAGAATGAAGCATTTTCATTCTACAACTATATACATGAAGAATGAAGCATTTTCATTCTACAACTATATACATGAAGAATGAAGCATTTTCATTCTACAACTATATACATGAAGAATGAAGAGTTTTCATTCCACAACTATATACATGAAGAATGAAGAGTTTTCATTCTACAACTATATACATGAAGAATGAAGAGTTTTCATTCTACAACGATATACATGAAGAATGAAGAGTTTTCATTCCACAACTATATACATGAAGAATGAAGAGTTTTCATTCCACAACTATATACATGAAGAATGAAGAGTTTTCATTCTACAACTATATACATGAAGAATGAAGCGTTTTCATTCTACAACTATATACATGAAGAATGAAGCGTTTTCATTCTACAACTATATACATGAAGAATGAAGCGTTTTCATTCTACAACTATATACATGAAGAATGAAGCGTTTTCATTCTACAACTATATACATGAAGAATGAAGCGTTTTCATTCTACAACTATATACATGAAGAATGAAGAGTTTTCATTCTACAACTATATACATGAAGAATGAAGCGTTTTCATTCTACAACTATATACATGAAGAATGAAGAGTTTTCATTCTACAACGATATACATGAAGAATGAAACGTTTTCATTCTACAACTATATACATGAAGAATGAAGCGTTTTCATTCTACAACTATATACATGAAGAATGAAGCGTTTTCATTCTACAACTATATACATGAAGAATGAAGAGTTTTCATTCTACAACTATATACATGAAGAATGAAGCATTTTCATTCTACAACTATATACATGAAGAATGAAGCATTTTCATTCTACAACTATATACATGAAGAATGAAGCATTTTCATTCTACAACTATATACATGAAGAATGAAGCATTTTCATTCTACAACTATATACATGAAGAATGAAGCATTTTCATTCTACAACTATATACATGAAGAATGAAGCGTTTTCATTCTACAACTATATACATGAAGAATTAAGCATTTTCATTCTACAACTATATACATGAAGAATGAAGCATTTTCATTCTACAACTATACACAGGAAGAATGAAGCATTTTCATTCTACAACTATATACATGAAGAATGAAGCATTTTCATTCTACAACTATATGCATGAAGAATGAAGCGTTTTCATTCTACAACTATATACATGAAGAATGAAGAGTTTTCATTCTACAACTATATACATGAAGAATGAAACGTTTTCATTCTACAACTATATACATGAAGAATGAAACGTTTTCATTCTACAACTATATACATGAAGAATGAAACGTTTTCATTCTACAACTATATACATGAAGAATGAAGCGTTCTCATTCAACAACGATATACATGAAGAATGAAGAGTTTTCATTCTACAACTATATACATGAAGAATGAAGCGTTCTCATTCTACAACGATATACATGAAGAATGAAGCGTTTTCATTCTACAACTATATACATGAAGAATGAAGCATTTTTATTCTACAACTATATACATGAAAAATGAAGCATTTTCATTCTACAACTATATACATGAAGAATGAAGCATTTTCATTCTACAACTATATACATGAAGAATGAAGCATTTTCATTCTACAACTATGTACATGAAGAATGAAGAGTTTTCATTCTACAACTATATACATGAAGAATGAAGCATTTTCATTCTACAACTATATACATGAAGAATGAAGCATTTTCATTCTACAACTATGTACATGAAGAATGAAGAGTTTTCATTCTACAACTATATACATGAAGAATGAAGCGTTTTCATTCTACAACTATATACATGAAGAATGAAACGTTTTCATTCTACAACTATATACATGAAGAATGAAGCATTTTCATTCTACAACTATATACATGAAGAATGAAGCATTTTCATTCTACAACTATATACATGAAGAATGAAGCATTTTCATTCTACAACTATATACATGAAGAATGAAGCATTTTCATTCTACAACTATATACATGAAGAATGAAGCATTTTCATTCTACAACTATATACATGAAGAATGAAGAGTTTTCATTCCACAACTATATACATGAAGAATGAAGAGTTTTCATTCCACAACTATATACATGAAGAATGAAGAGTTTTCATTCCACAACTATATACATGAAGAATGAAGAGTTTTCATTCTACAACTATATACATGAAGAATGAAGCGTTTTCATTCTACAACTATATACATGAAGAATGAAGCGTTTTCATTCTACAACTATATACATGAAGAATGAAGCGTTTTCATTCTACAACTATATACATGAAGAATGAAACGTTTTCATTCTACAACTATATACATGAAGAATGAAGCGTTTTCATTCTACAACTATATACAAGAAGAATGAAGCGTTTTCATTCTACAACTATATACATGAAGAATGAAGAGTTTTCATTCCACAACTATATACATGAAGAATGAAGAGTTTTCATTCCACAACTATATACATGAAGAATGAAGAGTTTTCATTCTACAACTATATACATGAAGAATGAAGAGTTTTCATTCCACAACTATATACATGAAGAATGAAGAGTTTTCATTCCACAACTATATACATGAAGAATGAAGAGTTTTCATTCTACAACTATATACATGAAGAATGAAGCGTTTTCATTCTACAACTATATACATGAAGAATGAAGCGTTTTCATTCTACAACTATATACATGAAGAATGAAGCGTTTTCATTCTACAACTATATACATGAAGAATGAAGAGTTTTCATTCTACAACTATATACATGAAGCATGAAGCGTTTTCATTCTACAACTATATACATGAAGAATGAAGCGTTTTCATTCTACAACTATATACATGAAGAATGAAGCGTTTTCATTCTACAACTATACACATGAAGAATGAAGAGTTTTCATTCCACAACTATATACATGAAGAATGAAGAGTTTTCATTCTACAACTCTATACATGAAGAATGAAGAGTTTTCATTCCACAACTATATACATGAAGAATGAAGAGTTTTCATTCCACAACTATATACATGAAGAATGAAGAGTTTTCATTCTACAACTATATACATGAAGAATGAAGCGTTTTCATTCTACAACTATATACATGAAGAATGAAGCGTTTTCATTCTACAACTATATACATGAAGAATGAAGCGTTTTCATTCTACAACTATATACATGAAGAATGAAGCATTTTCATTCTACAACTATATACATGAAGAATGAAGCATTTTCATTCTACAACTATATACATGAAGAATGAAGCATTTTCATTCTACAACTATATACATGAAGAATGAAGAGTTTTCATTCCACAACTATATACATGAAGAATGAAGAGTTTTCATTCCACAACTATATACATGAAGAATGAAGAGTTTTCATTCTACAACTATATACATGAAGAATGAAGCGTTTTCATTCTACAACTATATACATGAAGAATGAAGCGTTTTCATTCTACAACTATATACATGAAGAATGAAGCATTTTCATTCTACAACTATATACATGAAGAATGAAGCATTTTCATTCTACAACTATATACATGAAGAATGAAGCATTTTCATTCTACAACTATATACATGAAGAATGAAGAGTTTTCATTCTACAACTATATACATGAAGAATGAAGCATTTTCATTCTACAACTATATACATGAAGAATGAAGCATTTTCATTCTACAACTATATACATGAAGAATGAAGCATTTTCATTCTACAACTATATACATGAAGAATGAAGAGTTTTCATTCTACAACTATATACATGAAGAATGAAGCGTTTTCATTCTACAACTATATACATGAAGAATGAAACGTTTTCATTCTACAACTATATACATGAAGAATGAAGCATTTTCATTCTACAACTATATACATGAAGAATGAAGCATTTTCATTCTACAACTATATACATGAAGAATGAAGCATTTTCATTCTACAACTATATACATGAAGAATGAAGCATTTTCATTCTACAACTATATCCATGAAGAATGAAGAGTTTTCATTCCACAACTATATACATGAAGAATGAAGAGTTTTCATTCTACAACTATATACATGAAGAATGAAGAGTTTTCATTCTACAACGATATACATGAAGAATGAAGAGTTTTCATTCCACAACTATATACATGAAGAATGAAGAGTTTTCATTCCACAACTATATACATGAAGAATGAAGAGTTTTCATTCTACAACTATATACATGAAGAATGAAGCGTTTTCATTCTACAACTATATACATGAAGAATGAAGCGTTTTCATTCTACAACTATATACATGAAGAATGAAGCGTTTTCATTCTACAACTATATACATGAAGAATGAAGCGTTTTCATTCTACAACTATATACATGAAGAATGAAGCGTTTTCATTCTACAACTATATACATGAAGAATGAAGAGTTTTCATTCTACAACTATATACATGAAGAATGAAGCGTTTTCATTCTACAACTATATACATGAAGAATGAAGAGTTTTCATTCTACAACGATATACATGAAGAATGAAACGTTTTCATTCTACAACTATATACATGAAGAATGAAGCGTTTTCATTCTACAACTATATACATGAAGAATGAAGCGTTTTCATTCTACAACTATATACATGAAGAATGAAGAGTTTTCATTCTACAACTATATACATGAAGAATGAAGCATTTTCATTCTACAACTATATACATGAAGAATGAAGCATTTTCATTCTACAACTATATACATGAAGAATGAAGCATTTTCATTCTACAACTATATACATGAAGAATGAAGCATTTTCATTCTACAACTATATACATGAAGAATGAAGCATTTTCATTCTACAACTATATACATGAAGAATGAAGCGTTTTCATTCTACAACTATATACATGAAGAATTAAGCATTTTCATTCTACAACTATATACATGAAGAATGAAGCATTTTCATTCTACAACTATACACAGGAAGAATGAAGCATTTTCATTCTACAACTATATACATGAAGAATGAAGCATTTTCATTCTACAACTATATGCATGAAGAATGAAGCGTTTTCATTCTACAACTATATACATGAAGAATGAAGAGTTTTCATTCTACAACTATATACATGAAGAATGAAACGTTTTCATTCTACAACTATATACATGAAGAATGAAACGTTTTCATTCTACAACTATATACATGAAGAATGAAACGTTTTCATTCTACAACTATATACATGAAGAATGAAGCGTTCTCATTCAACAACGATATACATGAAGAATGAAGAGTTTTCATTCTACAACTATATACATGAAGAATGAAGCGTTCTCATTCTACAACGATATACATGAAGAATGAAGCGTTTTCATTCTACAACTATATACATGAAGAATGAAGCATTTTTATTCTACAACTATATACATGAAAAATGAAGCATTTTCATTCTACAACTATATACATGAAGAATGAAGCATTTTCATTCTACAACTATATACATGAAGAATGAAGCATTTTCATTCTACAACTATGTACATGAAGAATGAAGAGTTTTCATTCTACAACTATATACATGAAGAATGAAGCATTTTCATTCTACAACTATATACATGAAGAATGAAGCATTTTCATTCTACAACTATGTACATGAAGAATGAAGAGTTTTCATTCTACAACTATATACATGAAGAATGAAGCGTTTTCATTCTACAACTATATACATGAAGAATGAAACGTTTTCATTCTACAACTATATACATGAAGAATGAAGCATTTTCATTCTACAACTATATACATGAAGAATGAAGCATTTTCATTCTACAACTATATACATGAAGAATGAAGCATTTTCATTCTACAACTATATACATGAAGAATGAAGCATTTTCATTCTACAACTATATACATGAAGAATGAAGCATTTTCATTCTACAACTATATACATGAAGAATGAAGAGTTTTCATTCCACAACTATATACATGAAGAATGAAGAGTTTTCATTCCACAACTATATACATGAAGAATGAAGAGTTTTCATTCCACAACTATATACATGAAGAATGAAGAGTTTTCATTCTACAACTATATACATGAAGAATGAAGCGTTTTCATTCTACAACTATATACATGAAGAATGAAGCGTTTTCATTCTACAACTATATACATGAAGAATGAAGCGTTTTCATTCTACAACTATATACATGAAGAATGAAACGTTTTCATTCTACAACTATATACATGAAGAATGAAGCGTTTTCATTCTACAACTATATACAAGAAGAATGAAGCGTTTTCATTCTACAACTATATACATGAAGAATGAAGAGTTTTCATTCCACAACTATATACATGAAGAATGAAGAGTTTTCATTCCACAACTATATACATGAAGAATGAAGAGTTTTCATTCTACAACTATATACATGAAGAATGAAGAGTTTTCATTCCACAACTATATACATGAAGAATGAAGAGTTTTCATTCCACAACTATATACATGAAGAATGAAGAGTTTTCATTCTACAACTATATACATGAAGAATGAAGCGTTTTCATTCTACAACTATATACATGAAGAATGAAGCGTTTTCATTCTACAACTATATACATGAAGAATGAAGCGTTTTCATTCTACAACTATATACATGAAGAATGAAGAGTTTTCATTCTACAACTATATACATGAAGCATGAAGCGTTTTCATTCTACAACTATATACATGAAGAATGAAGCGTTTTCATTCTACAACTATATACATGAAGAATGAAGCGTTTTCATTCTACAACTATACACATGAAGAATGAAGAGTTTTCATTCCACAACTATATACATGAAGAATGAAGAGTTTTCATTCTACAACTCTATACATGAAGAATGAAGAGTTTTCATTCCACAACTATATACATGAAGAATGAAGAGTTTTCATTCCACAACTATATACATGAAGAATGAAGAGTTTTCATTCTACAACTATATACATGAAGAATGAAGCGTTTTCATTCTACAACTATATACATGAAGAATGAAGCGTTTTCATTCTACAACTATATACATGAAGAATGAAGCGTTTTCATTCTACAACTATATACATGAAGAATGAAGCATTTTCATTCTACAACTATATACATGAAGAATGAAGCATTTTCATTCTACAACTATATACATGAAGAATGAAGCATTTTCATTCTACAACTATATACATGAAGAATGAAGAGTTTTCATTCCACAACTATATACATGAAGAATGAAGAGTTTTCATTCCACAACTATATACATGAAGAATGAAGAGTTTTCATTCTACAACTATATACATGAAGAATGAAGCGTTTTCATTCTACAACTATATACATGAAGAATGAAGCGTTTTCATTCTACAACTATATACATGAAGAATGAAGCGTTTTCATTCTACAACTATATACATGAAGAATGAAGCGTTTTCATTCTACAACTATATACATGAAGAATGAAGAGTTTTCATTCTACAACTATATACATGAAGAATGAAGCATTTTCATTCTACAACTATATACATGAAGAATGAAGCATTTTCATTCTACAACTATATACATGAAGAATGAAGCATTTTCATTCTACAACTATATACATGAAGAATGAAGCGTTTTCATTCTACAACTATATACATGAAGAATGAAACGTTTTCATTCTACAACTATATCCATGAAGAATGAAGCGTTTTCATTTTACAACTATATCCATGAAGAATGAAGCGTTTTCATTCTACAACTATATACATGAAGAATGAAGCGTTCTCATTCTACAACGATATACATGAAGAATGAAGAGTTTTCATTCTACAACTATATACATGAAGAATGAAGCGTTTTCATTCTACAACTATATACATGAAGAATGAAACGTTTTCATTCTACAACGATATACATGAAGAATGAAACGTTTTCATTCTACAACTATATACATGAAGAATGAAGCGTTTTCATTCTACAACTGTATACATGAAGAATGAAGCATTTTCATTCTACAACGATATACATGAAGAATGAAGCATTTTCATTCTACAACTATATACATGAAGAATGAAACGTTTTCATTCTACAACTATATACATGAAGAATGAAACGTTTTCATTCTACAACTATATACATGAAGAATGAAACGTTTTCATTCTACAACTATATCCATGAAGAATGAAGCGTTCTCATTCTCCAACTATATACATGAAGAATGAAACGTTTTCATTCTACAACTATATACATGAAGAATGAAACGTTTTCATTCTACAACTATATACATGAAGAATGAAGCGTTTTCATTCTACAACTATATACATGAAGAATGAAACGTTTTCATTCTACAACTATATAGATGAAGAATGAAACGTTTTCATTCTACAACTATGTACATGAAGAATGAAGCATTTTCATTCTACAACTATATACATGAAGAATGAAGCGTTTTCATTCTACAACTATATACATGAAGAATGAAGCATTTTCATTCTACAACTATATACATGAAGAATGAAACGTTTTCATTCTACAACTATATACATGAAGAATGAAGCGTTTTCATTCTAAAACTATATACATGAAGAATGAAGCGTTTTCATTCTACAACTATATACATGAAGAATGAAGCATTTTCATTCTACAACTATATACATGAAGAATGAAGCGTTTTCATTCTACAACTATATACATGAAGAATGAAGCATTTTCATTCTACAACTATATACATGAAGAATGAAGAGTTTTCATTCCACAACTATATACATGAAGAATGAAGAGTTTTCATTCCACAACTATATACATGAAGAATGAAGAGTTTTCATTCTACAACTATATACATGAAGAATGAAGCGTTTTCATTCTACAACTATATACATGAAGAATGAAGCGTTTTCATTCTACAACTATATACATGAAGAATGAAGCGTTTTCATTCTACAACTATATACATGAAGAATGAAGAGTTTTCATTCTACAACTATATACATGAAGAATGAAACGTTTTCATTCTACAACTATATACATGAAGAATGAAGCGTTTTCATTCTACAACTATATACATGAAGAATGAAGCGTTTTCATTCTACAACTATATACATGAAGAATGAAGAGTTTTCATTCCACAACTATATACATGAAGAATGAAGAGTTTTCATTCTACAACTATATACATGAAGAATGAAGAGTTTTCATTCTACAACGATATACATGAAGAATGAAGAGTTTTCATTCCACAACTATATACATGAAGAATGAAGAGTTTTCATTCCACAACTATATACATGAAGAATGAAGAGTTTTCATTCTACAACTATATACATGAAGAATGAAGCGTTTTCATTCTACAACTATATACATGAAGAATGAAGCGTTTTCATTCTACAACTATATACATGAAGAATGAAGCGTTTTCATTCTACAACTATATACATGAAGAATGAAGCGTTTTCATTCTACAACTATATACATGAAGAATGAAGCGTTTTCATTCTACAACTATATACATGAAGAATGAAGAGTTTTCATTCTACAACTATATACATGAAGAATGAAGCGTTTTCATTCTACAACTATATACATGAAGAATGAAGAGTTTTCATTCTCCAACGATATACATGAAGAATGAAACGTTTTCATTCTACAACTATATACATGAAGAATGAAGCGTTTTCATTCTACAACTATATACATGAAGAATGAAGCGTTTTCATTCTACAACTATATACATGAAGAATGAAGAGTTTTCATTCTACAACTATATACATGAAGAATGAAGCATTTTCATTCTACAACTATATACATGAAGAATGAAGCATTTTCATTCTACAACTATATACATGAAGAATGAAGCATTTTCATTCTACAACTATATACATGAAGAATGAAGCATTTTCATTCTACAACTATATACATGAAGAATGAAGCATTTTCATTCTACAACTATATACATGAAGAATGAAGCGTTTTCATTCTACAACTATATACATGAAGAATTAAGCATTTTCATTCTACAACTATATACATGAAGAATGAAGCATTTTCATTCTACAACTATACACAGGAAGAATGAAGCATTTTCATTCTACAACTATATACATGAAGAATGAAGCATTTTCATTCTACAACTATATGCATGAAGAATGAAGCGTTTTCATTCTACAACTATATACATGAAGAATGAAGAGTTTTCATTCTACAACTATATACATGAAGAATGAAACGTTTTCATTCTACAACTATATACATGAAGAATGAAACGTTTTCATTCTACAACTATATACATGAAGAATGAAACGTTTTCATTCTACAACTATATACATGAAGAATGAAGCGTTCTCATTCAACAACGATATACATGAAGAATGAAGAGTTTTCATTCTACAACTATATACATGAAGAATGAAGCGTTCTCATTCTACAACGATATACATGAAGAATGAAGCGTTTTCATTCTACAACTATATACATGAAGAATGAAGCATTTTCATTCTACAACTATATACATGAAAAATGAAGCATTTTCATTCTACAACTATATACATGAAGAATGAAGCATTTTCATTCTACAACTATATACATGAAGAATGAAGCATTTTCATTCTACAACTATGTACATGAAGAATGAAGAGTTTTCATTCTACAACTATATACATGAAGAATGAAGCATTTTCATTCTACAACTATATACATGAAGAATGAAGCATTTTCATTCTACAACTATGTACATGAAGAATGAAGAGTTTTCATTCTACAACTATATACATGAAGAATGAAGCGTTTTCATTCTACAACTATATACATGAAGAATGAAACGTTTTCATTCTACAACTATATACATGAAGAATGAAGCATTTTCATTCTACAACTATATACATGAAGAATGAAGCATTTTCATTCTACAACTATATACATGAAGAATGAAGCATTTTCATTCTACAACTATATACATGAAGAATGAAGCATTTTCATTCTACAACTATATACATGAAGAATGAAGCATTTTCATTCTACAACTATATACATGAAGAATGAAGAGTTTTCATTCCACAACTATATACATGAAGAATGAAGAGTTTTCATTCCACAACTATATACATGAAGAATGAAGAGTTTTCATTCCACAACTATATACATGAAGAATGAAGAGTTTTCATTCTACAACTATATACATGAAGAATGAAGCGTTTTCATTCTACAACTATATACATGAAGAATGAAGAGTTTTCATTCCACAACTATATACATGAAGAATGAAGAGTTTTCATTCCACAACTATATACATGAAGAATGAAGAGTTTTCATTCTACAACTATATACATGAAGAATGAAGAGTTTTCATTCCACAACTATATACATGAAGAATGAAGAGTTTTCATTCCACAACTATATACATGAAGAATGAAGAGTTTTCATTCTACAACTATATACATGAAGAATGAAGCGTTTTCATTCTACAACTATATACATGAAGAATGAAGCGTTTTCATTCTACAACTATATACATGAAGAATGAAGCGTTTTCATTCTACAACTATATACATGAAGAATGAAGAGTTTTCATTCTACAACTATATACATGAAGCATGAAGCGTTTTCATTCTACAACTATATACATGAAGAATGAAGCGTTTTCATTCTACAACTATATACATGAAGAATGAAGCGTTTTCATTCTACAACTATACACATGAAGAATGAAGAGTTTTCATTCCACAACTATATACATGAAGAATGAAGAGTTTTCATTCTACAACTCTATACATGAAGAATGAAGCGTTTTCATTCCACAACTATATACATGAAGAATGAAGAGTTTTCATTCCACAACTATATACATGAAGAATGAAGAGTTTTCATTCTACAACTATATACATGAAGAATGAAGCGTTTTCATTCTACAACTATATACATGAAGAATGAAGCGTTTTCATTCTACAACTATATACATGAAGAATGAAGCGTTTTCATTCTACAACTATATACATGAAGAATGAAGCATTTTCATTCTACAACTATATACATGAAGAATGAAGCATTTTCATTCTACAACTATATACATGAAGAATGAAGCATTTTCATTCTACAACTATATACATGAAGAATGAAGAGTTTTCATTCCACAACTATATACATGAAGAATGAAGAGTTTTCATTCCACAACTATATACATGAAGAATGAAGAGTTTTCATTCTACAACTATATACATGAAGAATGAAGCGTTTTCATTCTACAACTATATACATGAAGAATGAAGCGTTTTCATTCTCCAACTATATACATGAAGAATGAAGCGTTTTCATTCTACAACTATATACATGAAGAATGAAGCGTTCTCATTCTACAACGATATACATGAAGAATGAAGCGTTTTCATTCTACAACTATATACATGAAGAATGAAGCATTTTTATTCTACAACTATATACATGAAAAATGAAGCATTTTCATTCTACAACTATATACATGAAGAATGAAGCATTTTCATTCTACAACTATATACATGAAGAATGAAGCATTTTCATTCTACAACTATGTACATGAAGAATGAAGAGTTTTCATTCTACAACTATATACATGAAGAATGAAGCATTTTCATTCTACAACTATATACATGAAGAATGAAGCATTTTCATTCTACAACTATGTACATGAAGAATGAAGAGTTTTCATTCTACAACTATATACATGAAGAATGAAGCGTTTTCATTCTACAACTATATACATGAAGAATGAAACGTTTTCATTCTACAACTATATACATGAAGAATGAAGCATTTTCATTCTACAACTATATACATGAAGAATGAAGCATTTTCATTCTACAACTATATACATGAAGAATGAAGCATTTTCATTCTACAACTATATACATGAAGAATGAAGCATTTTCATTCTACAACTATATACATGAAGAATGAAGCATTTTCATTCTACAACTATATACATGAAGAATGAAGAGTTTTCATTCCACAACTATATACATGAAGAATGAAGAGTTTTCATTCCACAACTATATACATGAAGAATGAAGAGTTTTCATTCCACAACTATATACATGAAGAATGAAGAGTTTTCATTCTACAACTATATACATGAAGAATGAAGCGTTTTCATTCTACAACTATATACATGAAGAATGAAGCGTTTTCATTCTACAACTATATACATGAAGAATGAAGCGTTTTCATTCTACAACTATATACATGAAGAATGAAACGTTTTCATTCTACAACTATATACAAGAAGAATGAAGCGTTTTCATTCTACAACTATATACATGAAGAATGAAGAGTTTTCATTCCACAACTATATACATGAAGAATGAAGAGTTTTCATTCCACAACTATATACATGAAGAATGAAGAGTTCTCATTCTACAACTATATACATGAAGAATGAAGAGTTTTCATTCCACAACTATATACATGAAGAATGAAGAGTTTTCATTCCACAACTATATACATGAAGAATGAAGAGTTTTCATTCTACAACTATATACATGAAGAATGAAGCGTTTTCATTCTACAACTATATACATGAAGAATGAAGCGTTTTCATTCTACAACTATATACATGAAGAATGAAGCGTTTTCATTCTACAACTATATACATGAAGAATGAAGAGTTTTCATTCTACAACTATATACATGAAGCATGAAGCGTTTTCATTCTACAACTATATACATGAAGAATGAAGCGTTTTCATTCTACAACTATATACATGAAGAATGAAGCGTTTTCATTCTACAACTATACACATGAAGAATGAAGAGTTTTCATTCCACAACTATATACATGAAGAATGAAGAGTTTTCATTCTACAACTCTATACATGAAGAATGAAGAGTTTTCATTCCACAACTATATACATGAAGAATGAAGAGTTTTCATTCCACAACTATATACATGAAGAATGAAGAGTTTTCATTCTACAACTATATACATGAAGAATGAAGCGTTTTCATTCTACAACTATATACATGAAGAATGAAGCGTTTTCATTCTACAACTATATACATGAAGAATGAAGCGTTTTCATTCTACAACTATATACATGAAGAATGAAGCATTTTCATTCTACAACTATATACATGAAGAATGAAGCATTTTCATTCTACAACTATATACATGAAGAATGAAGCATTTTCATTCTACAACTATATACATGAAGAATGAAGAGTTTTCATTCCACAACTATATACATGAAGAATGAAGCGTTTTCATTCTACAACTATATACATGAAGAATGAAGCATTTTCATTCTACAACTATATACATGAAGAATGAAGCATTTTCATTCTACAACTATATACATGAAGAATGAAGCATTTTCATTCTACAACTATATACATGAAGAATGAAGAGTTTTCATTCCACAACTATATACATGAAGAATGAAGAGTTTTCATTCCACAACTATATACATGAAGAATGAAGAGTTTTCATTCTACAACTATATACATGAAGAATGAAGCGTTTTCATTCTACAACTATATACATGAAGAATGAAGCGTTTTCATTCTACAACTATATACATGAAGAATGAAGCGTTTTCATTCTACAACTATATACATGAAGAATGAAGCGTTTTCATTCTACAACTATATACATGAAGAATGAAGAGTTTTCATTCTACAACTATATACATGAAGAATGAAGCATTTTCATTCTACAACTATATACATGAAGAATGAAGCATTTTCATTCTACAACTATATACATGAAGAATGAAGCATTTTCATTCTACAACTATATACATGAAGAATGAAGCGTTTTCATTCTACAACTACATACATGAAGAATGAAACGTTTTCATTCTACAACTATATCCATGAAGAATGAAGCGTTTTCATTTTACAACTATATCCATGAAGAATGAAGCGTTTTCATTCTACAACTATATACATGAAGAATGAAGCGTTCTCATTCTACAACGATATACATGAAGAATGAAGAGTTTTCATTCTACAACTATATACATGAAGAATGAAGCGTTTTCATTCTACAACTATATACATGAAGAATGAAACGTTTTCATTCTACAACGATATACATGAAGAATGAAACGTTTTCATTCTACAACTATATACATGAAGAATGAAGCGTTTTCATTCTACAACTGTATACATGAAGAATGAAGCATTTTCATTCTACAACGATATACATGAAGAATGAAGCATTTTCATTCTACAACTATATACATGAAGAATGAAACGTTTTCATTCTACAACTATATACATGAAGAATGAAACGTTTTCATTCTACAACTATATACATGAAGAATGAAACGTTTTCATTCTACAACTATATCCATGAAGAATGAAGCGTTCTCATTCTCCAACTATATACATGAAGAATGAAACGTTTTCATTCTACAACTATATACATGAAGAATGAAACGTTTTCATTCTACAACTATATACATGAAGAATGAAGCGTTTTCATTCTACAACTATATACATGAAGAATGAAACGTTTTCATTCTACAACTATATAGATGAAGAATGAAACGTTTTCATTCTACAACTATGTACATGAAGAATGAAGCATTTTCATTCTACAACTATATACATGAAGAATGAAGCGTTTTCATTCTACAACTATATACATGAAGAATGAAGCATTTTCATTCTACAACTATATACATGAAGAATGAAACGTTTTCATTCTACAACTATATACATGAAGAATGAAGCGTTTTCATTCTAAAACTATATACATGAAGAATGAAGCGTTTTCATTCTACAACTATATACATGAAGAATGAAGCATTTTCATTCTACAACTATATACATGAAGAATGAAGCGTTTTCATTCTACAACTATATACATGAAGAATGAAGCATTTTCATTCTACAACTATATACATGAAGAATGAAGAGTTTTCATTCCACAACTATATACATGAAGAATGAAGAGTTTTCATTCCACAACTATATACATGAAGAATGAAGAGTTTTCATTCTACAACTATATACATGAAGAATGAAGCGTTTTCATTCTACAACTATATACATGAAGAATGAAGCGTTTTCATTCTACAACTATATACATGAAGAATGAAGCGTTTTCATTCTACAACTATATACATGAAGAATGAAGAGTTTTCATTCTACAACTATATACATGAAGAATGAAACGTTTTCATTCTACAACTATATACATGAAGAATGAAGCGTTTTCATTCTACAACTATATACATGAAGAATGAAGCGTTTTCATTCTACAACTATATACATGAAGAATGAAGAGTTTTCATTCCACAACTATATACATGAAGAATGAAGAGTTTTCATTCTACAACTATATACATGAAGAATGAAGAGTTTTCATTCTACAACGATATACATGAAGAATGAAGAGTTTTCATTCCACAACTATATACATGAAGAATGAAGAGTTTTCATTCCACAACTATATACATGAAGAATGAAGAGTTTTCATTCTACAACTATATACATGAAGAATGAAGCGTTTTCATTCTACAACTATATACATGAAGAATGAAGCGTTTTCATTCTACAACTATATACATGAAGAATGAAGCGTTTTCATTCTACAACTATATACATGAAGAATGAAGCGTTTTCATTCTACAACTATATACATGAAGAATGAAGCGTTTTCATTCTACAACTATATACATGAAGAATGAAGAGTTTTCATTCTACAACTATATACATGAAGAATGAAGCGTTTTCATTCTACAACTATATACATGAAGAATGAAGAGTTTTCATTCTACAACGATATACATGAAGAATGAAACGTTTTCATTCTACAACTATATACATGAAGAATGAAGCGTTTTCATTCTACAACTATATACATGAAGAATGAAGCGTTTTCATTCTACAACTATATACATGAAGAATGAAGAGTTTTCATTCTACAACTATATACATGAAGAATGAAGCATTTTCATTCTACAACTATATACATGAAGAATGAAGCATTTTCATTCTACAACTATATACATGAAGAATGAAGCATTTTCATTCTACAACTATATACATGAAGAATGAAGCATTTTCATTCTACAACTATATACATGAAGAATGAAGCATTTTCATTCTACAACTATATACATGAAGAATGAAGCGTTTTCATTCTACAACTATATACATGAAGAATTAAGCATTTTCATTCTACAACTATATACATGAAGAATGAAGCATTTTCATTCTACAACTATACACAGGAAGAATGAAGCATTTTCATTCTACAACTATATACATGAAGAATGAAGCATTTTCATTCTACAACTATATGCATGAAGAATGAAGCGTTTTCATTCTACAACTATATACATGAAGAATGAAGAGTTTTCATTCTACAACTATATACATGAAGAATGAAACGTTTTCATTCTACAACTATATACATGAAGAATGAAACGTTTTCATTCTACAACTATATACATGAAGAATGAAACGTTTTCATTCTAGAACTATATACATGAAGAATGAAGCGTTCTCATTCAACAACGATATACATGAAGAATGAAGAGTTTTCATTCTACAACTATATACATGAAGAATGAAGCGTTCTCATTCTACAACGATATACATGAAGAATGAAGCGTTTTCATTCTACAACTATATACATGAAGAATGAAGCATTTTCATTCTACAACTATATACATGAAAAATGAAGCATTTTCATTCTACAACTATATACATGAAGAATGAAGCATTTTCATTCTACAACTATATACATGAAGAATGAAGCATTTTCATTCTACAACTATGTACATGAAGAATGAAGAGTTTTCATTCTACAACTATATACATGAAGAATGAAGCATTTTCATTCTACAACTATATACATGAAGAATGAAGCATTTTCATTCTACAACTATGTACATGAAGAATGAAGAGTTTTCATTCTACAACTATATACATGAAGAATGAAGCGTTTTCATTCTACAACTATATACATGAAGAATGAAACGTTTTCATTCTACAACTATATACATGAAGAATGAAGCATTTTCATTCTACAACTATATACATGAAGAATGAAGCATTTTCATTCTACAACTATATACATGAAGAATGAAGCATTTTCATTCTACAACTATATACATGAAGAATGAAGCATTTTCATTCTACAACTATATACATGAAGAATGAAGCATTTTCATTCTACAACTATATACATGAAGAATGAAGAGTTTTCATTCCACAACTATATACATGAAGAATGAAGAGTTTTCATTCCACAACTATATACATGAAGAATGAAGAGTTTTCATTCCACAACTATATACATGAAGAATGAAGAGTTTTCATTCTACAACTATATACATGAAGAATGAAGCGTTTTCATTCTACAACTATATACATGAAGAATGAAGAGTTTTCATTCCACAACTATATACATGAAGAATGAAGAGTTTTCATTCCACAACTATATACATGAAGAATGAAGAGTTTTCATTCTACAACTATATACATGAAGAATGAAGAGTTTTCATTCCACAACTATATACATGAAGAATGAAGAGTTTTCATTCCACAACTATATACATGAAGAATGAAGAGTTTTCATTCTACAACTATATACATGAAGAATGAAGCGTTTTCATTCTACAACTATATACATGAAGAATGAAGCGTTTTCATTCTACAACTATATACATGAAGAATGAAGCGTTTTCATTCTACAACTATATACATGAAGAATGAAGAGTTTTCATTCTACAACTATATACATGAAGCATGAAGCGTTTTCATTCTACAACTATATACATGAAGAATGAAGCGTTTTCATTCTACAACTATATACATGAAGAATGAAGCGTTTTCATTCTACAACTATACACATGAAGAATGAAGAGTTTTCATTCCACAACTATATACATGAAGAATGAAGAGTTTTCATTCTACAACTCTATACATGAAGAATGAAGCGTTTTCATTCCACAACTATATACATGAAGAATGAAGAGTTTTCATTCCACAACTATATACATGAAGAATGAAGAGTTTTCATTCTACAACTATATACATGAAGAATGAAGCGTTTTCATTCTACAACTATATACATGAAGAATGAAGCGTTTTCATTCTACAACTATATACATGAAGAATGAAGCGTTTTCATTCTACAACTATATACATGAAGAATGAAGCATTTTCATTCTACAACTATATACATGAAGAATGAAGCATTTTCATTCTACAACTATATACATGAAGAATGAAGCATTTTCATTCTACAACTATATACATGAAGAATGAAGAGTTTTCATTCCACAACTATATACATGAAGAATGAAGAGTTTTCATTCCACAACTATATACATGAAGAATGAAGAGTTTTCATTCTACAACTATATACATGAAGAATGAAGCGTTTTCATTCTACAACTATATACATGAAGAATGAAGCGTTTTCATTCTCCAACTATATACATGAAGAATGAAGCGTTTTCATTCTACAACTATATACATGAAGAATGAAGCGTTCTCATTCTACAACGATATACATGAAGAATGAAGCGTTTTCATTCTACAACTATATACATGAAGAATGAAGCATTTTTATTCTACAACTATATACATGAAAAATGAAGCATTTTCATTCTACAACTATATACATGAAGAATGAAGCATTTTCATTCTACAACTATATACATGAAGAATGAAGCATTTTCATTCTACAACTATGTACATGAAGAATGAAGAGTTTTCATTCTACAACTATATACATGAAGAATGAAGCATTTTCATTCTACAACTATATACATGAAGAATGAAGCATTTTCATTCTACAACTATGTACATGAAGAATGAAGAGTTTTCATTCTACAACTATATACATGAAGAATGAAGCGTTTTCATTCTACAACTATATACATGAAGAATGAAACGTTTTCATTCTACAACTATATACATGAAGAATGAAGCATTTTCATTCTACAACGATATACATGAAGAATGAAGCATTTTCATTCTACAACTATATACATGAAGAATGAAGCATTTTCATTCTACAACTATATACATGAAGAATGAAGCATTTTCATTCTACAACTATATACATGAAGAATGAAGCATTTTCATTCTACAACTATATACATGAAGAATGAAGAGTTTTCATTCCACAACTATATACATGAAGAATGAAGAGTTTTCATTCCACAACTATATACATGAAGAATGAAGAGTTTTCATTCCACAACTATATACATGAAGAATGAAGAGTTTTCATTCTACAACTATATACATGAAGAATGAAGCGTTTTCATTCTACAACTATATACATGAAGAATGAAGCGTTTTCATTCTACAACTATATACATGAAGAATGAAGCGTTTTCATTCTACAACTATATACATGAAGAATGAAACGTTTTCATTCTACAACTATATACATGAAGAATGAAGCGTTTTCATTCTACAACTATATACAAGAAGAATGAAGCGTTTTCATTCTACAACTATATACATGAAGAATGAAGAGTTTTCATTCCACAACTATATACATGAAGAATGAAGAGTTTTCATTCCACAACTATATACATGAAGAATGAAGAGTTCTCATTCTACAACTATATACATGAAGAATGAAGAGTTTTCATTCCACAACTATATACATGAAGAATGAAGAGTTTTCATTCCACAACTATATACATGAAGAATGAAGAGTTTTCATTCTACAACTATATACATGAAGAATGAAGCGTTTTCATTCTACAACTATATACATGAAGAATGAAGCGTTTTCATTCTACAACTATATACATGAAGAATGAAGCGTTTTCATTCTACAACTATATACATGAAGAATGAAGAGTTTTCATTCTACAACTATATACATGAAGCATGAAGCGTTTTCATTCTACAACTATATACATGAAGAATGAAGCGTTTTCATTCTACAACTATATACATGAAGAATGAAGCGTTTTCATTCTACAACTATACACATGAAGAATGAAGAGTTTTCATTCCACAACTATATACATGAAGAATGAAGAGTTTTCATTCTACAACTCTATACATGAAGAATGAAGAGTTTTCATTCCACAACTATATACATGAAGAATGAAGAGTTTTCATTCCACAACTATATACATGAAGAATGAAGAGTTTTCATTCTACAACTATATACATGAAGAATGAAGCGTTTTCATTCTACAACTATATACATGAAGAATGAAGCGTTTTCATTCTACAACTATATACATGAAGAATGAAGCGTTTTCATTCTACAACTATATACATGAAGAATGAAGCATTTTCATTCTACAACTATATACATGAAGAATGAAGCATTTTCATTCTACAACTATATACATGAAGAATGAAGCATTTTCATTCTACAACTATATACATGAAGAATGAAGAGTTTTCATTCCACAACTATATACATGAAGAATGAAGAGTTTTCATTCCACAACTATATACATGAAGAATGAAGAGTTTTCATTCTACAACTATATACATGAAGAATGAAGCGTTTTCATTCTACAACTATATACATGAAGAATGAAGCGTTTTCATTCTACAACTATATACATGAAGAATGAAGCGTTTTCATTCTACAACTATATACATGAAGAATGAAGCGTTTTCATTCTACAACTATATACATGAAGAATGAAGAGTTTTCATTCTACAACTATATACATGAAGAATGAAGCATTTTCATTCTACAACTATATACATGAAGAATGAAGCATTTTCATTCTACAACTATATACATGAAGAATGAAGCATTTTCATTCTACAACTATATACATGAAGAATGAAGCGTTTTCATTCTACAACTATATACATGAAGAATGAAACGTTTTCATTCTACAACTATATCCATGAAGAATGAAGCGTTTTCATTTTACAACTATATCCATGAAGAATGAAGCGTTTTCATTCTACAACTATATACATGAAGAATGAAGCGTTCTCATTCTACAACGATATACATGAAGAATGAAGAGTTTTCATTCTACAACTATATACATGAAGAATGAAGCGTTTTCATTCTACAACTATATACATGAAGAATGAAACGTTTTCATTCTACAACGATATACATGAAGAATGAAACGTTTTCATTCTACAACTATATACATGAAGAATGAAGCGTTTTCATTCTACAACTGTATACATGAAGAATGAAGCATTTTCATTCTACAACGATATACATGAAGAATGAAGCATTTTCATTCTACAACTATATACATGAAGAATGAAACGTTTTCATTCTACAACTATATACATGAAGAATGAAACGTTTTCATTCTACAACTATATACATGAAGAATGAAACGTTTTCATTCTACAACTATATCCATGAAGAATGAAGCGTTCTCATTCTCCAACTATACACATGAAGAATGAAACGTTTTCATTCTACAACTATATACATGAAGAATGAAACGTTTTCATTCTACAACTATATACATGAAGAATGAAGCGTTTTCATTCTACAACTATATACATGAAGAATGAAACGTTTTCATTCTACAACTATATAGATGAAGAATGAAACGTTTTCATTCTACAACTATGTACATGAAGAATGAAGCATTTTCATTCTACAACTATATACATGAAGAATGAAGCGTTTTCATTCTACAACTATATACATGAAGAATGAAGCATTTTCATTCTACAACTATATACATGAAGAATGAAACGTTTTCATTCTACAACTATATACATGAAGAATGAAGCGTTTTCATTCTAAAACTATATACATGAAGAATGAAGCGTTTTCATTCTACAACTATATGCATGAAGAATGAAGCGTTTTCATTCTACAACTATATACATGAAGAATGAAGAGTTTTCATTCTACAACTATATACATGAAGAATGAAACGTTTTCATTCTACAACTATATACATGAAGAATGAAACGTTTTCATTCTACAACTATATACATGAAGAATGAAGCGTTTTCATTCTACAACTATATACATGAAGAATGAAACGTTTTCATTCTACAACTATATAGATGAAGAATGAAACGTTTTCATTCTACAACTATGTACATGAAGAATGAAGCATTTTCATTCTACAACTATATACATGAAGAATGAAGCGTTTTCATTCTACAACTATATACATGAAGAATGAAGCATTTTCATTCTACAACTATATACATGAAGAATGAAACGTTTTCATTCTACAACTATATACATGAAGAATGAAGCATTTTCATTCTACAACTATATACATGAAGAATGAAGCATTTTCATTCTACAACTATATGCATGAAGAATGAAGCGTTTTCATTCTACAACTATATACATGAAGAATGAAGAGTTTTCATTCTACAACTATATACATGAAGAATGAAACGTTTTCATTCTACAACTATATACATGAAGAATGAAACGTTTTCATTCTACAACTATATACATGAAGAATGAAACGTTTTCATTCTACAACTATATACATGAAGAATGAAGCGTTCTCATTCAACAACGATATACATGAAGAATGAAGAGTTTTCATTCTACAACTATATACATGAAGAATGAAGCGTTCTCATTCTACAACGATATACATGAAGAATGAAGCGTTTTCATTCTACAACTATATACATGAAGAATGAAGCATTTTCATTCTACAACTATATACATGAAAAATGAAGCATTTTCATTCTACAACTATATACATGAAGAATGAAGCATTTTCATTCTACAACTATATACATGAAGAATGAAGCATTTTCATTCTACAACTATGTACATGAAGAATGAAGAGTTTTCATTCTACAACTATATACATGAAGAATGAAGCATTTTCATTCTACAACTATATACATGAAGAATGAAGCATTTTCATTCTACAACTATGTACATGAAGAATGAAGAGTTTTCATTCTACAACTATATACATGAAGAATGAAGCGTTTTCATTCTACAACTATATACATGAAGAATGAAACGTTTTCATTCTACAACTATATACATGAAGAATGAAGCATTTTCATTCTACAACTATATACATGAAGAATGAAGCATTTTCATTCTACAACTATATACATGAAGAATGAAGCATTTTCATTCTACAACTATATACATGAAGAATGAAGCATTTTCATTCTACAACTATATACATGAAGAATGAAGCATTTTCATTCTACAACTATATACATGAAGAATGAAGAGTTTTCATTCCACAACTATATACATGAAGAATGAAGAGTTTTCATTCCACAACTATATACATGAAGAATGAAGAGTTTTCATTCCACAACTATATACATGAAGAATGAAGAGTTTTCATTCTACAACTATATACATGAAGAATGAAGCGTTTTCATTCTACAACTATATACATGAAGAATGAAGCGTTTTCATTCTACAACTATATACATGAAGAATGAAGCGTTTTCATTCTACAACTATATACATGAAGAATGAAACGTTTTCATTCTACAACTATATACATGAAGAATGAAGCGTTTTCATTCTACAACTATATACAAGAAGAATGAAGCGTTTTCATTCTACAACTATATACATGAAGAATGAAGAGTTTTCATTCCACAACTATATACATGAAGAATGAAGAGTTTTCATTCCACAACTATATACATGAAGAATGAAGAGTTTTCATTCTACAACTATATACATGAAGAATGAAGAGTTTTCATTCCACAACTATATACATGAAGAATGAAGAGTTTTCATTCCACAACTATATACATGAAGAATGAAGAGTTTTCATTCTACAACTATATACATGAAGAATGAAGCGTTTTCATTCTACAACTATATACATGAAGAATGAAGCGTTTTCATTCTACAACTATATACATGAAGAATGAAGCGTTTTCATTCTACAACTATATACATGAAGAATGAAGAGTTTTCATTCTACAACTATATACATGAAGCATGAAGCGTTTTCATTCTACAACTATATACATGAAGAATGAAGCGTTTTCATTCTACAACTATATACATGAAGAATGAAGCGTTTTCATTCTACAACTATACACATGAAGAATGAAGAGTTTTCATTCCACAACTATATACATGAAGAATGAAGAGTTTTCATTCTACAACTCTATACATGAAGAATGAAGAGTTTTCATTCCACAACTATATACATGAAGAATGAAGAGTTTTCATTCCACAACTATATACATGAAGAATGAAGAGTTTTCATTCTACAACTATATACATGAAGAATGAAGCGTTTTCATTCTACAACTATATACATGAAGAATGAAGCGTTTTCATTCTACAACTATATACATGAAGAATGAAGCGTTTTCATTCTACAACTATATACATGAAGAATGAAGCATTTTCATTCTACAACTATATACATGAAGAATGAAGCATTTTCATTCTACAACTATATACATGAAGAATGAAGCATTTTCATTCTACAACTATATACATGAAGAATGAAGAGTTTTCATTCCACAACTATATACATGAAGAATGAAGAGTTTTCATTCCACAACTATATACATGAAGAATGAAGAGTTTTCATTCTACAACTATATACATGAAGAATGAAGCGTTTTCATTCTACAACTATATACATGAAGAATGAAGCGTTTTCATTCTACAACTATATACATGAAGAATGAAGCGTTTTCATTCTACAACTATATACATGAAGAATGAAGCGTTTTCATTCTACAACTATATACATGAAGAATGAAGAGTTTTCATTCTACAACTATATACATGAAGAATGAAGCATTTTCATTCTACAACTATATACATGAAGAATGAAGCATTTTCATTCTACAACTATATACATGAAGAATGAAGCATTTTCATTCTACAACTATATACATGAAGAATGAAGCGTTTTCATTCTACAACTATATACATGAAGAATGAAACGTTTTCATTCTACAACTATATCCATGAAGAATGAAGCGTTTTCATTCTACAACTATATCCATGAAGAATGAAGCGTTTTCATTCTACAACTATATACATGAAGAATGAAGCGTTCTCATTCTACAACGATATACATGAAGAATGAAGAGTTTTCATTCTACAACTATATACATGAAGAATGAAGCGTTTTCATTCTACAACTATATACATGAAGAATGAAACGTTTTCATTCTACAACGATATACATGAAGAATGAAACGTTTTCATTCTACAACTATATACATGAAGAATGAAGCGTTTTCATTCTACAACTGTATACATGAAGAATGAAGCATTTTCATTCTACAACGATATACATGAAGAATGAAGCATTTTCATTCTACAACTATATACATGAAGAATGAAACGTTTTCATTCTACAACTATATACATGAAGAATGAAACGTTTTCATTCTACAACTATATACATGAAGAATGAAACGTTTTCATTCTACAACTATATCCATGAAGAATGAAGCGTTCTCATTCTCCAACTATATACATGAAGAATGAAACGTTTTCATTCTACAACTATATACATGAAGAATGAAACGTTTTCATTCTACAACTATATACATGAAGAATGAAGCGTTTTCATTCTACAACTATATACATGAAGAATGAAACGTTTTCATTCTACAACTATATAGATGAAGAATGAAACGTTTTCATTCTACAACTATGTACATGAAGAATGAAGCATTTTCATTCTACAACTATATACATGAAGAATGAAGCGTTTTCATTCTACAACTATATACATGAAGAATGAAGCATTTTCATTCTACAACTATATACATGAAGAATGAAACGTTTTCATTCTACAACTATATACATGAAGAATGAAGCGTTTTCATTCTAAAACTATATACATGAAGAATGAAGCGTTTTCATTCTACAACTATATACATGAAGAATGAAGCATTTTCATTCTACAACTATATACATGAAGAATGAAACGTTTTCATTCTACAACTATATACATGAAGAATGAAACGTTTTCATTCTACAACTATATACATGAAGAATGAAGCGTTTTCATTCTACAACTATATACATGAAGAATGAAACGTTTTCATTCTACAACTATATAGATGAAGAATGAAACGTTTTCATTCTACAACTATGTACATGAAGAATGAAGCATTTTCATTCTACAACTATATACATGAAGAATGAAGCGTTTTCATTCTACAACTATATACATGAAGAAGGAAGCATTTTCATTCTACAACTATATACATGAAGAATGAAACGTTTTCATTCTACAACTATATACATGAAGAATGAAGCGTTTTCATTCTACAACTATATACATGAAAAATGAAGCATTTTCATTCTACAACTATATACATGAAGAATGAAGCATTTTCATTCTACAACTATATACATGAAGAATGAAGCATTTTCATTCTACAACTATGTACATGAAGAATGAAGAGTTTTCATTCTACAACTATATACATGAAGAATGAAGCATTTTCATTCTACAACTATATACATGAAGAATGAAGCATTTTCATTCTACAACTATGTACATGAAGAATGAAGAGTTTTCATTCTACAACTATATACATGAAGAATGAAGCGTTTTCATTCTACAACTATATACATGAAGAATGAAACGTTTTCATTCTACAACTATATACATGAAGAATGAAGCATTTTCATTCTACAACTATATACATGAAGAATGAAGCATTTTCATTCTACAACTATATACATGAAGAATGAAGCATTTTCATTCTACAACTATATACATGAAGAATGAAGCATTTTCATTCTACAACTATATACATGAAGAATGAAGCATTTTCATTCTACAACTATATACATGAAGAATGAAGAGTTTTCATTCCACAACTATATACATGAAGAATGAAGAGTTTTCATTCCACAACTATATACATGAAGAATGAAGAGTTTTCATTCCACAACTATATACATGAAGAATGAAGAGTTTTCATTCTACAACTATATACATGAAGAATGAAGCGTTTTCATTCTACAACTATATACATGAAGAATGAAGCGTTTTCATTCTACAACTATATACATGAAGAATGAAGCGTTTTCATTCTACAACTATATACATGAAGAATGAAACGTTTTCATTCTACAACTATATACATGAAGAATGAAGCGTTTTCATTCTACAACTATATACAAGAAGAATGAAGCGTTTTCATTCTACAACTATATACATGAAGAATGAAGAGTTTTCATTCCACAACTATATACATGAAGAATGAAGAGTTTTCATTCCACAACTATATACATGAAGAATGAAGAGTTTTCATTCTACAACTATATACATGAAGAATGAAGAGTTTTCATTCCACAACTATATACATGAAGAATGAAGAGTTTTCATTCCACAACTATATACATGAAGAATGAAGAGTTTTCATTCTACAACTATATACATGAAGAATGAAGCGTTTTCATTCTACAACTATATACATGAAGAATGAAGCGTTTTCATTCTACAACTATATACATGAAGAATGAAGCGTTTTCATTCTACAACTATATACATGAAGAATGAAGAGTTTTCATTCTACAACTATATACATGAAGCATGAAGCGTTTTCATTCTACAACTATATACATGAAGAATGAAGCGTTTTCATTCTACAACTATATACATGAAGAATGAAGCGTTTTCATTCTACAACTATACACATGAAGAATGAAGAGTTTTCATTCCACAACTATATACATGAAGAATGAAGAGTTTTCATTCTACAACTCTATACATGAAGAATGAAGAGTTTTCATTCCACAACTATATACATGAAGAATGAAGAGTTTTCATTCCACAACTATATACATGAAGAATGAAGAGTTTTCATTCTACAACTATATACATGAAGAATGAAGCGTTTTCATTCTACAACTATATACATGAAGAATGAAGCGTTTTCATTCTACAACTATATACATGAAGAATGAAGCGTTTTCATTCTACAACTATATACATGAAGAATGAAGCATTTTCATTCTACAACTATATACATGAAGAATGAAGCATTTTCATTCTACAACTATATACATGAAGAATGAAGCATTTTCATTCTACAACTATATACATGAAGAATGAAGAGTTTTCATTCCACAACTATATACATGAAGAATGAAGAGTTTTCATTCCACAACTATATACATGAAGAATGAAGAGTTTTCATTCTACAACTATATACATGAAGAATGAAGCGTTTTCATTCTACAACTATATACATGAAGAATGAAGCGTTTTCATTCTACAACTATATACATGAAGAATGAAGCGTTTTCATTCTACAACTATATACATGAAGAATGAAGCGTTTTCATTCTACAACTATATACATGAAGAATGAAGAGTTTTCATTCTACAACTATATACATGAAGAATGAAGCATTTTCATTCTACAACTATATACATGAAGAATGAAGCATTTTCATTCTACAACTATATACATGAAGAATGAAGCATTTTCATTCTACAACTATATACATGAAGAATGAAGCGTTTTCATTCTACAACTATATACATGAAGAATGAAACGTTTTCATTCTACAACTATATCCATGAAGAATGAAGCGTTTTCATTCTACAACTATATCCATGAAGAATGAAGCGTTTTCATTCTACAACTATATACATGAAGAATGAAGCGTTCTCATTCTACAACGATATACATGAAGAATGAAGAGTTTTCATTCTACAACTATATACATGAAGAATGAAGCGTTTTCATTCTACAACTATATACATGAAGAATGAAACGTTTTCATTCTACAACGATATACATGAAGAATGAAACGTTTTCATTCTACAACTATATACATGAAGAATGAAGCGTTTTCATTCTACAACTGTATACATGAAGAATGAAGCATTTTCATTCTACAACGATATACATGAAGAATGAAGCATTTTCATTCTACAACTATATACATGAAGAATGAAACGTTTTCATTCTACAACTATATACATGAAGAATGAAACGTTTTCATTCTACAACTATATACATGAAGAATGAAACGTTTTCATTCTACAACTATATCCATGAAGAATGAAGCGTTCTCATTCTCCAACTATATACATGAAGAATGAAACGTTTTCATTCTACAACTATATACATGAAGAATGAAACGTTTTCATTCTACAACTATATACATGAAGAATGAAGCGTTTTCATTCTACAACTATATACATGAAGAATGAAACGTTTTCATTCTACAACTATATAGATGAAGAATGAAACGTTTTCATTCTACAACTATGTACATGAAGAATGAAGCATTTTCATTCTACAACTATATACATGAAGAATGAAGCGTTTTCATTCTACAACTATATACATGAAGAATGAAGCATTTTCATTCTACAACTATATACATGAAGAATGAAACGTTTTCATTCTACAACTATATACATGAAGAATGAAGCGTTTTCATTCTAAAACTATATACATGAAGAATGAAGCGTTTTCATTCTACAACTATATACATGAAGAATGAAGCATTTTCATTCTACAACTATATACATGAAGAATGAAGCGTTTTCATTCTACAACTATATACATGAAGAATGAAACGTTTTCATTCTACAACTATATACATGAAGAATGAAACGTTTTCATTCTACAACTATACACATGAAGAATGAAGCTTTTTCATTCTACAACTATACACATGAAGAATGAAACGTTTTCATTCTACAACTATATGCATGAAGAATGAAACGTTTTCATTCTACAACTATATACATGAAGAATGAAGCGTTTTCATTCTACAACTATATCCATGAAGAATGAAGCATTTTCATTCTACAACTATGTACATGAAGAATGAAGCGTTTTCATTCTACAACTATATACATGAAGAATGAAGCGTTTTCATTCTACAACTATACACATGAAGAATGAAGCGTTTTCATTCTACAACTATATGCATGAAGAATGAAGCGTTTTCATTCTACAACTATATACATGAAGAATGAAGCGTTTTCATTCTACAACTATATGCATGAAGAATGAAACGTATTCATTCTACAACTATATGCATGAAGAATTAAACGTTTTCATTCTACAACTATATACATGAAGAATGAAGCGTTTTCATTCTACAACTATATACATGAAGAATGAAGCGTTTTCATTCTACAACCATATACATGAAGAATGAAGCGTTTTCATTCTACAACTATATACATGAAGAATGAAGCGTTTTCATTCTACAACTATATACATGAAGAATGAAGCGTTTTCATTCTACAACTATATACATGAAGAATGAAGCGTTTTCATTCTACAACTATACACATGAAGAATGAAGCGTTTTCATTCTACAACTATATACATGAAGAATTAAACGTTTTCATTCTACAACTATATACATGAAGAATGAAGCGTTCTCATTCTACAACTATATACATGAAGAATGAAGCGTTTTCATTCTACAACTATACACATGAAGAATGAAGCGTTTTCATTCTACAACTATATGCATGAAGAATGAAGCGTTTTCATTCTACAACTATATACATGAAGAATGAAGCGTTTTCATTCTACAACTATATGCATGAAGAATGAAACGTATTCATTCTACAACTATATGCATGAAGAATTAAACGTTTTCATTCTACAACTATATACATGAAGAATGAAGCGTTTTCATTCTACAACTATATACATGAAGAATGAAACGTTTTCATTCTACAACTATATACATGAAGAATGAAACGTTTTCATTCTACAACTATATACATGAAGAATGAAGCGTTTTCATTCTACAACTATATACATGAAGAATGAAACGTTTTCATTCTAGAATGAAAACGTTTTTTCATTCTACAACTATATACATGAAGAATGAAGCGTTCTCATTCTCCAACTATATACATGAAGAATGAAACGTTTTCATTCTACAACTATATACATGAAGAATGAAACGTTTTCATTCTACAACTATATACATGAAGAATGAAGCGTTTTCATTCTACAACTATGTACATGAAGAATGAAGCATTTTCATTCTACAACTATATACATGAAGAATGAAGCGTTTTCATTCTACAACTATATACATGAAGAATGAAGCATTTTCATTCTACAACTATATACATGAAGAATGAAACGTTTTCATTCTACAACTATATACATGAAGAATGAAGCGTTTTCATTCTACAACTATATACATGAAGAATGAAGCGTTTTCATTCTACAACTATATACATGAAGAATGAAGCATTTTCATTCTACAACTATATACATGAAGAATGAAGCGTTTTAATTCTACAACTATATACATGAAGAATGAAGCGTTTTCATTCTACAACTATATACATGAAGAATGAAGCGTTTTAATTCTACAACTATATACATGAAGAATGAAACGTTTTCATTCTACAACTATATACATGAAGAATGAAGCGTTTTCATTCTACAACTATATACATGAAGAATGAAGCGTTTTCATTCTACAACTATATACATGAAGAATGAAGCATTTTCATTCTACAACTATATACATGAAGAATGAAGCGTTTTCATTCTACAACTATATACATGAAGAATGAAGCGTTTTAATTCTACAGCTATATACATGAAGAATGAAACGTTTTCATTCTGCAACTATATCCATGAAGAATGTAGCGTTTTCATTCTACAACTATATACATGAAGAATGAAGCGTTTTCATTCTACAACTATATACATGAAGAATGAAGCATTTTCATTCTACAACTATATACATGAAGAATGAAGCGTTTTCATTCTACAACTATATACATGAAGAATGAAACGTTTTCATTCTACAACTATATACATGAAGAATGAAACGTTTTCATTCTACAACTATACACATGAAGAATGAAGCGTTTTCATTCTACAACTATACACATGAAGAATGAAACGTTTTCATTCTACAAATATACGCATGAAGAATGAAACGTTTTCATTCTACAACTATATACATGAAGAATGAAGCGTTTTCATTCAACAACTATATACATGAAGAATGAAGCGTTTTCATTCTACAACTATACACATGAAGAATGAAGCGTTTTCATTCTACAACTATATGCATGAAGAATGAAACGTATTCATTCTACAACTATATGCATGAAGAATGAAACGTTTTCATTCTACAACTATATACATGAAGAATGAAGCGTTTTCATTCTACAACTATATACATGAAGAATGAAGAGTTTTCATTCTACAACTATATACATGAAGAATGAAGCATTTTCATTCTACAACTATATACATGAAGAATGAAACGTTTTCATTCTACAACTATATACATGAAGAATGAAGCATTTTCATTCTACAACTATATACATGAAGAATGAAACGTTTTCATTCTACAACTATATACATGAAGAATGAAGCATTTTCATTCTACAACTATATACATGAAGAATGAAACGTTTTCATTCTACAACTATATACATGAAGAATGAAGCATTTTCATTCTACAACTATATACATGAAGAATGAAGCATTTTCATTCTACAACTATATACATGAAGAATGAAACGTTTTCATTCTACAACCATATACATGAAGAATGAAACGTTTTCATTCTACAACTATATACATGAAGAATGAAGCGTTTTCATTCTACAACTATATACATGAAGAATGAAACGTTTTCATTCTACAACTATATACATGAAGAATGAAGAGTTTTCATTCTACAACTATATACATGAAGAATGAAGAGTTTTCATTCTACAACTATATACATGAAGAATGAAACGTTTTCATTCTACAACTATATACATGAAGAATGAAGCGTTTTCATTCTACAACTATATACATGAAGAATGAAACGTTTTCATTCTACAACTATACACATGAAGAATGAAGCGTTTTCATTCTACAACTATATACATGAAGAATGAAACGTTTTCATTCTACAACTATATACATGAAGAATGAAGCGTTTTCATTCTACAACTATATACATGAAGAATGAAACGTTTTCATTCTACAACTATACACATGAAGAATGAAGCGTTTTCATTCTACAACTATATACATGAAGAATGAAACGTTTTCATTCTACAACTACATACATGAAGAATGAAACGTTTTCATTCTACAACTATACACATGAAGAATGAAACGTTTTCATTCTACAACTATATACATGAAGAATGAAGCGTTTTCATTCTACAACTATACACATGAAGAATGAAGCGTTTTCATTCTACAACTATATGCATGAAGAATGAAGCGTTTTCATTCTACAACTATACACATGAAGAATGAAGCGTTTTCATTCTACAACTATATGCATGAAGAATGAAACGTATTCATTCTACAACTATATGCATGAAGAATTAAACGTTTTCATTCTACAACTATATACATGAAGAATGAAGCGTTTTCATTCTACAACTATATACATGAAGAATGAAACGTTTTCATTCTACAACTATATACATGAAGAATGAAACGTTTTCATTCTACAACTATATACATGAAGAATGAAGCGTTTTCATTCTACAACTATATACATGAAGAATGAAACGTTTTCATTCTAGAATGAAAACGTTTTTTCATTCTACAACTATATACATGAAGAATGAAGCGTTCTCATTCTCCAACTATATACATGAAGAATGAAACGTTTTCATTCTACAACTATATACATGAAGAATGAAACGTTTTCATTCTACAACTATATACATGAAGAATGAAGCGTTTTCATTCTACAACTATGTACATGAAGAATGAAGCATTTTCATTCTACAACTATATACATGAAGAATGAAGCGTTTTCATTCTACAACTATATACATGAAGAATGAAGCATTTTCATTCTACAACTATATACATGAAGAATGAAACGTTTTCATTCTACAACTATATACATGAAGAATGAAGCGTTTTCATTCTACAACTATATACATGAAGAATGAAGCGTTTTCATTCTACAACTATATACATGAAGAATGAAGCATTTTCATTCTACAACTATATACATGAAGAATGAAGCGTTTCAATTCTACAACTATATACATGAAGAATGAAGCGTTTTCATTCTACAACTATATACATGAAGAATGAAGCGTTTTAATTCTACAACTATATACATGAAGAATGAAACGTTTTCATTCTACAACTATATACATGAAGAATGAAGCGTTTTCATTCTACAACTATATACATGAAGAATGAAGCGTTTTCATTCTACAACTATATACATGAAGAATGAAGCATTTTCATTCTACAACTATATACATGAAGAATGAAGCGTTTTCATTCTACAACTATATACATGAAGAATGAAGCGTTTTAATTCTACAGCTATATACATGAAGAATGAAACGTTTTCATTCTGCAACTATATCCATGAAGAATGAAGCGTTTTCATTCTACAACTATATACATGAAGAATGAAGCGTTTTCATTCTACAACTATATACATGAAGAATGAAGCATTTTCATTCTACAACTATATACATGAAGAATGAAGCGTTTTCATTCTACAACTATATACATGAAGAATGAAGCGTTTTCATTCTACAACTATATACATGAAGAATGAAGAGTTTTCATTCTACAACTATATACATGAAGAATGAAGCATTTTCATTCTACAACTATATACATGAAGAATGAAACGTTTTCATTCTACAACTATATACATGAAGAATGAAGCATTTTCATTCTACAACTATATACATGAAGAATGAAACGTTTTCATTCTACAACTATATACATGAAGAATGAAGCATTTTCATTCTACAACTATATACATGAAGAATGAAACGTTTTCATTCTACAACTATATACATGAAGAATGAAGCATTTTCATTCTACAACTATATACATGAAGAATGAAGCATTTTCATTCTACAACTATATACATGAAGAATGAAACGTTTTCATTCTACAACCATATACATGAAGAATGAAACGTTTTCATTCTACAACTATATACATGAAGAATGAAGCGTTTTCATTCTACAACTATATACATGAAGAATGAAACGTTTTCATTCTACAACTATATACATGAAGAATGAAGAGTTTTCATTCTACAACTATATACATGAAGAATGAAGAGTTTTCATTCTACAACTATATACATGAAGAATGAAACGTTTTCATTCTACAACTATATACATGAAGAATGAAGCGTTTTCATTCTACAACTATATACATGAAGAATGAAACGTTTTCATTCTACAACTATACACATGAAGAATGAAGCGTTTTCATTCTACAACTATATACATGAAGAATCAAACGTTTTCATTCTACAACTATATACATGAAGAATGAAGCGTTTTCATTCTACAACTATATACATGAAGAATGAAACGTTTTCATTCTACAACTATACACATGAAGAATGAAGCGTTTTCATTCTACAACTATATACATGAAGAATGAAACGTTTTCATTCTACAACTACATACATGAAGAATGAAACGTTTTCATTCTACAACTATACACATGAAGAATGAAACGTTTTCATTCTACAACTATATACATGAAGAATGAAACGTTTTCATTCTACAAATATATACATGAAGAATGAAGCGTTTTCATTCTACAACTATATACATGAAGAATGAAACGTTTTCATTCTACAACTATATACATGAAGAATGAAGAGTTTTCATTCTACAACTATATACATGAAGAATGAAACGTTTTCATTCTACAACTATATACATGAAGAATGAAGCGTTCTCATTCTACAACAATATACATGAAGAATGAAGCGTTTTCATTCTACAACTATATACATGAAGAATGAAGCGTTTTCATTCTACAACTATACACATGAAGAATGAAGCGTTTTCATTCTACAACTATATACATGAAGAATGAAACGTTTTCGTTCTACAACTATATACATGAAGAATGAAACGTTTTCATTCTACAACTATACACATGAAGAATGAAGCGTTTTCATTCTACAACTATACACATGAAGAATGAAGCGTTTTCATTCTACAACTATATACATGAAGAATGAAAACGTTTTCATTCTACAACTATATACATGAAGAATGAAACGTTTTCATTCTACAACTATATACATGAAGAATGAAGCGTTCTCATTCTACAACTATATACATGAAGAATGAAGCGTTTTCATTCTACAACTATATACATGAAGAATGAAGCGTTTTCATTCTACAACTATACACATGAAGAATGAAGCGTTTTCATTCTACAACTATATACATGAAGAATGAAAACGTTTTCATTCTACAACTATATACATGAAGAATGAAACGTTTTCATTCTACAACTATATACATGAAGAATGAAGCGTTTTCATTCTACAACTATACACATGAAGAATGAAGCGTTTTCATTCTACAACTATATACATGAAGAATGAAAACGTTTTCATTCTACAACTACATACATGAAGAATGAAGCGTTTTCATTCTACAACTATATACATGAAGAATGAAACGTTTTCATTCTACAACTATATACATGAAGAATGAAGCGTTTTCATTCTACAACTATATACATGAAGAATGAAACGTTTTCATTCTACAACTATATACATGAAGAATGAAAACGTTTTCATTCTACAACTATATACATGAAGAATGAAACGTTTTCATTCTACAACTATATACATGAAGAATGAAGAGTTTTCATTCTACAACTATATACATGAAGAATGAAGAGTTTTCATTCTACAACTATATACATGAAGAATGAAACGTTTTCATTCTACAACTATATACATGAAGAATGAAGCGTTTTCATTCTACAACTATACACATGAAGAATGAAGCGTTTTCATTCTACAACTCGCGGGGTTGACTTGGTTAAGCAGCTGGTGGAACATCCTGCGCCATTCGCTTTCGTGCAGCTGAAATTTGCGGCCGCGAAAGCCATGAAAACGCAAAGCACACGGCCGCAAATGTAGAAACAGGTCATGCTCGCGGTTCGTAGATGTATTTTGCGTCTATCCAGCTGCTTCATGCGTGGCTGGTGAAAGATGGGTTTTGTAAATGTGTCAGGCTCACGGATCGTGAATTTTTTTTTGCTCCTGTGAAAAACCGCGAATTTGCGGGATACCTGGCCATGAATAGAGAAGCAGGTCGCAATGTATCACTCGTGAATATGCGGAACCCACGAATAGCTGGGTCCGACTGCATATATGTATGTATGTATGTATGTATATATATATATATATATATATATATATATATATATATATATATATATATATATATATATATATATTGTTACAGTCCGCGGATTAGATGTTATTTTACCGAGCGGAGGTATAACCGCGGCCGAACAGTTGTTCAACGACTAAACCCGATTCACCCAAAGGTTGGCCGTATCGCGCCACAGATACTCAGTCTGGAAAACTCTAAAGCGACCGAATGCAAAGAGGAAGAAGAAGACGTACAGAAGAGTAATGGGGTTTATTATGTACACGTAAGCAAAAAGGAGCAGTCACGATTATGTACAGGGACATGAGACGCAGGTGACACAGTGCAAATTATTAACTTATCTAACAGGCTTACTTAATACCCAGGACAGAACAAACGAAGACACAGACTCACGCGGGGAATGATGATAGGAATTGGCTGGAAGGAGAGGAAAGTCCACTGGGTCCGGCAGCATGATCCGCACGTTCTGCAGCCGCCGTTCCTTCGCGGCCCTGCTCCGAACTGCCGTCCAGGCCCCTAAGCGGCTGGCGAGCGTTGTTGCTGCTGCTGCTGTAGACGCTGCCACTGGCGAGCAAGGTGACAAATAGCAGGCTTTTGCACTTCCCTGGATGACCTCTGCTTTTGGACCTCACAACTCAGCTCTGCTCTGACGACCCAGCTCTTTCCTTTGCACCTCACCACGCAGCTCAGCTCAGCCTTGGACCTTTTTGCAACTCTCTTGGACTCATCTGCTTGTCTCCTTTTGCCACTCTCGGTGGGGGCTGATGCAACGGGTTTTATAACCCCTGCCCTTCACCCTTTGCGAACCTCCCCCAAGCATTCTCTCTCCGCCCTCTCAAGCCAAACCCCTCGTTCTGGGTTGGATGAGCGGGGCCGACTTACTCCTCCCATCTATGACGAGGTGGAGACCCGCCTTTCTTCCCCAACCCTGCCTCGTGGTCAATGGCGGCTTTGGAGGGGATGTAATTGCCAAATTGAGGCTTGGCCATTACGAAAGGGGAAATGGAGGTTTTTGGGAATGGGAATGAAGGGAATCTATCTCTTTTACTCGGTGCAATGGAGTGTCATGTTAATGGACGACAAGGCCTTACCCTAAAACACATAATAAGATATAAGCTACTGAACAAGGGTTTTATCGGGTCCTGCAATGTGGTGTTTATGGAATTAACTACCGAGACACCCTTTTTATCTCTACACAACTCCGGAGGCAGGAGGGGCCATATCCAAACAATGTTCATCACCATTTCCAATACAATTCAACACAATCAAAAAAATGCAATCCTCATATCCGCAACAATATATATATATATATTGTGACATGTGTGGGGGTTGGTAATGAAATACCTTCGTCCAGATAGAATTGTCTAGGTTTAGAATGCTCCGATGATGCGAAAAAGAAGAAGCGCACCTTCATGTAACTAAGTAGGGAATCCGTAAGGCCGACTGTCCGGGTAAGATCGTATATTTGTTTCCATGCAAGGGGTGGAGATATGCTAATTAGGTAGGGCGTAAGAATAATTTCCAGTGTGTAATTGCCCCTGTGATTTTCCCTTCTGTTTTATTCAAACTAAAAATGGCTGCCATTATCAACGACAAGAACGACGAAAAGCTCCATTCACCCACAACACCATCATGCCGACAAAGACCCGAACACTTGCCAATCGGCAAGTAAACCCCACCCTCGAACATTCTCGATGGGTGTCAAGAAGGGCCGTGAGGTCACGCCCCGAATGAGCAATGGTTGGGTAATGATGGGGCGATGCGACGGCACTGCACCATTGGTCAAAGAATGATGTCATTGGGACGCTAGAGAGGAAAAAGCAAAGGGACCGCCATTGTTCTCTCACTCTTGGTTCTGGCTTTTGGTGCGAGTGGTCACGCTCTCTCTGTCCTGGGCTTCGTGGCGAGCGGTCACATTTTTGGCTCTCTCTTCATCCTGGCTTCTGGTGCGAGCGGTCACGCTTGGATTCTCTCCCTCGCTTGTTCTTTCTGGGTTGGAGGAAGGCTGGGTTCATGCCGTGTGCTCCGGGGAGACTGATCAGAGCCTTGTGGAGCGTGGAGCAGTTGGGGTGAGGATGGTGTTCCCGAGCGTTGGTGCTCCCGGACACGTTTTGCTGCCGCTTCGCAGCTACGGTGCCAATTCGCACCATCTTGTGCTCTTCCCGCGCAGAGACTCGGGGCCCCTCTCCAGTAATTCTCATTGGTGCAAGCTGAGTATTGGCCGACTCACCGAACCATTTTGATTTCTTTTATTTTATCATTCCCTTGTCTGTAATTGTGTCTTAGTGGAGGATCCTCAAATTAGGATGTTAGCTTTTTCCCCACCTTTCATTTTCATCGTCTTACAATTATTTTCATTAAATCCTTTAATTTTTGCATTTCATTCTTGTATTGTGAAAAAATATTGTCTTGTTTCGTTTCTTGGTTCGTGGTTTCGGATAAACCCCCATCACGTCCGTCCGTTCAGGTAAGGATCTTGTTATCCCTCCCCCACGCATGCCAAAGAGATAACACCACCATATTTTTGGGTGTACTCCTCAGAGTTAAGGCTCGTTTGGTCATCCGTCACCCTGAGGTCTTCACGACAGGGTCGACACGACAATATACTGTATATGTGTATGTATGTATATATGTATATATATACAGACTTGACATTTAATATGGAATATTTTTTTTGTGGGGGTGAACTTACTTTTCAAGATGTCTTAGAACCAAAAGTTCATTGGAATTATGTTGAAATTATTCTAGATTTTGTTAATGTGACCTTTAAAAGAAACAAAAACCACATTTGCCATTTCAAAACAAATAAATTGATCCTTGAAAGTGATGTAAACTGATATCGAACTCAATTCATGGACAGTACTGTGTTAAACTTCTGTACGTTTTCCATAAGTATCTCTTTATTTTGCACATTAGCCCAATTTTTTTTTAACAAAAACAAAAGTTAAATTACGACTGGGATTACGGACAGTAAAATTACAGTTCAGTACTTCGTGTAACCCCCACGAGCATTCAGGAGAGCACGTACACGTTGAGGCATGCTGTTCACGAGATTTGCCAAGGTTTAGACAGGAATCGCTTGCCATGCAGTGACAATAGCCTGCTGCAATTCACGCACAGAGGTCGGCTGCTGGTCCAAGTGGTCGATTTGACGCGTTAATTCTGCCCACAAGTTCTCTATCGGATTCATATCCCGGGACATGGCAGGCCACTCCATATGCTCTACACCATGGTCAGCAAGAAAGTGTTGGATCATGCGAGCACGATGAGGCCGTGCATTGTCATCTTGGAAGACAAAGTTTCCTCGAAAGGCTGCATGAGCAAATGGAAGCAATGTTTCTTCCAGAATGGCCCTGTACTTGAACTGGTTCAGGTTTCCATTCAGAACAACCAGGTCAGTTTTGCCCCCTGCATGAAAAGCAGCCCAAACGGTCACCCCACGACCTCCAGCTTGGACTCTTGGCACTATACAATCTTTGTTGTAGGCTTCATGCACTTGTCTGCGCACTCGGACGCGGCCACCTTGACGATAGACCAGAAATCTAGACTCGTCACTGAAGATCACGTGATTCCAGTGTCCTGGCTGCCATTGACGGTGCTCTCTGGCCCACTGCAATCGGCGCTGGCGGTGTTGTCTGGTCAGGCGTGGCTTTCTCAGGGGACGCCTGGCACGATAGCCTGTTTGAACCAGTCGTTGGTTGACTCGCCTTCTGGATACAGGCACATTTGTCAGTTGCTGCCACTCAGCCCTAAGCTGATTAGCTGACTTGGTACGGCCATAGCGGACTAACCGGTGCAGCTGGCGACCATCCCTCCTTGTGGTTCTGCGGGGACGTCCTGGCCTCGGTATTGGAGTAGGGACACCCCTCTGAGCATTTCGTTTCAGGATCTTTGACACCTGACCTTGAGTGATGCCATACTGCCGAGCAATAGCACGCTGTTTCATGCCGTAATTTCGTAAAGCCACCACTCCATGACAAACAGCATTGTCGAGTTGACGGACCATCTCCAGAGGAAGCACCAATAACTTTTGGAGACGTGCAGCAGTTGTTTTCCACTAATACAGAACGCAACAACCCTTGTATACCCGACTGTGAAGCCAATCATCAAATGCACCTGTCTGTACATTTTGCCACGCCACCTGTGATATAATCCTGTTGTTGACTTCTTGCTGCGACAGACAATCAGTGACATGGTTCTTTTAACAAATGAATCACCAAAGTGTAAAAGAAACTCACCAGATTGATATACTGAGTTATGAAAGTAATCCCAAGTCAAGAAAAAAATAATTCCATATTAAATGCCAAGTCTATATATATATATATATATATATATATATATATATATATATATATATGTGTGTGTGTGTGTGTGTGTGTGTGTGTGTGTGTGTGTGTGTGTGTGTGTGTTGTGTGTGCATGGCTACAATACTGGGTACACGAAGTGTTACATCTTAGTGGAAAAATAAAGTTTCAGGAAACAGTAAGTATGCTGTATTATGTTGTTCTGTACATATTTGAGTATCCGAGTTTGAAGCATCAGACCTGCTACATGCTTCATTTTCACCAAAATGAAAAGAGAGTGCACTTCACACGCTGGATTCGTGCACCAGAGGACACGGAGGACACAGACACGAAAACAAGTTCTGACGTCATCTGTAAATGGGTGGTCGTCTGCCAGAGAGTGACTGCTTTGCTGTCACAACAAACGGGACCCGCGTTTCACATAATCAAGTTTCGTGCGATGCGGGTTTCTTTTCACTTTTGCTGGGATGTGATTCGTGCATAACGGGGTGGACACGAAAAAAATACGACAAGATTATCGTGAAAAAAAATTAACTTTCTGATTGATCGATTGAATAAGCATCGAGGGCATTCTTCTGAAGGTATTTCTTAACCTACACACCTAGTTCATTTCACGAGTCCTTCGTGATTTGATAATGAAACTGACATCACAATTATTGTGAATTTGGTGGACACCAAGCGTTATGCACGAATCACTTATTTTGCCACACATTGCACATTTCAAGGTATTTTAGAAAATGTAATACACAACACCAGGAGACATACTCGACATCAAACATTCCATTTAATTACAATTTTATTCATCGATGCATATTTTTATTTAAAGACAATGAAATACAAATTGACATAGTGAGAATGTCACATTTTATTTCGAAAATATGCCATTTTTGCCTTGTTTACTCAACCATCGCAAATCTAGTGCATGATATAATGTGAAAATCTGATTTTGCAGGTCCTCAAGACTATTAGTTACAACATAAACCCATAGGTGTCTTTTTATTCAGTTCATTTTTTTAAATTCAGGGCATTTTATTTCATCTGTGTAAAAGTGTACCCAGTATTGTAGCCATAATATATCTATGTATGTGTGTTTGTTTGGGTGCGTTTATTTGTACATGCGTATGTATATGGATGTATGTATACAACACAACAACAACAACATGCATTTTAAGGCCATTTTCCCTGCTAGAGCGGGGGTTAGCCTTGCGGTCCCCATGACAATCTTCTCCATTTTGCCCTATTTTCTGCATCTCTCCTTGTTAAACCCCTTGCCCGCATTTCTTCTTCCACCATCTTTAGCCAAGTCTTTCTCGGTCTTCCCCGTCCTCTACTTCCTTCTACATTCATTTCCATCACTCTTCTCAACCAGTCACTTTCATCCTTCCTCAACACATGACCAAACCATCTCAACCTGTTCCTCTTCACAGCATCAATCACAGGCTCTATTCCCATCATCTTTCGCAATTCATCATTTGTCTTCCTCTCTCTCAACGATACTCCGCATATCCACCGAACCATTCGCATTTCCACCCTTTCCAGCCTTCGTTGCTGCTCTACATTCATTACCCATATCTCGCTCCCATAAATCATAACACTTCTCACACATGCAGCATACACCTTTCCCTTCATCTTCAACGACACTCCCCTCCTCATCAGCACGCCACTCAGTTCCCGAAACTTCTTCCATGCACATCTCACTCGAGCAACCGTTGCCGAGTCTGATCCACCTTCTCTATTCAGCATGTCTCCGAGGTAGCAAAATGTTTTCACACCTTCCAGCTTCACGCCGTCTTCAAGATCCAACTCAACATTTCCTCCATCTGCAGCTCCCTCTGTGCACACCTTACATTTGAATGTAGCTGCCACACTGGTTAATGACCCTCTCAGACCGCTACATTTTTGATGAACCCACTCAGCGCACATTGTACATTGAATGGAGTTCATTCCGACACCCTTCCTGCACACAGCACATGGCCACTTCCCAGTTCTTTCCACCTCACTACATGCTTTACCACTTGCCATCACCTTCGTCTTTCCTATATTCACCTTCAGACCTTTTATCTCCATACATTCCTTCCACTTGTTCATCTTTTCCTTCAGTCCATCCATACTTTCCGCAATCAACACCAGATCATCTGCATACAACAACTCCCACGGTAAACCCTCCTTTACGTTCTGAGCCAGCACATCCATCACAGCTACAAATAGTAGTGGACTTAGTACCGACCCCTGATGCACTCCCACCTTCACCTCAAACTCACCACTGTTCCCGTCCTTTGTCCTTACAGCTGTGCGCGCTCTTTTGTACATTGCCATCACTACTCTGATCTACCATTCCTCCAATTCTAACTTCCTCAATGCCCATGTCATTACTTTGCGTGGAACCCCATCGAATGCTTTCTCCAGATCAAGAAATCCAAGAAACAACTTCTTCCTCTTCTCCATGTACTTATCCTGCAACTGCCTCACAATAAAGAGCGCGTCTGTCGTTCCTCTTCCTGGCATAAATCCAAACTGCATTTCGTCGATCTTCACCTTCTTCCTTATCCCCACTAATTCTACCCCCACTAATTCACCCCAGATCCACCTTGTTTGAAATTCCAACTTCTTTCCTGGAAGTCCTGGCAGTGTCCATATGTTTTATACCTCTCCCACCCCCCCCCCCCTTCCCATGCCTCCCCCCAAAGCCCTCTCCCTCCCACAGTTCTCTCCATGTCTCCATGTCTCTCGGTCCCTGCTCTCAAATGTTGTGTTTGTGTCCTTCCCCCTCTCTCCCCATCTTGTCTACCGCTCCCGATGTTATTTGTTTTATGTGTCTGTTTGTCTTTCTGTGTGATTAATGTTCGCTCTTTCACGAGCCTCGATCTTGTATACAAAAAAAAAAAAAAAAAATCCTGCTCTCCAGCACCCTTTCCAATACCTTCATTCCATGCTCCAATAACTTTATCGCTCGGTACGAGCCACACTCTAGAGGGTCACCTTTCCCCTTGTATCGAGGGACGAGGGTACTCAGTTCCCAAACCACTGGAATGCGGCCTTCTTTCACCACCAGCTTACAGATCTCTGTCATTCTCTTCTCACCCCAACTTCCTGCTGCCTTCAACATATCTCCCACAACTCCCGTCGGCCCTCCCGCTTTTCTACCCTTCATTGCTTTAATCGCTTCCTCAACTTCCTTCTCAGTTATCTTCTCTGCCGGTCCTAAAACTGGGTTACTCTCTATGTTGCCATCCCATTCATTCTCTGTATTCAACAGCATTTCCATATATCTTTTCCATCTTCCTTTAATTCTATCTTGGTCCACAACGATTTGTCCCACTTCATCCTTCAAGCAACTCACCCCCATCACATCACACCTCTCTTTCGCTATCTGCTTTGCAATCCTGAATACCGCTCTCTGACCATCTTCCGAATCCAAGCGTTCTCCGAACATTTTCCGACATGCCTCCTGCGCCTTTGCTACCTCTTTCTTTGCAGCCTTCCTGGCTGCCTTATAACTTTCATGCTCTGCTTTTTCTGCTCCCGTACCCTTCGCCTTCTGCCACTCCTTGAACTTCTCCCTCTTCTCGTCAATCCTCTTTCCAACTTCATCATCCCACCACCATGTTTCCGAGTGCCTCGGTGGTCCTTTTGTCCATCCACAGACCTCACTAACGGCTCCCAACAGACTATCTTTCATTGACATCCAACCACGTTCAAGCTCAACCACATCATCCTCGACCCTACTCAGCCTCTCTTTCAATGCCTCCCTTACTGTCACCTCTTTCAACCTCCACACCTTCATTCTCGGTTGGTACTTCACCCGCCGAGCTATCCTCGCACCTTACACCCTTATGTCGCAGACAACCAAGTGGTGCTGTGAAACAGCCTCCTCCCCCGGGATCACCTTTGTGCCCTGGAGGTGCCCCCTATCTCGCCTACGCACCATCAGGTAGTCAACAGTTGTCGTCGTCCCACCTGACGTGTATGTACAAGCTTATTATCCTCTTTCTGGAACTGAGTATTACAAATCAACAAATCAGCTCCATCAGCAAACTCCAAAATCCTTTCACCTTCTCCATTTCTCACACCATATCCGTAACCCCCATAAAGTCCCTCAAAACCATCCATACTCCTTCCCACATGTCCATTTAGGTCTCCTCCTACCACAACAACTTCCTCATCTTTCACGTTTTCCATCAGCTTCTCTATCGCACACCAGAACTTGTCGTTCTCTTCATCGCTCCGACCAACCTGCGGAGCATATCCCGAGATGACGTTCACCAAGAGCTTTCCAATCATCATTTTCACCATCATCAACCTTTCACTCACTCTCGTCACACTCACCACACTGTCTACAAACTCCTCAGAAAACAGGACTCCAACACCATTCACACCCTCCAGGCACCCTTGCCACACAAACCTGTATTTCTGTCCCTGCCTACCCTTCACCATTCTCACACCACTTCCCTTCCATCTCGTCTCTTGCACACAACATATGTCCACTCTTCTTCTGACCAATACTTCCACCACTTCTCCTGATCTCCCTGTCATTGTCCCTACATTCCATGTCCCAAACCTCAGAAACCGATCTCCACTTCGGGCTGTACCCTGCCCATATGTAGTTGTAATTGTCATGGTTCTCTTTTTGAGGCAATGTTTTTATAGCCGGATGCCCTTCCTGACGCCAACCCTGTTTGTCACCTCTTACGACACGCAGGGATACGGTGTACCTATTCTAACCAGTGTACACACCGGGAATATGGATGTATGTTTGTGTTTATATAAATATACATATATGTATATATTGTGTGTGTGTGTGTGTGTGTGTGTGTGTGTGTGTGTGTGTGTATGTGTGTGTGTGTGTGTATGTGTGTTTGTGTATATATGTGTGTGTGTGTGTGTGTGTGTGTGTGTTATACTAGGAGTAGGTTTTGGTGAACAATCAGGTGAAAACAATGACACAGAATAATTTAACCGGTTCGATAATGGAGAGTGTATATGTTGTGGGTTTTGTCGCCAATTTGCTTCTACTCCACGTGCATTGATGAGAAGGTGAGTGCAGTCAGCGTGCTGCCACAAGGTGTGCCATACCAGGGATTCCATTTGCATTTCCTTCCTCACAATTCCAATTTGACTGTCCTTCCTGGTTGTGTCGAACCACAGTTGCCAACAGGTAATGTAGTGAAAGGACTAGGGGGTAAGGTTTATCATTCTGAGAAGCTTGAGGGAAAGACCCATCTATTTATGGCGGAGAAAGGAAGGAGGGCAGCGGAGTGGGGGAGGAATGGAGTGATCGAGAAGAGGAAGAGGCACGTATGGAGCCCACAGGAGGCAAGGATTGGGGAATCCTGCCATGTTTGCTTATGTAATACATAAATAAGACTAAAGGAGGTTGTGGAAAACAGTGAATATGTGAGGTGAAGTATGAGGCTTTGAGCCACAAACAAAAGGTGACTAAAATGATTTTATGGTAATAATTACAAACCCAGGTGCAATGTGCTTACCTGATTGACCCACAGGTGGATAATGTTCATTCACTACACAGAATGATGTAACATTGCCATCTAAACTCTCATTAAATATACAGTCACGTGAAAAAGTAAGTACACCCCATGTAAAGTTTTGACTTTTCAACATACTTCAACATACAGCTATTTGATCTTCATTTCAACAACATTGATAGGTAAAGGTGATTTAATATAACAAATATCATGAAACATTTACATTTTGTCGTCCATTGTATAATTTAAATAAACATAAATGCAAATTTCGCGTGAGGAAAAAGTAAGTACACCCCGACATTTATCACAACTTCAAATACCTAAAATTAGAATCAGGTGCACCAGCTCAGGTGCAAATGATTAGAACATCGTTCGAGAGGATCTTGGAGGAACCTGTCTTATTTAAACCTCAGACATTTAGTTTGGTTTGCTCTTTGTTGTTGAAGTGTGCGGCGTCACCATGCCTAGATCAAAAGAGCTCTCTGAGGCCTTCAGAAAGAAGGTTGGAGATGCCTACGAGTCCGGGAAGGGATTTAAAAAGAACTCCAAACAATTTGAAATCAATCATTCGACTGTCTGGAAGATCATCTTCAAGTGGAGAAGATTCCAAACAACTGCCAACTTGTTCAGGCCAGGCCGCCCCAGCAAGTTCAACCCGAGAGAAGACCGCAACATGCTGAAAGAAGTCTCTAAGAACCCCAGAATGTCATCACGGGACCTACAGGTAGCTCTTGCCACTGTTGATGTCAAAGTGCACGAGTCTACCATTAGAAAGAGGCTGCACAAATTTGATCTACATGGGAGGTGTGCCAGGAGGAAACCTTTGCTGTCCAGAAAGAACATCAGGGCAAGACTAAAGGTTGCCAATGAACACCTCGGCAAAGACCAGCACTTCTGGAACAATGTGCTCTGGACAGATGAGTCAAAGGTAGAGCTATTTGGCCACAGTACCAGGAGACATGTTTGGTGAAAATCAAAGACAGCATTTGACCACAAGAACCTGACACCAACTGCAAAGCATGGTGGTGGAAATATTATGGTTTGGGGCAGCTTTGCTGCATCAGGGCCTGGGCAGCTCACCATCATAGAATCCACTATGAATTCTTCATTGTACCAGAGAGTGCTTGAGGATAATGTGAGGCCATCTGTCGGAAAGTTGAAGCTCAACCGAAGGTGGACCTTGCAACATGACAATGACCCTAAACATACCAGTAAATCCACCAAGGAATGGCTGAAAAGAAAGAAATGGAGGGTTCTGGAATGGCCAAGTCAAAGCCCGGATCTAAATCCCATCGAGATGTTGTGGGGGGATTTGAAACGAGCTGTGCATGCAAGAAACCCCTCAAACATCGCACAGCTGAAATAATTCTGCATGGAGGAGTGGGCAAAAATTTCTCCGTCGATGTCAGAGACTGGTAGACAGTTATAAGAAACGCCTACTTGAGGTTGTTTCTGCCAAAGGGGGCAATACCACCTATTAGAGTCAAGGGTGTACTTACTTTTTCCACATGTGAAATTTGCATTTATGTTTATTTAAATTGTACAATGGACTACAAAATGTAAATGTTTCATGATATTTGTTATATTATATCACCATTATCTATCAATCTGTGAAAAATCACAGAACCGTCGGAAAGCTTCCGTAATTGAAAATTTACGTAAAAAAACATAAATGTGTATGTAAAAAAAATAATTAAAAACCCCCAAAAAACCTCAATCAACATCTAGCATTTCAAAATTGTAATTTATACAACTGTAAACTGTCAAATAAACATGATAATAATGTCCATAAAAGAAAAGGTGTCCATAAATGAAAATGTACGTAAAAAGCCGTAAACGCGCCCGTAAAAAAAAAAAAACCTCAATCAATATCTAGTATATGAAAACTGGAATTTCTATAACTGTAAACTGTCAAATAAACATGACAATAATGTCCGTAAATGAAAAAAAGAAACGTGTCTGGAAATGAAAATTTACGTAAAAAACCATAAATGTGTATGCAAATAAAATAAAATAAAAACCACAAACACCTCAATCAATATCGAGCATTTGAAAATTGTAATTTATATAACTGTAAACTGTCAAATAAACATGACAATAATGTCCATAAAAGAAAAGATGTCCATAAATGAAAATTTACATAAAAACCGTAAACGCGCCCATAAAAAAAAAACCTCAATCGATATCTAGTATATGAAAACTGGAATTTCTATAACTGTAAACTGTCAAATAAACATGACAATAATGTCCGTAAATGAAAAAAAGAAAAAGTGTCTGGAAATGAAAATTTACGTAAAAAACCATAAATGTGTATGTAAATAAAAAAAAAACAACCACAAACACCTCAATCAATATCTAGCATTTGAAAATTGTAATTTATATAACTGTAAACTGTCAAATAAACATGATAATAATGTCCATAAAAGAAAAGATGTCTGTAAATGAAAATTTACATAAAAAGCCGTAAACGCGGCCGTAAAAAAAAACAAACCTCAATTGATATCTAATATATGAAAACTGGAATTTCTCTAACTGTAAACTGTCAAATAAGCATGATAATAATGTCCGTAAATGAAAAAAATTAAACGTGTCTGTAAATGAAAATATACGTAAAAAACCGTAAACGTGTCTGGAATTTTTTTTTTTTAAACCTCAATCGTATCTGACATTTGAAAATTGTAATTTCTATAACTATAAACTGTGAAGTAAAAATTTCAATGAAAATTTATGTAAAAACTGTAAACGCGTCCATAAAATAAATAAATAAATAATCTGAATTGATATCGAGCAGCAGGCCAGTGATGCTTTTTACGGCGTCGCCCATAGGGCAAAGCCGTCGAGAACAGTGTTTGTCCGTCCGTATGTATGTTTGTATGCATGTATGTATGTATGTCCCCTCAAACGTATACCAATCAGAGCTGAGGATCTGGTCACATGACAGGGTGATGTGATTACGTCTGATGTTATTATGGCGGCTGACTCCACACACCGTCATTTTGATTTATGTGCTGAACATATCGTCGAACATATTGTCAAACCTGTCATATATCACAATCACCATGCTCTACCTTTACGTATTTCATTCTTTTTTTTCTTTTTTTTTTGTATACAACATCGAGGCTCGTGAAAGAGCTAACATTAATCACACAGAAAGACAAACCGACACATAAAACACAAAATAAGGGGAGCGGTAGACAAGATGGGGAGAGAGGGGGAAGGACACATACACAACATTTGAGATCAGGGACATCGAGAGATCTGTGGGAGGGAGTGGGCTTTGGGGGGGGGAGGGCGGGCATGGGAAGGGGGAGGGGGGGCGGTGGGAGAGGTATAAAACATATGGACACTGCAAGGACTTCCAGGAAAGAAGTTGGAATTTCAAAAAAAGTGGATCTGGGGTGAATTAGCGGGGGTAGAAAAGATCAAGGTTTTGGATGGGGGAAGATAAGAGATGGTGGTGAACAGCTGTTTTGAAGACCTGGAGGGAAGAGTGGGATTGAAGGGAGTGGGGGAGTTTGTTCCAGAGGCGGGAGAAAAGGGGAATGAAGGAGTGAAGGTGAGCAGATAGCCGAGATTTCGGCAGTTTAACAATAAGAGGGTTGCTGGCAGATCTTGTGCGACCTGTAGGAATATTTGGGGGACAAAGCACAGAGAGAGCTGGGGGAGCAAGGCCGGAGAGGAGGCGGTAGAAGACAGAAAGACCACCTACCTGCCTGCGGTGAGTGAGTGAAAGGCCCTCGGAGTTAGCTTCATAGCAGGAGATTCCAATGATTCTGAAAGCTTTGGTTTCAACCCCGTGAAGCCGAGCTAGGTGTGAGTAAGGGGCGCCGGCCCCGAGGGGAGAGCAGTACTCCATTGAGCTGCGGATGAAAGCCTTATATGTGGTGAGGAGCTGAGGTGTGCCAAGGAAGGACTTCGCACGACGGAGGATGCCCAGTCGGCGACTGGCTTTGGAGGCCAGCTTGGAAATGTGGTTTTCCCAGGAAAGATCATGGCAGATAGTGAGACCCAAAAGCTTGAGTGACAGAACTTCTTGGAGAGGATTGTTCAGAAAGTAGATGGGAGGGTTGTCCAGTCGATCTTTTCGGAGAGACATCGTAAGAGTGTGAGATTTGTCAGGATTGAAAGACATGTTCCACTTGTTTGCCCAGTCTGTGATTTTGTCCAGGTCTGCAGACTGCCGATCTGAGGGAAGAGGATGGAGCGGCAGAGAGTGGAGTAAGAGTAGCGGCAGAGAGTGGAGTAAGAGTAGCGGCAGAGAGTGGAGTAAGAGTAGCGGCAGAGAGTGGAGTAAAAGTAGCGGCAGAGAGTGGAGTAAGAGTAGCGGCAGAGAGTGGAGTAAGAGTAGCGGCAGAGAGTGGAGTAAGAGTAGCGGCAGAGAGTGGAGTAAAAGTAGCGGCAGAGAGTGGAGTAAGAGTAGCGGCAGAGAGTGGAGTAAAAGTAGCGGCAGAGAGTGGAGTAAGAGTAGCGGCAGAGAGTAATTCAGTGTGAAACACAAACAAACCGATTGTTAAAATGACCATCAAATATCGAAAGAATCGACGTTACGTCTCTTCCAACAATACGGTCCGTACCCAACTCTTGTGGGGTGTAATCTAGATTACAGTAGATCTTCCCTCAGTTCTCTTAGTAAAACTCACCTCACGGATGTCGGGATTCCTCCAAATTTATTTGTTTAATGTTATAAACAGCATTAGCGACTGTTTAAAAAGCTAATCATGTGTGTTTGTGGTTTATAATACTTTACAAGCCCGGCTACACCGCTGTTAGAATTTTGGTCTTGTTTTTTTAAAATACGTGGGCTGAGGCTCATAACAGAGCTGACACACACACACGCACGCGCACACACACATACACGCACACACACACACACACACACACACGTACACACACGCACATGCACACACACGCACGCACATGCACACACACACACATACACACACACACACGCACGCACACATGCACGCGCACACACGCACATGCACTGCTGGGGGTTACCCCCCGAAATAGGTTTTTTTTTTTCTTTGTTTGTTTAACATCTTATGATTATGTTTCTATGATTCTACCTGCTGCCCTGTCTTCTCGAAGGCATTTAAATTGGTTTGACATACCCCAAGTCGGTGCAGTATGCTATTTATTCTACCAGGTGAGCGTCAGGAGTATTGCCCCTATGTTTTTTGGACCTGATAGGGTGACAGTTACCCTACCCACGAGTAAAGCCAGTGAGGGGTGTCTGTTTAGTCGCCGAAAACCCGACCATGCGGCAGGTAGCACTGGGTTACATGTTACCTGTGACAGTCCCAAAAGACTGACCTGTAACACCAACAGCAGAGAGGGGGGAAACACCAACAGCAGAGAGAGGGGGGGGGGGGGGGGGACAGTAACAGCAGAGAGAGGAGGAAACACCAACAGCAGAGAGAGGGGGGAAACACCAGCAGCAGAAAGAGGGGGGGAAACACCAGCAGCAGAGAGAAGGGGAAGCACGAACAGCAGAGAGAGGAGGAAAACACCAACAGCAGAAAGAGGGGGGAAACACCAGCAGCAGAGAGAAGGGGGAAACACCAGCAGCAGAGAGAAGGGGAAGCACGAACAGCAGAGAGAGGAGGAAACATCAACAGCAGAGAGAGGGGGGAAACACCAGCAGCAGAGAGAAGGGGGAAACACCAGCAGCAGAGAGAAGGGGGAAACACCAGCAGCAGAGAGAAGGGGAAGCACGAACAGCAGAGAGAGGAGGAAACACCAACAGCAGAGAGAGGGGGGAAACACCAGCAGCAGATAGAGGGGGGAAACACCAACAGCAGAGAGAGAGGGGGGAAACACCAGCAGCAGAGAGAGAGGGGGGAAACACCAACAGCAGAGAGAAGGGGAAGCACGAACAGCAGAGAGAGGAGGAAAACACCAGCAGCAGAGAGAAGGAGGAAACACCAGCAGCAGAGAGAAGGGGAAGCACGAACAGCAGAGAGAAGAGGAAACACCAGCAGCAGAGAGAAGGGGAAGCACGAACAGCAGAGAGAGGAGGAAACACCAACAGCAGAGGGAGGAGGAAAACACCAGCAGCAGAAAGAGGGGGGAAACACCAGCAGCAGAGAGAAGGGGAAGCACGAACAGCAGAGAGAGGAGGAAAACACCAACAGCAGAGAGAGGGGGGAAACACCAGCAGCAGAGAGAAGGGGAAGCACGAACAGCAGAGAGAGGAGGAAAACACCAACAGCAGAGAGAGGGGGGAAACACCAGCAGCAGAGAGAAGGGGAAGCACGAACAGCAGAGAGAGGAGGAAAACACCAACAGCAGAGAGAGGGGGGAAACACCAGCAGCAGTGAGAGGAGGAAAACACCAGCAGCAGAGAGAGGGGGAAACACCAACAGCAGAGAGAGGGGGGAAACACCAGCAGCAGATAGAGGGGGGAAACACCAACAGCAGATAGAGGGGGGAAACACCAACAGCAGAGAGAGGGGGGAAACACCAGCAGCAGATAGAGGGGGAAAACACCAACAGCAGATAGAGGGGGGAAACACCAGCAGCAGAGAGAAGGGGAAGCACGAACAGCAGAGAGAGGGGGGAAACACCAGCAGCAGATAGAGGGGGGAAACACCAGCAACAGATAGAGGGGGGAAACACCAACAGCAGAGAGAGAGGGGGGAAACACCAACAGCAGAGAGAAGGGGAAGCACGAACAGCAGAGAGAGGAGGAAAACACCAGCAGCAGAGAGAGGGGGGGGGGGGGAAACACCAACAGCGGAGAAGGGGAAGCACGAACAGCAGAGAGAGAGGAGGAAAACACCAGCAGCAGAGAGAGAGGGGGGGGGGGGGGGACACCAGCAGCAGAGAGAGGGGGGAAACACCAGCAGCAGAGAGAGAGAGGGGAAAACACCAACAGCAGAGAGAGAGGGGAAACACCAACAGCAGAGAGAGAGGGGAAACACCAACAGCAGAGAGAGAGGGGAAACAACAGCAGAGAGAGAGGGGAAACACCAGCAGCAGAGAGAGAGGGGGGAAACACCAGCAGCAGAGAGAGGGGGAAACACCAGCAGCAGAGAGAGGGGGGAACACCAGCAGCAGAGAGAGGGGGGAACACCAGCAGCAGAGAGAGGAGGGAAACACCAGCAGCAGAGAGAGAGGGGAAAACAACAGCAGAGAGAGAGGGGGGAAACACCAGCAGCAGAGAGAGGGGGGAAACACGAGCAGCAGAGAGAGAGGGGAAACACCAACAGCAGATAGAGGGGGGAAACACCAGCAGTAGAGAGAGGGGGGAACACCAGCAGCAGATAGAGGGGGGAAACACCAGCAGCAGAGAGAGGGGGGAAACACGAGCAGCAGAGAGAGAGGGGAAACACCAACAGCAGAGAGAGAGGGGAAACACCAACAGCAGAGAGAGAGGGGAAACAACAGCAGCAGAGAGAGAGGGGAAACACCAGCAGCAGATAGAGGGGGGAAACACCAGCAGCAGAGAGAGGGGGGAACACCAGCAGCAGATAGAGGGGGGAAACACCAGCAGCAGAGAGAGGGGGGAACACCAGCAGCAGATAGAGGGGGGAAACACCAGCAGCAGAGAGAGGGGGGAAACACCAGCAGCAGAGAGAGGGGGGAAACACCAGCAGCAGAGAGAGGGGGGAACACCAGCAGCAGAGAGAGGGGGGAACACCAGCAGCAGAGAGAGGAGGGAAACACCAGCAGCAGAGAGAGGGGAAACACCAGCAGCAGATAGAGGGGGGAAACACCAGCAGCAGAGAGAGGGGGGAACACCAGCAGCAGATAGAGGGGGGAAACACCAGCAGCAGAGAGAGGGGGGAAACACCAGCAGCAGAGAGAGGGGGGAACACCAGCAGCAGAGAGAGAGGGGAAACACCAGCAGCAGAGAGAGGGGGGAACACCAGCAGCAGAGAGAGGGGGGAAACACCAGCAGCAGAGAGAGGGGGGAAACACCAGCAGCAGAGAGAGGGGGGAACACCAGCAGCAGAGAGAGAGGGGAAACAACAGCAGCAGAGAGAGGGGAAACACCAGCAGCAGATAGAGGGGGGAAACACCAGCAGCAGAGAGAGGGGGGAACACCAGCAGCAGATAGAGGGGGGAAACACCAGCAGCAGAGAGAGGGGGGAACACCAACAGCAGAGAGAGAAGGGAAACAACAGCAGCAGAGAGAGGGGAAACACCAGCAGCAGATAGAGGGGGGAAACACCAGCAGCAGAGAGAGGGGGGAACACCAGCAGCAGATAGAGGGGGGAAACACCAGCAGCAGAGAGAGGGGGGAAACACCAGCAGCAGAGAGAGGGGGGAACACCAGCAGCAGAGAGAGAGGGGAAACAACAGCAGAGAGACAGGGGGGAAACACCAGCAGCAGATAGAGGGGGGAAACACCAGCAGCAGAGAGAGGGGGGAACACCAGCAGCAGATAGAGGGGGGAAACACCAGCAGCAGAGAAAGGGGGGAAACACCAGCAGCAGAGAGAGAGGGGAAACACCAACAGCAGCTCACTTTCATTCCCTTTTTCTCCAGGCTCTGGAACAAACTCCCTCACTCCCTTCAATCCCACTCCTCCCTCCAGGTCTTTAAAACAGCTGTTCACCACCATCTCTTATCTTCCCCCATCCAAAACCTTGATCTTTTCTACCCCCGCTAATTCACCCCAGATACACTTTTTTCGAAATTCCAACTTCTTTCCTGGAAGTCCTTGCAGTGTCCATATGTTTTACACCTCTCCCACCTCCCCCCAAGCGCTCTCCCTCCCACATTTCTCTCGATGTCCCTGCTCTGAAATGTTGTGTTTGTGTCCTTCCCCCCTCTTTCCCCATTTTGTCTACCGCTCCCTTTATTTTGTGTTTTATGTGACGGTTTGTGTCGGTTTGTTTTTTTGTGTGATTAATGTTCGCTCTTTCACGAGCCTCGATCTTGTATACAAAAAAAAAAAAAGCAGAGAGAGGGGAGAAACACTAACACCAGAGTTGAAGGCCAAGACGGCGGAGTCAGACAATCAATGGTTGTGGAATGAGTGGCAGGGAAAGATGCATGGGGTGGACAAGATGGATACAAAAGGAAACCTGCAAATTTGGAAGGAGGAGGGAATGAGGTAGATGGGAGTGGGGAGAGGGTAACGAGGATAGAAAGACCATGGGTTTGGAGTGGGAATGATCTGAAATGGTGATGAACAGCTGTCTTGAAGACCTGGAGGGAAGAATGAGATTGAAAAGAATGTGGAGGTTGGTTCCACAGGTGGGGAAAAGAGAAACTAATGAGTGGAGGAGAGCAGTGATCCTGGCTTTAAATAGTTTCACTGGACGTTTTTGCCCTGCAGAAACTTTACAGGGGGGGGAGGGAGGGGGAGAATCACAGAGAGGCACAGGGTACAAGACCAGAAAGGAGGTGATAGAAGACAGAGAGACCACCGACCTGTCTGCGATGGTGAAGTGATAGGCCCATAGATTCAGTTTCAGCGCAGGAGATTCCAATGATATTAAAGGCCTTGGTTCCCACAGCGTCAAGCTGAGCAAGATGGAAGACAGGGGAGCCAGTCCAGAGGAGAGAGCAGTGCTCTATGAAGCTGCGGATGAAGGCCCTGTAGGTGGATAGAAGTTCAGGTGTGTCAAGGAAGGACTTCGTATGATGGAGGATGCCCAGTTGGCGGCTGACTTTGGAGGCCAACGCTGAAATGTGGATTTCCCAAGAGAGATAACGGCTGATCGTGAGGCCCAGAACTTTGTAGTCTTTGTGTGTGACTTGTATTCTGTGTACGTTTTGGGCGTTTTGGTTGTTATACATTATTGCTTGAGATGTGGTTAAGTTGTACTGTTTCATATCTTTTTGATGTTTCACGTATTCTTAAAGTATTTAAGTGCAATTTTATTTGGTTAAATTTAGAAATCCTAAGGAGCTTTTATCTTATTTTGCCACCATTTGTTTTTAAAGTGGACAATAAGTTGAAATCGAATTGAATATATCCTGGGTGGGGGTGAAATGTAATGGGCCACAGGGAGTTTGCTCCATGAAAGTAATATGGGAGAAAGAGAGACATCAACAGGGAGTTTGATCCTGGTGGATATTAGTGTGCATTAGTTGTGTTTATGGGTTCCGGTGGTGCCCCATGTAGAGAAATGTCACAGAATGGCCAGGAAGATGGAAGTGACGAGTTATTGGTTTGGTTTGGAAACTTGGGCTGTTGGGACATCTGTTCACTGAAGCATCACCCAGTCCACATCTGGCATCTCTAATGGAGAGTTTGTTACATAAAGTGCAACTGATGCAATATATAACATTGGAGGAAGTGCGGCAGTTGTTGTTGTTGTTGTGTAGCCCCAGACAGTTCTTTCAAGCAAACCCTCTGCACGGAGACAGCCGATCGATCATGCAGGAGTGACCCAGAGATCCTCCACAACCTTTCGTCCTCATCAAGTCAGAGGAGAGAGAGAGAAGAGAAGAGAAGAGCAGAGAAGAGAAGAGAAGAGAAGAGAAGAGAAGAGAAGAGAAAAGAAAAAAAAAAAAAAGAGAGAAAAGAGAGAGAGAGAGAGACAGAGAGGGAAGGGCCTGCTGGTCCATGGTGACCAATCGACATTCTGACTGTGACTGTGCTGACCTGACAAATCCGGGCAACAGGGAAAAATGGGGAAGATTTGGCCCCCAACTTGCGTTGGGGGTGTACAACCACTGCGAAGAGGCATTCCCGGCAGTTGTAGGAAGTGCAGTTAAAGTGGTCTGTGACTGTAAGGAAGCTTTTAGGTCCTGAAAATGGGTTGTCTTTTTAATGAAAGCACAGGTTTGGCGCCTCCGTGAAAATTTGAAAGTGCCTGGATGGAGGTCACTTGGCAATGATCCTTCAACCAGGGAATCTCTCAAATTCCTTTCTCGTTTACAAGATATGAGATACTTGTGGAAACATTCAAACAGTTTTTGGATCATTCTGTCGCAACTCAATCATTCTTTTAATGATGTAATGGAGTACGAGAATGATTTGGTGACGAATCAAAGTAAATGGTGAATAAAGTACAGTGAGCTGGAGATGGAGTGTCAGGAGAAGGGTTGGTGAGTTTCTTGTCAGCCATTTGAGGTGGCGGTGTAGAGGGTATAATTGGCAATTCCTTTATGCATTTCTTGCTCGACTTGGAGTGTGTGGAACAGAGAGGAGGAGGATGTGTGAAAGAGTGACTCAGTTTGCCTTGAAAGGCTCATTTTGGATTTGGAGGAAGATTATGGAGGCACGTCGAACGGTGTAGGTGGAGGTTGATTGGGTTGTGGGTTCTTTCAGTCCCAAAATGTGTAGTGACTCAGTGGGGAGGAGGTATAGAGATAAGTGTTTGTGTGTATGGTTGTTGTTTTGAGCAGTGTATGTTGTGAAGCTAGTTGGTTGGTTGTGTGCGTGTGTGTGTGTCGTTGCTTATCATCTTCATGTGCGGGTTTCAAAAGGTGGAAGGAGCACTCCCAGGTCTCAAAGTATCCACCTCCTTGTATGTCTGCATGTGTGTGTGTGTGTGTGTGTGTGTGTGTGTGTGTGTGTGTGTGTGTGTGTGTGTGTGTCATTATCTCCACATGCGGGTTTCAGGAGGTGGAATGGAGACCTCTCGTTGTGAAGTTTTCTTGCTCGTGTTTGTGTGTGTGGGGGGGGGGGGGGGGAGGGGGTGGGTGGAGGGTTGGAGGGTGGTGGGCGTCAGGTCAAGGGCATGGACAACATGGGTCACCCACTCTGTTTACTCTTGTAAAATATTAAGATTGTTATATTTACTACATACCATATATACAGTACATATATATATATATATGTACAGCGGAAGTGTTTGGGTAGTCTCAGCTCCATGCCATGTTTTGGCAGGAAAAGCCCCATTAACCTCCACCAACTAATTCGAGCAAATGAGTAAGTGTACTGTGTTGATTTGTAAATTATCAACACATCAGTGACTTGTAATACACATGAGATCCAATCATGTGACCTCATGTCCTTGCCTTCCATGCACATGAATATCAGACACTTTAGGAAGGATGATCTCAACCTTAAAGAATAATTGGTAACATTCTCATCACCATTTGTTTTTACTCATAATTGCAGGAAATGAGGAGAGTGGTTTGACATTAACCACGATGAGATTTACTCGGCAATCCCTTAGAGATTGCTTCTGGGACTGCGTGGCCTATGAAACCACAAAGGATGTCGTCGTCAAGAACCGCACTGTGGGCTTCATCTCTCGCCTGCTGCAGCTCCTCTTCATCACGTACTTTGTTGGGTTCGTCTTCTGAATGTTTGAGTCATCAACATTTTTTTTCACCATCTGATGGTTTTTATGATTTATTGTAAAATAAAAAATGTCTCCTGGAGTCACATCCATTCTTCCTGAAATCCACAGTTGGTCCCTCAATTACAAGCTGAACGTTCACCTCAATTTCTTTGGTCCTCTATCTCATCTATGGGACCAACTCCCTGAGTCTAGCTCATCTTGCTCATCTTGCTTTTTACTCCTACACAGCCAATGGCCACATACATTTTGTTTTTAGGTTGTCCGTCTTGCTCTCCGTCCATGCGTATATCCGTTATCATTTTTATCTTTTTATTTGTTTAATTTTTCTCGAACAGAGCAGGGCTCAAGGAAGAGCAAGGATACATTAACAGTGGGGTAGTGGGCTAAGAACTGGGCACAACTGACAAAGGGAATAAACAAACAGGAAAAGAAGACAAAGACAGAGAGGAAGGGAGAAGATGAGAGAGTGGGAGGGAGAGGGAGAAAGAAAATTTAATGAAAACAATGACATCAGCAAGTAAGAGAGGGTTGGTTAATGTGCAGTCACACTATAACGTATAGCAGTAACTTATGCCGACGTATGTGAATTTTCACCAACACGCTGGTGTACGTTGACATAAGTTAGGGGTAGGTTTGGTATAAGTTGTATACGTTAAAAGCACGCTGGTATAAGCTGGCATACGTTGTTGTATGCAGAGGCCGAAATAAATTTTTGTGCATGCACAAAAATTTTGGGCGTATGCCGACGTCCTCTTCATAGGTTAGGCATACGTTAGGCATACGCTAGACATACGCTAGACATACGTTAAATACGTTAGAGGTAGGTTACTCATACGTCGAGATACGTTGGCATGAAGGTGTACCATACAGCTAACTTATTGATAACCTATGAGTAACTTACTTCTAACCTATATCTAACCTATATCTGACGTATCTGCAATGCATATTGACGTATTAGACGTATGTCTGACGATGGAGTAACTTATTGAACATGTTTCTACCGTACAACTAGCGTATTATTGGCGTTTTGCCAGCGTTTTGCGGTCACTGTATATATGGGGGCCTGTGAGTAGCTCACCATCACTTCTCCACCGGTCATCAGAGAAGATGGAGGATACTGAGAGGCTTCGACAAGAATACCAACTAGTCGTTCTCCAACATCAGTTGGAGCTTGGGGCACAGCATGGAGATCATGAGCAGGTGGATCGGCGGCTTTGGACGATGATGGTGAGGATGATGGTGTACATGTGTTCTTCTTGCCTCTACCTCGGCCCCTGGCAGACGTCTCGGTTGCTGTCTTCTTCGTTTTCTTGGGTGCCATGTTGATGTTGATAGCTCGCGGTACGTAGAGATCGGCGCCGTATTTATGCAGAACGTCACGTGATCGTCGGCAACACGCCTAGCGCGCTGCGCATAGGTTTCTCATAAGTTACTCATACGTTGGGCATAAGTCGAGAACGCTGGACATATGCTGGCCATACGCTGTGATACGCTGTCATAAGTTATATATAAGTTAGTGATAGGTTACTAATAGGTTAGACATACGCTATGTATACGTTCAATACGTTATGCATACGCCCAATTTATTCATGCTGTAGAATTTTCGATGCTTTTTTGGGCGTATGCCGACGTGTTGACATTATTTTATGATTTTTCATACGCTAGATACAAGTTTCTCTAAAACGTCATAGTGTGACTGCACCTTTAGTTCGGGTTAATGGAGGTCATAAAGATCATGGGTCAGGATGAGGGGTGACAATGCACTGCATGCTTGAAGCCCTCGATGGGAAAGTGAGACAGAACATCATCTGCAAGGTGATTCTATAGACCTGAGTAGCGAGGAACAAAAGAGTTGAGGTGTGCTGCAGTTAGTTTGGATTTTGGAATTTTTTTTTTTTTTTTTTTTTTTGTATACAAGATCGAGGCTCGTGAAAGAGCGAACATTAATCACACAGAAAGACAAACAGACACATAAAACAAATAACATCGGGAGCGGTAGACAAGATGGGGAGAGAGGGGGAAGGACACAAACACAACATTTGAGAGCAGGGACCGAGAGACATGGAGACATCGAGAGATCTGTGGGAGGGAGAGGGCTTTGGGGGGGAGGCATGTGAAGGGGGGGGGGGGGGGTGGGAGAGGTATAAACATATGGACACTGCCAGGATTTCCAGGAAAGAAGTTGGAATTTCAAACAAGGTGGATCTGGGGTGAATTAGTGGGGGTAGAAAAGATCAAGGTTATGGATGGGGGAAGATAAGAGATGGTGGTGAACAGCTGTTTTAAAGACCTGGAGGGAGGAGAGGGATTGAAGGGAGTGTGGGAGTTTGTTCCACAGGCGGGAGAAAAGAGGAATGAAAGAGTGAAGGTGAGCAGAGAGCCGAGATTTCGGCAGTTTAACCATCAGAGGGTTGCTGGCAGATCTTGTGCGACCTGTAGGAATATTTGGGGGACAGAGCACAGAGAGAGCTGGGGGAGCAAGGCCGGAGAGGAGTCGGTAGAAGACAGAAAGACCACCTACCTGCCTGCGGTGAGTGAGTGAAAGGCCCTCAGAGATAGCTTCATCGCGGGAGATTCCAATGATTTTGAAAGCTTTGGATTCAACAGCGTGAAGCCGAGCCAGGTGTGAGGCAGGAGCACCAGCCCATAGGGGAGAACAGTATTCCATTGAGCTGCGGATGAAAGCCTTGTATGTGGTGAGGAGCTCAAGTGTGCCGAGGAAGGACATCGCACGACGGAGGATGCCCAGTCGGCGACTGGCTTTGGAGGCCAGCTTGGAAATGTGGTTTTCCCAAGAAAGATCATGGCAGATAGTGAGACCCAAAAGCTTGAGCGACAGAACTTCTTGGAGAGGATTGTTGAGAAAGTAGATGGGAGGGTTGTCCAGTCGATCTTTTCGGAGAGACATAGTAAGAGAGTGAGATTTGTCAGGATTGAAAGACATGTTCCACTTGTTTGACCAGTCTGTGATTTTGTCCAGGTCTTCAGAGAGTGAGGAGGCTGCAGACTGCCGATCTGAGGGAAGAGGAATGGAGCGGCAGAGAGTGGAGTCATCAGCAAAGAGATAGAGAGGATTTTCCAGAGAGTCGGAGAGATCATTGATAAAGACCAGAAAAAGCACAGGGCCCAGCACACTTCCTTGGGGAACTCCAGCCTGAACAGGAAGGGGAGATGAGAGAAATCCATTCAGGGCCACACGTTGACTACGACCAGAGAGGAAGTCCGCAAGCCATGCATGGAGATTTCCATGGATACCATAGGAGGAGAGTTTGGTGAGCAGAGCTGGGTGCCAGACCGTATCAAAGGCCCGTGATATGTCAAGGGAGACAGCTCTGATTTCCTGTTTGGCATTGAGGACCTCCATCCATTGTTGAGACAGCAGAAGCAGCATGTCCAGAGTAGAGTGACCTGGTCTGAAACCAAATTGATGATCAGAGATCAAGCCATTGGAGAAGAGGAAAGATTTCATATCCGAAGCAATGATGGATTCCATGACTTTGCTGATAATTGGGAGCAGGCTGATTGGTCTGTAGTTGCAAGGATCTGTTTTTGCACCTTTTTTGTGTAAAGCGGTAATGTTAGCTGATTTCCAGGATGCTGGCAGATGACCTTGAGCAAAAGATAGGGTGAAAAGAACAGAGAGAGGGTGAGATAGAGCGGCAGAGCAGGATTTTAGGACCCGTGGGCTGATGCCGTCTGGTCCAGTTGCAGAATCAGAGTCGAGGTTTGACAAAAACTCCTCCACCTTGTCAGGAGAGAAGGACACAGAGTCCAGGAGCAGTTGGGTTCGACTGGGAAAGGTGGGAACAGAGAGAGATGGGTTTGGGACTAAGGATTTTGAGGCGAACACAGAGTTGAGGCATTCGGCTTTGTCACGTGCGATGTCAACTGTGTGGCCATTTGAGGTAAGGGAGGGGATGGAGGGGGAACAAACACCAGAAACGGATTTGACCAGACGCCACCAGGATTTGGAGGAAGGAGACAGGTTTGAGAGTTCATTCTTGAGTGAGGAGAGATAGTGCTTCCTGGCACTCCTGAGGGTAGACACACACTTGTTCCGAGCTTTGTGGAAGGAACTGAGATTGCCTTCAGTTGGATTAGCCTTCCAAGAGGCAAAGGCAAGTTGTTTCAGGGCAACTGCCTCACCACAAGATTCAGTGTACCATGGACGGGAGGAAGGGTAAGACAATTGAAGACGAGATGGGATAAATCTGTGCATGAGAGAGATCAGTTTGCTTTGGAAGAATTCCCAGGAAGAATTGATGTCAGAGGCAGTGGAGATGGGAGACCAATCCAGACGATTGATGGCTGCTTGAAGACCGTCCCAGTTGGCCTGAGTGAAATGCCAGACTCGTCGACGCTGAGGAGGCTCTCTGAGAATGGCCAGAGAGATGTCCACTTTGACAAGCACATGATCAGAAGAACCGATTGGAGCAGAAGAAGAGCAGCAGACATTAGCAGGGAAGTTAGTCATAACCAGGTCTAGAAGAGAAGATACTCCATTGGCTGAGATCCGGGTCGGGAAATTGACAGATTGTGTCAATCCCAGTGAGTCACAGAAGTCCTTTGCTGAGGTGCCATGACTGGTGAGAGAGGAACCCACACCCAACCAGGTGGCATGATGACAGTTGAAGTCACCACATATGAGGAAGAGAGAGTTGGGATGAGTGGATAGAAGTTGGTCCATGTTGTCAGACAGTGAAATGTAGATGGAGTCATCACTGTTTGGGGGACGGTACAGAACACATATGAACAAAAGGTGGGAGCGGAAAGGAAGCCGTAACCAGAGGTACTCCTGCGGGTGAGGAGGAAAGAGGGCAGTGCAAGGAGAGTGAGGAAGAGAGTTTTTGACAAAGATAGCCACCCCACCACCAGGCCGAGGCTCAGGTCTATCATACCGGAGGAGGGAGTAACCAGGAAGAGATATTAAGGAATCAGAGACATCTTGAAGGAGGAAAGTCTCTGTTAAGCAGATCAAGTCTGGATTGTCAGAAGCAACCTGTATGGAGAGATCAGTCAGGTTTGAGCGAAGGCCCCGGATGTTTGAGGTCCATACCGTTAATGAAGAGAGAGGGGGAGCATCGGGTACAGGACAGGGGAGGGGAGGAGTAGGGTAAGATGAAGGATGAGAGGGGGAGGTAGGGAGAGCAGTTGATAGTGTGTCAGATGTTGCAGAAGAGTTCCAAGAAAGGGAAGGATGAGGAGGATGAAAGGTTTGATGGTGAAGGATTGGAGGGGAGGGGCAGATTGTAGGGGAGGGGCAGAAGATTGGAGGGGAGGGGCAAGGGGGGAGTTTAGGAGGGGAAGGGCAAGGGGGGAGATCAGGAGTGGAGGGGCAAGGGGGGGGGGATTAGGAGGGGAGGGGCAAAGGGGGAGTTTAGGAGGGGAAGGGCAAGGGGGGAGTTCAGGAGTGGAGGGGCAAGGGGGTAGTCTAGGAGTGTAGGTGCAAGGGGGGGGATTTGGATGGGAGGGGCAAGAGGGGAGTTTAGAAAGTGGATGATTAATGAAAGACGAACATTGATAACAAATTGGGTTTGTTGTGATTTTCAAGTTAGCAATCCGATTCAGAACGATGGAGGAGGGATGGAATGAATGTGAATTTAGACCATGTAGTGAGGGAGACGTATAAGATATTGAATTTCTTTTTTTTGAAGTGGAATGAGTTGGAGAGGAAATTGAGAAAAGCCTTTTAAATAGGAAGAAAAACAGCGTGTTGTAATATACCACTGAATAAAACACAGAAGGGGAAAGGTTAAACATATTTAAATAATATTTAAACAGAACTGTGCACAATCTTATATGCACAAAAATACCAACGGGGGAGAGCCGAGAGGGCCCACCACGAGTCACAGAAGTTTAATCAGAAGGGGTTATTAGAAGAAGGCATGCATCCTGGAGTTAGTGGAGACGGTCGGAGGACAGAGATTGGAGGCTGCAGGTGGTGGTGTAGAGGCAGCAGTGATTGCAAGAATTAGAGGTGGTTGTGGAGGAAGTTGAGGAAGTTGTTACCCTTATTGACATCAAGTGGATCTGTGTGAGTGAACAGTGTAAGGAGGACCATGATTTCCGTGGGAGTGAACAGATTAAGGAGGGCTGTGTGTTCCATGTGGGTGAACAGTGTAAGGAGGGTATGAGTGCTTCCGAGTGAGTGAATGGTGTAAAGAAGGCAGTGACATGTTCTGTGTGAGTGAACGGTGTAAGGAGGGCCATGAGTTGTTCCGAGTGAGTGAATGGCGTAAGGAGAGCCATGAGTTTTTCAGAGTGAATGAACAGCGTAAGGAGGGCCCATCCTCTCCCTTCCGTCCCCCTATCCCTCCCCCCTTCCGCTCTCCTCCTGCTCCTCCCTTATCCTCTTTTCCTTGCCCCTCCATCCCCTTTCTCCATTCCTGTTCCCCTCCCTATCCTCTCTCTCCCCCTCCCCTAGTCTCCACCTCCCTCTTACTCCTAGTTCCTGTTCTGCTCCCCTTCCCCTCCCTCTCTCCCTCCCTCACTCCTTCCCTCTCACCCCCTCCACCCCCTCCCTTTTCCCTTTCCCCTCCTCCTATCCTCCCTTCCCTTATCCTTCCCTCTCCATGTCCTCTCCTCCCTCCTTCCCCTCTCCTCTCCTCCCCACATATCTTCCCCTCCCCCTTCCCCTCTCCTCTCCTCCACCACCCTTCCCCTCCATTTCTCCCACCCCACCCCTCCGCCCTTCCCTTCCTTCCCTCTCCCCCCTTCCCTACCTTCCCTCTACCCTTCCATGCCACCCCTCCCCTCCATTTCTATTGCTCCCCCTCCTGCTTCACGCCCACTCCCCTCCACCCTCCCTGCCCCCTTCCCTTCTCTCCCCTTCTCTTCCTTCCCCCCTCCCCTTCCTTCCCCTCCTTTCCCATCCCATCCCCCCCTCCCCTCTCTCCCCAGATTTTTAAGAAGGAAGGAAGAATTCTTAAGAAAATCAGCACACATTTCAGAATACAGTTTGATGCAGTGAGTTCTGGATGCCTTTTTTGCTACTGTGACTCCTAAAGGTAAGAATTTAGTGCCTGGACCCATAGTCAAGATAAATATTCCATTGATCTTTGAAAGGTTTTCTCCAGCTGAAGAAATGTGCCCTGGCAATGCAACACTGTCAAAAGTTTAGATTGGCCAGGAAAAGACAGTTGTTACTCGTCAATGTCGAGGCACCGAAGCGAGTGCACCAGTTACCAGGAGTGTGTCACGGTAGAAAGATTTGACCACACTAATGTGCACTGTTTGTTATTTTACCGGTGAAACCAACATATGACATAAGGCAGAAAGGATATTAAAAAAGTAATTTATTAATCCCTACTGTCTACCTTTAAAACCCTAATACTGATTAAAAGCAACCCATAATGACTTTTCTAAGAATCCCCAAATTAATGAAGTACAAATTTCACAGATATCAATGCAGCTATTAATTAACTCATGACTTTTGAGGTGGTAACTTATCTCGGGTAACCAGTTTGTAAAATAAACGCCAACAGGTTACAAATGGCTGAAGGCTCGGTGGTGAACATGTACCAAAGGATCTTGTCCATTGCGTGCGCACAGGATGAATTTGACCAGCCAGTTGTGATGCAAAAATTCCTCAAGGCCGGGCAAAGTTTGTTCTTTTATGTCAGGATTTGTAGTTGTTGAACCAGTCCTGGTTCGCATACAGAAGACTGCCGATTCCCTCTTTACTGGTTTAACTGGTTTTTGCCACATGAAATCCAGTACATGTCAGCCCCTACATGTTCCCTCTCTCCTTCTATCTGAAGCAAACTGTTAATATTTTATATCTTTTGCACACTGTCAACAAACCTATTGGTCTTCTTTGATCCAAATATATTTTATGTTTGGCAAAGTCATGGCTTCTTATCTTAAGAGTTGTTAATTTTTCCATTGTAGCCTTTGGCTGGTTATGGTAACACTACAACAAGCCAACACAAATGATTTTACCCAGTACAGTTGACTTTCTCCCACATTACAATTGACTGAACTTTTACCACAGTATCGACCTTCACCACCTTTCAATTAACTTTCACCTACAGCACAGTTATGTTATACTCCTCCGTAACACAGTGAATCTGTTTGTGTGATTGCAGCTGGGTGTTTCTCACCGAGAAGGCTTACCAGTCATTTGAGAAGCTTACTGAGAGCTCAGTCATCAGTAAAGTGAAGGGTGTTGATAGGACAGTGTCTGATAAAGGCCAATGGAAGATCTGGGATGTGGCCGAGTATGTGACTCCTCCTCAGGTCAGTTTTAATTTATATCCTTTTCCTGTAGTAAGGTTTCATAGGTAGCAACAGAACAAGATGATGGTTGGAATAACCAGACCCAGAACATCCAGATTCAGGTGTTAGACCATCTGCTCTGGGTCTGGGAGGTCAATGTTTCAGACCCAGGCCGAGTCATACCAGAGACTTTAAAAAATAGCACCACAAAGCGGGCGTAACCCCTCAGCCCATGCATGGTGGAAACCAATTTCAAGATGTCTGCCGTGGCGGCCATATTGAAAATCGCAGCGTGCCCATGAACCTTCCTCTACTCAACCCCAACACACACTGAAAATATGGATTTGATTTAATCGGACAAGCCGTTCTGCTCGAAATTGACGGAAACCAAAAGTTGACGGACGCCCGGACGCCGCCCTTCCGGACGCCCGGACGACGCCCGTGACGACAATACCCCTAATCCCAATTTGGCCTGAGGGGTGAAAATGGTACGTGCTGCCTCCTTGCTTGATGCACAGCATTTAAAAATTATAAGGCATGGACAACAACAATATGTTAGTAACCATTGCAAGGGTTTGGTAGGCCTCATAGCCTCCTTCTGTGTTAAAGTTCCTTGTAACTCATATTATATATCTAATTAAACTTAATTCATTTCTGATTTCTAATTTAATATATATCTTATTAAACATAATGTATATCTGATTTCTATTTTACTCTATATCTAATACAATCAAATACAATCTATATCTGATTTCTAATTTAATTGATATCTAATTAAACGTAATCTATATCTTTTTTCTTTGTTTGTTTTTGTATACAAGATCGAGGCTCGTGTAAGAGCTAACATTAATCACAAAATGACAAAATGACATGAAACATAAGATAAAGGGAGCAGGAAACAAGATGGGGAGAGAGAGAGGAAAGCACACAAGTACAACATTTGAGAGCAGGGACATTGGGAGATCTGTGGGAGGGAGAGGGATAAAACATATGAACACTGCTAGGACTTCCAGGAAAGAAGTCGGAATTTCAAAAATGTGGATCAGGGGTGAATTAACGGGGGTAGAAAAGATCATGGTTTTGGATGGGGGAAGACAAGAGATGGTGGTTATCAGCTGTTTTAAAGACCTGGAGGGAGGAGTGCGATTGAATAGAGTGAGGGAGTTTGTTCCAGAGGCGGGAGAAAAGAGGAATGAAAGAGTGAAGGTGAATAGAGAGTCTTGATTTAGGTTTTTAAGCATAAGAGGGTGGCAGGCAGCTCTTGTGCGACCTGTAGGAATATTTGGGAGACAGAGTACAGACAGAGGTAGGGGAGCAAGGCCGGAGAGGAGTCGGTAGAAGACAGAAAGACCACCAATCTGCCTGCGGTGAGTGAGTGAAAGGCCCTCAGAGTTAGATCGCAGGAGATTCTGATGATTCTGAAAACTTCGGTTTCAACAGCGTGAAGCCGAGCTAGGTGTGAGGAAGGAGCACCAGCCCAGAGGGGAGAACAGTATTCCATTGAGCTGCGGATGAAAGCCTTGTATGTGGTGAGGAGCTCAGTCAGGTGTGCCAAGGAGGGACTTCGCACGACGGAGGATGCCCAGTCAGCGACTGGCTTTGGAGGCCAGCTTGGAAATCTGCTTTATAATTTAATCTATATCTAATTAAACGTATTCTATGTCTGATTTCTAATTTAATTTATTCATAATTCAATCAAATATATAATCTATATCTGATTTCTAATTTACTCTATATCTAATTAAAGTTAATCTATATCTGAAAAAAAAAAAAAATTCTAATTGCATATATATCTAATTAAACATAATATATATCTCATTTCTAATTTAAATAAATATCGAATTAAACTTAATCTATATCTGATTTCTAATTTAATCTATATCTAATTAAACTTAATCGATATCTGATTTCTAATTTAATCTCTATCGAATTAAACATAATCTATATCTGATATCTAATTTAATATATATCTAATTAAACGTAATCTATATATGATTTATAATTTAATCTATATCTAATTAAACGTATTATATATCTGATTTCGAATTTAATATATTCATATTTCAATCAAATATAATCCATATCTGATTTCTGATTTACTCTATATCTAATTAAACTTAATCTATATCTCATTTCTAATTGAAAATATATCTAATTAAACATAATATATATCTGATTTCTAATTTAATCTATATCTAATTTAACTTAATCTATATCTGATTTCTAATTTAATCTATATCTATTTAAACTTAATCTATACATGATTTCTAATTTAATTTATATCTAATTAAATATAATCTATATCTGATATCTAATTTAATATATATCTAATTAAAAGTCATCTATATATGATTTATAATTTGATCTATATCTAATTAATGATGTAATTAAAGGTAATCTATTACTGATTTCTAATTTAATTGCTATCTACTTAAACGTAATCTATATCTGATTTCTAATTTAATCTATATCTAATTTAACTTAATCTATATCTGATTTATAATTTAATCTATATCTAATTTAACTTAATCTATATCTGATTTCTAATTTAATCTATATCTATTTAAACTTAATCTATACCTGATTTCTAATTTAATTTATATCTAATTAAACATAATCTATATCTGATATCTAATTTAATATATATCTAATTAAACGTCATCTATATATGATTTATAATTTGATCTATATCTAATTAATGATGTAATTAAAGGTAATCTATTACTGATTTCTAATTTAATTGCTATCTACTTAAACGTAATCTATATCTGATTTCTAATTTAATCTATATCTAATTTAACTTAATCTATATCTGATTTACAATTTAATCTATATATAATTAATGATGTAATTAAAGGTAATATATTACTGATTTCTAATTTAATCGCTATCTACTTAAACGTAATCTATATCTGATTTGTAATTTAATCTATATCTAATTTAACTTAATCTATATCTGATTTCTAATTTAATCTACATCTAATTAAACTTAATCTATACCTGATTTCTAATTTAATCTCTATCTAATTAAACATAATCTATATCTGATATCTAATTTAATATATATCTCATTAAACGTAATCTATATATGATTTCTAATTTAATCTATATCTAATTAATGATGTAATTAAAGGTAATCTATTACTGATTTCTAATTTAATCATTATCTACTTAAACGTAATCTATATCTGATTTCTAATTTAATCTATAATAGGCGTAGGTGATCCGTCTGTCCGGGGGTGTGGCTTAGTCCGTTTGCAGAGTAGCTCCACCCATAGCTCCACCCATTCTTGGAGAGGCTTCATGTAAACAAATATCCACCATTTTATTAACTTGAATAGCTTTGAGGCCTGTTTAGTTAGGCCCGTGCTGTCTTTCTCTCTCACACAGGTTTATTTCAACTCAAATTCGATATATCATTTCATTTTTAACAGTCGCTAACATTGTTTTAGACTCGGTTGAAAAAAAAAACGGGAAGAGAATCCGATGAAAATTTCCGTTTAGAGAACGAAATGAATTCTCAAAGGCCTGTAAAATAAAGCCCATTCATTGAGTCACCCTCACGATTTTATATCGAATTCACCATCTGATTTAATTTTTATCGATGGTTTTAGACTCGGTGTCAGAAATAATTGAGAACATTCACGCACACACGGGAAAATGCAGAGATATATTTTTTTAAATCGCGCCACGATGATACACGAAAATACACCGCCTAAAATAACAGTCGGGGAAAATGTCGACATATATTCAAAATTCGCTTTTTCTTTTCCGTTAAGATATATTACTTTTCCGTTTGATGACAGTCGTCACAAATACGTAAACAATGATGCCGACATATATTTCTTCGTTCTTATTTCATTCAACATTATTATCCGGAAGTAAAGGTTCACGTGTTCATTTCACGTGTGAAAAAACAAACTCCATTTCACGTGTGCATGGACGTGTCATTCACATTTGTAAAATATATAAATTAACAGACGGGAAATTGCTGAGAGATATTTCTTCGTTTTTATTTTATTAGTTACGAGCAGAAGTACCCGGCGTTGCCGGGCAGAGGAGGGGGGAGGGAGGGGCATGTACACTTTAAACATGTATATACATGTGGGATGTGGGATATGGGATATATACATGTGCCGTGGGACATGTGTAGGTGTACGTGTGTGTGTGTGTGTGTGTGTGTGTGTACATGTGTGTACATGTGTGTGTGTTTGTGTGTGTGTATGCGTGTGTGGGTATGTGTGTGTGTGTGTGTGTGTGTGTGTATGTATATATGTGTATATGTGTGTGTGTGTGTGTGTGTGTGTGTGTGTGTGTGTGTGGATGTATATATGTGTATATGTGTGTGTGTGTGTGTTTGTGTGTGGATGTATATATGTGTATGTGTGTGTGTATGTGTGTGTGTGTGTGTGTGTGTATGTATGTATATATATATATATATATTATATATGTGTGTGTGTGTGTGTGTGTGTGTGTGTGTGTGTGTGTGTATATATATATATGTGTGGTGTGTGTGTGTGTGTGTGTGTGTGTATGTATGTATGTGTGTGTATATGTGTGTGTGTGTGTGTGTGTGTGTGTGTGTGTGTGTGTGTGTGTGTGTGTTTGTGTGTGTATATGTGTGTGTGGGTGTGCATGCACAATGCACATGCATTCACATGTTATCAGAAGTAAATACATTGTGTAGATTACATCATTTGTGCATCTGATAAATTGCCAGTAACCATTTTGTGAAACTGAATGTGCAGGTGCAGCATCTAACTCAATATGTCGAAATGTCACACACGTCCATGCCCGTGGGATTCCCACGGGTGACCCCACTAGTTTAATCTATATCTAATTAAACTTAATCTATATCTGATTTCTAATTTAATCTATATCTAATTAAACTTAATCTATATATGATTTCTAATTTAATATATTTCTTATTAAACGTCATCTATATCTAATTTCTAATTTAATCGATATCTCCTCATTAAACATAATCTATGTATGATTTCTAACTTAGCATATATCCAATTAAACAATCTATATATGATTTCTAATTCATCTCTATCTAATTAAACTTAATCTATATATGATTTCTAATTTGATCTCTAGAATTAAATCTAATGTATATCTGATTTCTAATTGAATCTATATCTAATTAAACATGATCTATATATGATTTGTAATTTCATCCATATCTAATTATATGTAATCTATGTATGAATTATAATTTAACATATATCCAGTGAAACATAATCTATCTATGATTTCGAATTTAATATATATCTAATTAAACAAAATCTATATCTGAATTCTAATTTAATCTATATCGAATTAAACGTAATCTACATCGGATTTCTAATTTAATTTATATCTAATTAAACTTAATCTACATATGATTTCTAATTCAATCTATATATGATTTCTAATTTAATCTATATATGATTTCTAATTTAATATATATCTCATTAAATGTGACAAAGAAGAATTGGTGAACATCTGGATCTGAGAGTTTAAAAACTCTCAAGTGATTTTTCACCATTAGGAGATAGGGCCATAAACAATATGTAGTATGTTATTTCAAAAGGTTTTAGACGGATTATGACAAAACTTGTTGGATGAGTTGGGTAGGTAACAAGAACAAACCGATTCAATTTTGGTTCAGATGTGGATGCAGATCCGGCCTATCAGTGGGATACAAAATGTATACTGTTCAGTTTGCAAGCGTTGGTCTGATTGACAGGAAATTGTCACCATAGGTGCAACTCCACCGGTAGAATATTTTTATGATAATTATTATGTCATAGATCACATGGTATAGCCGCCATCTTGGAAAAACCGAAAACATTTGCACCTCTATATCTCCGAAAGCGCTGCATAGAAAAAATTGAGACATGGCTCATTGTAAAGAACTCTCCATGTGGAATAACATATGTTAATGATGATGTCATAAGTGCCTCCATTATGACGTCATAATTTGACTCGTACAAAACTTCATCCGATCAAGATAAAATTTGTTGAGCATCATCTAGGGATAAATTGGTGAAGAAAAAATAATGATGACGCCATTGGTCACGTGGTTCGGCCGCCATATTTGTTTCAACACAAAAGTCTTACAAACCACTGAAAACACGTCCTGGCAAGGGTCTGCAATAACTGGTTGCTCTTTCTAGTTATTATATATTTTAGGGGTAATAATATCTTCACAACAGGCTAACCCCCGCTCTAACGGGGAAAAATTGCCTTAAAACGATCATTCATTCATTCATTCATTCATTCAATATCTTCACAACACATCATTTCAGTTCAATGAAATAAGGTAATATCATCGTTGGCTATCTTTTGCTTAGGATCCTAGGATCCTGGGTTCGAATCCCGGTCGATCGCTGAATTAACGCCAGGGGGGTTGACTCAGCCTGTCATCCTTCCGAGGTCGGCTAATTGAGTACCAGTTCACTGGTAATTCCCTGTTTGCCGTTAAAGGCGGCAAAAAGGGTTGGCGTCAGGAAGGGCATCCGGCCGTAAAACATTGCTTCAAAAAGGGGACCAAAAAACAACAACAACCACGGTTCCCGAAAAAGGCCAACCCCCGCTTTGCGGGGAAAAATGGCCTCTAAAGGTGGTTTTTAAAAATCTTTTGCCACAAAAACACAAAACCAATGATGGCATTTAGGAAATTATATTCTACAGTTAATTTGTGTTTCTATAAGACAGTTAAGAGATGATGACATCACATTGATATAACTAGCAACGGTACCTGCCCTATGGGCGGGGCTTCAATTGGGAAGCCCAAATGAAAAGGCAAAATATCAGAAATGGAAAGCTTTTTCTATTTTAAACGATCGATATAAACATCATCATGACGCAAATCATCAAAATCTAAACAGTATTTGTAGAATTTCAATAAAACCCACATCACTGTTCATATTGATAAATATTATTCCATCGTGTTTGGAAAAACTGGAAAACTTGGAAAACTTGGAAAAACAATATCGTCTATTTTACTCCCAGGGGTCCCAGGAATACCCACCCAAAATATCGTTGCGATCGGTTGAGCCGTTTTTGCGGTACCTTCGAACGGACGGACGGACATTTGGTGAATTATAGTAAGATAATCACTGAAAGAATCAGCTTTCCGTAATGGAAATGATGATATCACCATTTCATTTCTTGACCTCAAAAACATAGACTTTAAAAATCTCACTACACCATATTATAGTCTAATTTCACCATTTTGTTTGTTTGAAATGGTAATAAAAGATGATGACGTCATCATGATGTTTCTGGAGCATGACCTTTTTTGTGGTTATCCATTTTTTGGAACATGACCTTTTAAAAACCCTTAAGCCAATGTGGTGCTTTAGTGAAAAGATGGTGTTTTTGCCCACCGTGTAACTAACGATGTGACATTTTCATCCTTAAGCTGCCTCACAAGGACGGCTTCCATTCGTAGACCATTTGTTGTGATATTTCCTGGTGTTTATGTTGAAAATTTCGTGTTGTTGTTTCTTGCTTGTTGACAGGGAAGAGATGCCTTCTGCATCATCACCAATTCAAAGAAAACAAATCAACGAGAAGGAACTTGTCCAGAGGTATTTTTATATTTACTAACATGGATCGGCTCGCTATGTTCGCCTGCAGAGGCACAGGCTTGTTTTAACTGAGGATAATAACCGGACCGAACTTGAGTTGCTGTGTTGTCATGATTTACTCCAATCATAATACAAATCGTCAGGAACTGCGTTTGTCTGTCCATATGTATGTATGTATGTATGTATGTCCCTTCTGCCAGCATTTTGCAGGTTTACTCCCTTTAAAATTCGATTTTAAAAATGATAATTATGACATCGCATGTCACGTGGTACGGGTGCCGTCTTGGAAAAACCGAAGAGCTTTGCACCTCTACACCTCTGAAACCGCTCCATATAAAAAAATGAAAGGTGGCTCATTATAAAGTACTCCCCATGGGGAATAACATATGTTAATGATGATGTCATAGCTGCCTTCATTATGATGTCATAATTCGACAACTAGAATGTTTGATCTGATCAGTATAAAATTTCTCTGGCTACGCCATAATTAGACTATAGGTCTTGGTCATATTATTTATGTCATTTATTTGTAATCGCAAAAAACGTCCAAGTGGTCTAAAGCTCTAAATAGTCAAGGGGCAAAGATGGTCCAATTGGTCTAAAACATTTGGGGTCATATGGGTCTTTGTGGTCCAATGGGTCTTTGGGGTCCTCAGAGTTTTTAGGGTCTTTTGGATCTTCAGGGTTTTTAATAGTCTTTATGGTCTTCTGGGTCTTCAGAGCCTTTTGGTTCTTCAAGGGTCTTTATGACCTTCTGGGTGTATTTTGGTGTATTTGGGGTCTTCGAGTTATTTGGGTTATTTTGGGTCTTTTTGGTCTTTAGGGGTCTTGGTGGTTTTGAGGGTTTTAGGGGACTTAAAGGGTCATCAAAGGTCTAAGGAGTCTCAGCATTAAAGGGTCGCAAGGTATATTGCAACAATACGTAATTAATAGACGTACTTATTGATCAATCAATGATCTTACCAACTCTCTGGAAAATCCTCTCTATCTCTTGGATGATGACTCCACTATCTGCCGCTTCATATCTCATCCCTCAGATCGGCAGGCAGCAGCCTCTTCACTCTCTGCAGAGCTGGATAAAATCAGACTGGTTAAACAAGTGGAACATGTCTTTCACTCCTGGCAAATCTCACACTCTCACTTTGTCTCTCCGAAAAGACCATCTGGGAAACCCTCCCGCCTCCCATCCACTTTTTTTTTTTTTTGTATACAGGATCGAGGCTTATGAAAGAGCGAACATTTATCACACAAAAAATCAAAACAGACACACAAAGTATATAATAAGGGGAGCTATATAATAAGGGGAGCGGTAGACAAGATGGGGAGAGAAGGGGAAGCACAAAAACACAACATTTGAGAGCAGGGACATCGGGATATCTGTGGGAGGGAGAGGGCTTGGGAGGAGGAGGCGTGGGAACGGGGTGGGGTTGTGAGATGTATAAGACACAAGGATACTACAAGGACTTCCAGGAAAAAAGTTGGTATTTAAAAAAAGTGGATCTGGGGTGAATTAGCGGGGGTAGAAAAGATCAAGGTTTTGGATGGGGGAAGATAAGAGATGGTGGTGAACAGCTGTTTTAAAGACCTGGAGGGAGGAGTGGGATTGAAGAGAGTGAAGGAGTTTGTTCCAGAGGTGGGAGAAAAGAGGAATGAAGGAGTGAAGGTGAATAGAGAGTCTTGATTTTGGCAGTTTAACCATATAAGGGTTGCAGGCAGATCTTGTGCGACCTGTCGGAATATTTGGGGGATAGAGCCCAGAGAGAGCTGGGGGAGCAAGGCCGGAGAGGAGTCGGTAGAAAACAGAAAGACCACCAACCTGCCTGCCGTGAGTAAGTGGAAGGCCCTCGGAGTTAGCTTCATCGCGGGAGATTCCAATGATTCTGAAAGCTTTGGTTTCAACAGCGTGAAGACGAGCTAGGTGTGAGGCAGGAGCACCGGCCCAGAGGGGAGAACAGTATTCCATTGAGCTGCGGATGAAAGCCTTGTATGTGGTGAGGAGCTCAGGTGTGCCAAGGAAGGACTTTCTACCTTTTCTATCTATCTTTCTCACTATCTGCCATGATCTTTCCTGGGAAAACCACATTTCAAATCTGGCCTCCAAAGCCAGTCGCCGACTGGGCATCCTCCGTCATGCGAAGTCCTTCCTTGGCATCTCTGAGCTCCTCACCACATACAGAGCTTTAATCCGCAGCTTGATGGAATACTGCTCTCCCCTCTGGGCTGGTGCTCCTGCCCCACACCTAGCTCGGCTTCACGCTGTTGAAACCAAAGCTTTCAGAATCATTGGAATCTCACGCAATGAAGCTGATTCTGAGGGACTTTCACTCTCTCACCACAGTCAGGTTGGTGGTCTTGTTGTTTTCTACCGACTACTCTCCGGCCTTGCTCCCCCAGCTCTGTCTGTTCTGTGTCCCCCAAATATTCCTGCAGGACGCACAAGATCTGACAGCAACCCTCTTCTTGTGAAACTGCCAAAATCAAGACTCTCTGCTCACATTCACTGTTTTATTCCTCTTTTTTCCACTTCTGGAACAAACTCTCACACTCTCTTCAATCCCTCTCTGCTCTCCAGGTATTTAAAACAGCTGTTCACCACCATCTCTTCTCTTCCCCCGTCCAAAACCTTGATCTTTTCTACCCACGTTAATACACCTCAAATCCACCTCTTTCAATCTCCGATTTCATTCCTGAAATTCCTAGTAGTGTCAATTTGTTTAACGAGCAACGGTACCCACCCTATGGGTGGGGCTTCAATTGGGAAGCCCAAATGAAAAGGAAAAATATCAGAAATTGAAGGCTTTTTTTATTTTAAACGATTCATATAAACATCCGTTGAATCATATCACACGCAAGTCATCCAAATCTAAACAGTACATGGCGCCCATTTTGAAAAAAGATTGAATTCTGCAAAACGGAAGCGGCCGCTGCACATCGTTCTCAGTCGCACGTTTGTGTGAAGAATGCGTGCCGAATCTGTAACACGGAAGCGGCCGCTACACCTGTTTCTCAGTCGCTTTGCACACGCTGCCATGTTACTTCGGAGCCGCACGTTTATATCGGAAGAGTTCATCAGGAGTCGATCTACTCTCTCCTGGTACGTAGAATTTCAACAAAAGCCACATCACTGTTCATCTCGGTAAATATTATTCCATCGTGTTTGGAAAAACTGGAAAATTTGGAAAATTGGGAAAAAATTGGAAAAATAGCCTATTTTACTCCAAGGGGTCCCAGGAATACCCACCCAAAATATCGTTGCGATCAGTTGAGCCGTTTTTGCGGTAACTTCAAACGGACGGACGGACATTTGGTGAATTATAGTAAGATACTATGTACCCCTTCCCCCCCTCCCCCCCAACCCTCTCCCTTCCACAGATCTCCCGATGTCCCTGTTTTCTACTGTTGTGCTTATGTGCTTCCCTCTCTCTCTCCATCTTGTCTCCCCCTCCCTTTATTGTTTTGTGTCCGTTTATGTTTTTTGTGTTTTATGTGCTGATGTGTGTTTAATGTGCTAGCTCTTACACGAGCCTTGATCTTGTATACAAAAAAAAAAAAAAAAATGCAGAATCAATCAGATGGCTTGGTATCTTTGGGCAACTCTCAGAATTTGCATAAATCGAATATAGCGATCGCCCAATATGGGTGAAATATAAAAATGGCCATAACCTTTGATTGGAACATGCTAGAAGGATGATTATTTTACCTATGTGGGGGTTTTTTGAGTGTGGCTGATTCATTTTGCTTGTAGAAACTCCGTTTTGACTTTGCCTAGCAACAGAAATCCAATATGGCTACGATGCGATAGGGACAAACTAGGAAAATGGACATATCATTTGATTGGAACATGCTAGACGGATGATTCTAGTGTCTAGGTGGGGTTTTTAGGTGCCTACAGATCAATTCAGGGAGCAAACCTATATTCGCTATGGGAAGTGAAGGGTGGCTTCATTGGGCTGACTCTCTCTGCCGAGCAGGTGGCTTGCTGGATTCTGTCGTACCCCTCTGCCAGAGAGTCACCGATGCATTTGATTCCATGTACCAAGCTGAGGAGGAGAAGTCTGCATCAACTACAAGGCACATCCATAAAAAAGAGGGCACAAAACGACGAAAGCTGGACAGTGATGATCGAAAATGGATGGCAGATGAGCTGTCAAAGCACCCACATCCCCTAAGGACAGAGTCAACAGAGCTGTTCAACTTTGTAAATGGCAAGGTTTCCGATGCGTCGATCGATGTTGCCGACACGACACTTTGGCGATCAGACAAGCCATGGCACACAGCTTCAAAGAATCCCTCCCAGGGTGTTTTCACAACCCTATCAAGAGGAAAGTGAAAACACTTGAAGCCCTGAAAAAGGGTGTCAAGATCGGGTCTAAGACGGCATACGATATTCATATGAAGCTCTGTTCAGCGCCTGGTCGTCCTTGGCCAGATATGAAACATCAGCCTTAAATCTATCTTCGCCTACGAGCCGTGTGGAGTACCATCAGTGGTTTTGGATGAGTATGGCTTTTTCCACAAAGGCAACAAGTCAAATCTTGTTGGGCACCTCGCCATCAGATGCAAGACAAGGGAGCCAGATGTAATGATTGTGGATGTGCAGTAACTTCTATACCACATTGTTTGGCCCTGTCGAGGTACCATCTCAATTATAGCTACAAGTGTGATCAGACGACTCCTGCAATACAGCCAAATTGCTACTGTGACCGTTACCGTCGACTGGTATCGCAGTATCTCCCATAAAGATCATGAGAGGGCACGATGTGATGGTACTGTTTCAAGCACGACCTGACACTGACTTCTCCTCTTCCTGCTAGAGATGTCATCATGAAGGGCAAAGTCAATAAAAGAAGACTCTCGTGCCTGCTCTGCACATGTGACCTTGGAATGAACGTGTTGATGATTGGTGAAGACAAGGGGCTTCTCGACCATAAAGAGCCTGATGTCTTCATGGTGAGCTATGTTCTGAAGGCTGCCCATGAAGGAAAGTGTGTCATTCATATAGTCAGTGACGACACAAATGTGTTTGTCATTCTCATCTACTTGGTATGGCAGTACAGCATTGCAGGCCTAGTTCTAATAGAGAGGTGGGATAGAATCATCCTCAGCATCACCCAAATTATTGTACTAAGAAACTCGGAGAAAAGTCAGGGCAGATTATTGGCATGCATGTGCTGACCGGTTGTGACACTATTTCCTGTCCATATAACAAAGGGAAAGTCACCACGTTCAAGCAAGTCATGTCTACAGACTTTCCAAAGCTGTACAATGTTCTAGGCGAGACTACTGCGACAGAGGTAGAGCTGCATGAGATGGGAACGGAGTTTTTCTGTGCGCTCTATGGTCTGCCCATCAGCACGTGTATGAATGTGGTGAGGTATGTAATTTACTCGATGAAGGAGGGCAAACCTCCTCAAATTAAAGCACTGCCTCTGATAGATGAAAACCTCCAGGTATCATATGCTGAGGGCTCATCTGCAGGTGATGCGTTGGAAGGTAGCAGACAAGCAAAGTGCCCCTCCCCTTCAGATCATCAGCTTTGGCTGGGAATTAATGAATGGTGTGGCATATCAAGTCACCGCCACAGGACCTACAGCACCTCCTGAGTTGATGGATGTTGGTAGTTGCCAGTGCAGAGCTGAGGTGAAGGCATGCGCACAGACCACCTGCAGCTGCTTCAAGGCAAATCTACCCTGCTCCACTGCTCCAGTTACTGTCACTGCTCTGCTTCCGATGAGTTTCACAACCCTCCAACCAAGTCCAAGAGAGGAGAACAAAAACATTCACATGGGGATGAAGAAGAGGAGGAAGAAGAGGAGTTGGAAGACGAGTCGGAGTTAAGCTTTATTGATAACATGATGTGCATTTAGTGTTGTGGTCATTCCATCGCTGGCTTCTCATGTAACTTTTATATTGCTGGTTGTGCACGTTCACATGTAGTTTATTGTTGTGCACTGTTTGTAGGAAATGAACATGTCAATTCAATGCAATGTCACTCTCTTTATCATTCTAATCTAGAATAAAATATAGAGCAGTGAAACCCACATTCGATTTCTCTAACAACTGGACACAAGAATCATCATTCTAGCATGTTCCAATCAAATGATATGTCCATTTTTTTATATTTTTTTTTGGTATACTGAATCGAGGCTCGTGAAAGAGCTAACATTTATTTCACAAACAAATCAACCAGCCAAACAAAATATACAAAAAGAGGGAGCGGAAGACAAGATGGGGAGAGAAGGGGAAGCACACAACCACAACATTTGAGAGCAGGGAGAAGTGTGGGAGGGAGAGGGCTTGGGGGGAGGAGGCGTGGGAAGGGGGGGGGGGCGAGGGGGGGGGGGAGAGGTATAAAACACAAGGGGACCGAAATTAGCGGGGGTAGAAAAGATCAAGGTTTTGGATGGGGGAGGATAAGAGATGGTGGTGGACAGCTGTTTTAAAGACCTGGAGGGTGGAGTGGGATTGAAGAGAGTGAGGGAGTTTGTTCCAGAGGCGGGAGAAAAGAGGCATGAAGGAGTGAAGGTGAGCAGAAAATCTTGATTTTGGCAGTTTAACCATAAGAGGGTTGCAGGCAGATCTTGTGCGACCTGTAGGAATATTTGGGGGACAGAGCCCAGAGAGAGCTGGGGTGGCAAGGCCAGAGAGGAGTCGGTAGAAGACGGAAAGACCACCAACCTGCCTGCGGTGAGTGAGTGAAAGGCCCTTGGAGTTAGCTTCATCACGGGAGATTCCAATGATTCTGAACGCTTTGGTTTCAACAGCGTGAAGACGAGCTAGGTGTGAGGCAGGAGCACCAGACCAGAGGGGAGAGCAGTATTCCATAGAGCTGCGGATGAAAGCCTTGTATGTGGTGAGGAGCTCAGGTGTGCCAAGGAAGGACTTCGCACGACGGAGGATGCCCAGTCGGCGACTGGCTTTGGAGGCCAGATTTGAAATGTGGTTTTCCCAGGAAAGATCATGGCAAATAGTGAGACCCAAAACCTTGAGTGACAGAACTTCTTGGAGAGGATTATTCAGAAAGTGGATGGGAGGGTTGTCCAGTCGGTCTTTTCGGAGAGACATCGTAAGAGTGTGAGATTTATCAGGATTGAAAGACATGTTCCATTTGTTTGCCCAGTCTGTGATTTTGTCCAGGTCTGCAGAGAGTGAGGAGGCTGCAGACTGTCGATCTGAGGGATGAGGAATGGAGCGACAGAGAGTAGAGTCGTCAGCAAAGAGATAGAGAGGATTTTCAAGAGAGTCAGAGAGATCATTGATGAAGACCAGAAAAAGCACAGGCCCCAGAACACTACCCTGGGGAACTCCAGCCTGAACAGGAAGAGGAGATGAGAGAAACCCATTCAGGGCCACACGTTGACTACGTGTGGACAAAATGAAAATTTTGTCAAATTTGTCAAAAACAAAATTTTCCTAGTTTGTCCCAATCGCATCGTAGCCATATTGGATTTCTGTTGCTAGGCAACGTCCAAACTGAGTTTACACAGGGGAAATGAATCAGGCACCCTAAAAAACCCCACATAGGTAAAATAATCATCCTTCTAGCATGTTCCAATCAAAAGTTATGGCCATTTTTATATTTCACCCATATTGGGTGATAGCCATCTTGGATTTAGGCAAATTCTGAGAGTTGCCCAAATATACCAAGCTGGCATCTGATTGACACTGCATCTAGGACCACTATGGTTCATGAATCCATCAAAAAACCTTACAGCACCAACAATTTCCGGGTCCACAATAATGATGGTGAACGGTGGCTACTGGACTACTCCAGTTTTGCTCTGTAAGTTGGATGGTGAGCGTCGGAGAACAGCAATGTTCAAGTCTTTCCACAGATTCTCAATGGGATTCAAGTCTGGGCGTTGGCTGGGTCATTCAGTAACTTTCACGTTCTTGTTCTGAAGCCATTCCAGTGTTGCTTAGGCTGTATATTTGGGGTCATTGTCATGTTGGAACATAAATCTTCGCCACAGTGTAAGGTCTTTTGCACTCTGAAGCAGGTTCTCCTCAATGATTTGCCGTATTTGGCTCCATTTTTTTTTTGTATACAAGATCGAGGCTCGTGAAAGAGCTAACATTAATCACACAAAAAGTCAAACCGACACATAAAACACTAAAAATAATGGGAGCGGTAGACAAGATGGGTAGAGGGGGGGAAGGACACAAACACAACATTTGAGAGCAGGGACATCGGGAGAAATGTGGGAGGGGCAGGGCTTGGGGGGAGGTGGGAGAGGTATAAAACATATGAACACTGCAAGGACTTCCAGGAAAGAAGCTTGGAAATGTGGTTTTCCCAAGAAAGATCATGGCAGATAGTGAGACCCAAAAGCTTGAGCGACAGAACTTCTTCGAGAGGATTGTTGAGAAAGTAGATGGGAGTGGTTTTCTAGTCGATCCTTTTGGAGAGACATAGTAAGAGTGTGAGATTTGTCAGGATTGAAAGACATGTTCCACTTGTTTGACCAGTCTGTGATTTTGTCCAGGTCTGCAGAGAGTGAGGAGGATGCAGACTGCCGATCTGAGGGATGAGGAATAGAGCGGCAGATAGTGGAGTCATCAGCAAAGAGATATAGAGGATTTTCCAGAGAGTCGGAGAGATCATTGATGAAGACCAGAAATAGCACAGGGCCCAGAACACTGCCTTGGGGAACTCCAGCCAGAACAGGAAGGGGAGATGAGAGAAAACCATTCAGGGCCACACGTTGCCTATGACCAGAGAGGAAGTCCGCAAGCCATGAGTGGAGATTTCCATGGATACCATAGGAGGAGAGTTTGGTGAGTAGAACTGGGTGCCAGACCGTATCGAAGGCACGTGATATGTCAAGTGAGACAGCTCTGATTTCCTGTTTGGCATTGAGGACCTCCATCCATTGTTGAGACAGCAGAAGCAACATGTCCAGAGTAGAATGACCTTGTCTGAATCCAAATTGATGATCAGAGATCAAGCCATTGGAGAAGAGGAAGGATTTGATATCCGAAGCAATGATGGATTCCATGACTTTGCTGATAATTGGCAGCAGGCTGATTGGTCTGTAGTTGCAAGGATCTGTTTTTGCACCTTTTTGTGTAAAGCAGTAATGTTTTGCTGATTTCCAAGATGCTGGCAGATGACCTTGAGTAAAAGAGAGGGTGAAAAGAACAGAGAGAGGGTGAGATAGAGCGGCAGAGCAGGATTTTAGGACCTGTGGGCTGTTGCCGTCTGGTCCAGTTGAAGAATCAGAGTCGAGGTTTGACAAAAACTTCTCCACCTTGTCAGGAGAGAAGGACACAGAGTCCAGGAGCATTTGGGTTCAACTGGGAAAGGTGGGAACAGAGAGAGATGGGTTTGGGACACAAGATTTTGAGGCAAACACAGAGTTGAGGCATTCGGCTTTGTCACGTGCGGTGTCAACTGTGCAGCCATTTGAGGTAAGGGAGGGGATGGAGGGGGATCAAACACCAGAAACGGATTTGACGAGACGCCACCAGGATTTGGAGGAAGGAGACAGGTTTGAGAGTTCAATCTTGAGTGTGGAGAGATAGTGCTTCCTGGCACTCCTGAGGGTAGACACACACTTGTTCCGAACTTGGTGGAAGGAACTGAGATTGCCTTCAGTTGGATTTGCCTTCCAAGAGCCAAAGGCAAGTTGTTTCAGGGCAACTGCCTCACCACAAGATTCAGTGTACCATGGACGGGAGGAAGGGTAAGACAACTGAAGACAAGATGGGATAAATCTGTGCATGAGAGAGAGAGCAGTTTGCTTTGGAGGAATTCCCAGGAAGAATTGATGTCAGAGGCAGTAGAGATGGGAGACCAGTCCAGGTGATAGATGGCTGCTTGCAGCCCGTGCCAGTCGTCCTGAGTGAAATGCCAGACTCGTCGGCGCTGAGGAGGCTCTCTGAGAATGGCCAGAGAGATGTCCACTTTAACAAGCACATGATCAGAAGAACCGATTGGAGCAGAAGAAGAGCAGCAGACATTTGCAGGGAAGTTAGTCATAACGAAGTCCAGAAGAGAAGATACTCCATTGACTGAGACCCGGTTCGGGAAATTGACAGGTTGTGTCAGCCCCAATGAGTCACAGAAGTCCTTTGCTGAGGTGCCATGGCTGGTGAGAGATGAACCCACACCCAGCCAGCTGGCATGATGATAGTTGAAGTCGCCACATATGAGGAAGTGAGAGTTTGGTTGAGGTGATAGAAGTTGGTCCATGTTGTCCGACAGCGAAATGTAAATGGAGTCATCACTGTTTGGAGGATGGTACAGAACACATATGAACAAAAGATGGGAGTGGAGAGGAAGCCATAGCCAGAGGTACTCCTGGGGGTGGGGTGGAGAGAGGGCAGTGCAACGAGAGTGAGGAAGAGAGTTTTTGATGAATATAGCCACCCCACCACCAGGACGAGGCTCAGGTCTATCATACCGGAGGAGGGAGTAACCAGGAAGAGATATTAAGGAATCAGAGACATCTTGAAGGAGGAAAGTTTCTGTTAAGCAGATCAAGTCTGGATTGTCAGAAGCAACCTGAATGGAGAGATCATTCAGGTTTGAGCAAAGGCCCCGGATGTTTGAGGTCCATCCCGTTAATGAGGAGAGAGGAGGAGCATCGGGTGCAGGACAGAGGAGGGGAGGGGTAGGGTCAGATGAAGGATGAGATGGGGAGGTAGGAAGAGCAGTTGATAGTGTGTCAGAGATTACAGAAGAGTTACAAGAAAGGGAAGGATGAGGAGGACGAAAGGTTTGATGGTGATGGGATGAGGCACAGTGAGGGGTTGTTAGAGGGGGGGCAGAGGAAAGTAGAAGGTTGGGGGAGGTGGAGGTATGAGATAGAAGGTAGACGAAGTGGGGAGGAGGCAGCTTTGAGAAGGAGGTGGGAGGAGGGAGAATTTGGGAGGGATGGTTGGGGGGGGGGGGGAGATTTGAAGGGGAGTGGTTGGGGGGGGAGTTTTGAATGGGGGGGAAGGAGGGAGTTTCAGAGGGGAAGGGCAAGGGGGGAGTTTATGAGGGGAGGGGCAAGGGGGGAGTTTAGGAGCGGAGGGGCAAGGGGGGATATTTGGAGGGGAGGGTTTGGGTCCATTAATTGTTCCCTCTATCCTTTTCAAGTCTCCCAGTCCTTGACACTGAAATGCATCCCCATAGCATGATGCTGCTACCACCATGCTTCACGGTAGGCATGATAGATGGGTGATGTCATTTTGTACTATCCATGTCAAATTCCAAATCCCTTCCCTAATTTCTCAGCAGTGGCATAGCAGCATTTCCAGAGATGATGCAACCAGCAGGCAGGTTATACAGTGGTGGCCAAAAATATTGGCACCCTTGCACTTTTTTCAAATAACTCACAATTTTCCCTTAAAATACAGACTTGGCATTTAATATGGAATATTTTTTTTGTGGGGGTGAACTTACTTTTCAAGATGTCTTAGAACCAAAAGTTCATTGGAATTATGTTGAAATTATTCGAGATTTTGTTAATGTGACCTTTAAAAGAAACAAAAACCACACTTGACATTTCGAAACAAATAAATTGATCCTTGAAAGTGATGTAAACTGATATCGAACTCAATTCATGGACAGTACTGTGTTAAACTTCTGTACGTTTTCCAGAAGTATCTCTTTATTTTGCACATTAGCCCAATTTTTTTTAAACAAAAACAAAAGTTAAATTACGACTGGGATTACGGACAGTAAAATTACAGTTCAGTACTTCGTGTAACCCCCATGAGCATTCAGGAGAGCACGTACACGTTGAGACATGCTGTTCACGAGATTTGCCAAGGTTTAGACAGGAATCGCTTGCCATGCAGTGACAATAGCCTGCTGCAATTCACGCACAGAGGTCGGCTGCTGGTCCAAGTGGTCGATTTGACGCGTTAATTCTGCCCACAAGTTCTCTATCGGATTCATATCCGGGGACATGGCAGGCCACTCCATATGCCCTACACCACGGTCAGCAAGAAAGTGTTGGATCATGCGAGCACGATGAGGCCGTGCATTGTCATCTTGGAAGACAAAGTTTCCTCGAAAGGCTGCACGGGCAAATGGAAGCAATGTTTCTTCCAGAATGGCCCTGTACTTGAACTGGTTCAGGTTTCCATTCAGAACAACCAGGTCAGTTTTGCCCCCTGCATGAAAAGCAGCCCAAACGGCCACCCCACCACCTCCAGCTTGGACTCTTGGCACTATACAATCTTTGATGTAGGCTTCATGCACTTGTCTGAGCACTCGGACGCGGCCATCTTGACGATAGACCAGAAATCTAGACTCGTCACTGAAGATCACGTGATTCCAGTGTCCTGGCTGCCATTGACGGTGCTCTCTGGCCAACTGTAATCGGCGCTGGTGGTGTTGTCTGGTCAGGCGTGGCTTTCTCAGGGGACGCCTGGCACGATAGCCTGCTTGAACCAGTCGTTGGTTGACTAGCCTTCTGGATACAGGCACATTTGTCAGTTGCTGCCACTCAGCCCTAAGCCGATTAGCTGACTTGGTACGGCCATTGCGGACTAACCGGTGCAGCTGGCGATCATCCCTCCTTGTGGTTCTGTCGGGACGTCCTGGCCTCGGTATTGGAGAAGGGACACCCCTCTGAGCATTTCGTTTCAGGATCTTTGACACCTGACCTTGAGTGATGCCATACTGCCGAGCAATAGCACGCTGCTTCATGCCGTAATTTCGTAAAGCCACCACTCCATGACAAACAGCATTGTCGAGTTGACGGACCATCTCCAGAGGAAGCGGCAATAAATTTGGAGACGTGCAGCAGTTGTTTTCCACTAATACAGAACGCAACAACCCTTGTATACCCAACTGTGAAGCCAATCATCAAATGTACCTGTCCGTACATTTTGCCATGTCACCTGTGATATAATCCTGTTGTTGACTTCTTGCTGCGACAGACAATCATTGACATGGTTCTTTTAACTCAATCTAACAAATAAATCACCAAAGTGTAAAAGAAACTCACCAGATTTTTTTTCTTTTTTTGGTATACTGAATCGAGGCTCGTGAAAGAGCTGACATTTACTTCACAAACAAATCAACCAGACAAACAAAATATATAAAAAGAGGGAGCGGAAGACAAGAGAATGGGAAGCACACAAACACTTGAGAGCACACAACATTTAAGAGCAGGGAGATGTGTGGGAGGGAGAGGGCTTGGGGGGAGGAGGCGTGGGAAGGGGGGGGGGGGGTGGGAGAAGTATAAAACACAAGGACACCAAGGACTTCCAGGACAGAAGTTGGTATTTCAAAAAGTGGAATTGGGGTGAAATTATCGGGGATAGAAAAGATCAAGGTTTTGGATGGGGGAAGATAAGAGATGGTGGTGAACAGCTGTTTTAAAGACCTGGAGGGTGGAGTGGGATTGAAGAGAGTGAGGGAGTTTGTTCCAGAGGTGGGAGAAAAGAGGAATGAAGGAGCGAAGGTGAGCAGATGATATACTGAGTTAAGAAAGTAAACCCAAGTCAAGAAAAAAAAAAATATTCCATATTAAATGCCAAGTCTAAGTTGAAATTGACAAAAGTATTTGGTCTCCACAATTCTTTATTTCACTGTTAATATTACAGAACCTTTGTTTTTGATTCAGAACTTATTATATCCTTTTAAATCAGAAAATAAAAAGAAATGGCATTGACAAAATTATTGACACGCCAGACTTAATATTTGGTAGCATGGCCTTTGGACAAGATAAATGAAGTCAAGCGCTTCCTATAGCCATAAATGAGCTTCCTACTCCTCTCTACTGGAAGTTTGGCCCACTCTTCCTTCTTGTGCAAACTGCTCCAGTTCTCCCAGATTTGAAGGGTAGCTTCTCCCAATTGCTGTTTTCAGATTTCCCCACAGGTGTTCAATGGGATTTAGATCTGGACTCATTGCTGGCCACTTCAGAACAGTTCAGCGTTTTGTCTTGAACCATCCTGAGTGCTTTTTGAAGTACGTTTGGGGCCATTGTCCTGCTGCAAGACCCATGACCTTCAACAGAGACCGATCTTTCTGACACTGGGTTGAACATTGTTCTCCAAAATGCCTTGGTAATCTCCTGATTTAATGATGCCTTGCACACATTCAAGGTACCCATTGCCAGAGGCAGCACAGCAACCCCAAAACATCACTGAACCTCCCCTATGTTTGACTGTAGGGAAGGTGTTGTTTTCTTTTAAGGCTTCTTTTTGTTTTCTGTAAACATAGAGATGATGTGCTTTATCGAAAAGCTCTAATTTGGTCTCATCTGTCCACATAAGGATTTTGGCTTGCTCAGGTGTGTTTTGGTAAACTCCAGTCGGGCTTTCTTATTTCTCTCTCTCAGAAGTGGGGTCCTCCTGGGTCTCCAACCATAGAATGCCTTTCATTGAGTTGGCAACGAATGGTGTGAGTTGAAACTGTCGTACCTTGTGTCTGAAGGTCAGCTTGAATATGTTTGGCAGTTGATCGAGGTGCTTTCTCCACCATTCGAACAATCCTTCGCTGCAATCTTCGATCAAGTTTTCTCTTGCGGCCACGTCCACGGAGGTTGGCTATAGTGCCATGGGCCTTAAACTTCCTGATAACATTGCGTAACGTGGGCAAAGGAACATCGAGGTCTCTGGAGATGGAGTTGTAGCCTTGAGATTGTCCATGCTTGGCTACAATCCTGTGTCTGACCTCAGACAATTATCTGGTTTTCTTTCTTTTCTCGATGCTCATTTTGGTACACACAGTGACACAAAACAGCAGAATGACTCCTTTTCTCTATTCAAACTGGTTAAATGGGTGATTTTTATATTGCAAGCACCTGCAACTCTCCACAGGTGAGTTCAATTCCAAAGTAAAGGAGAATCACCTGCTTGAAATCTAATTATTTCTAACAACTTCTAAAAAACATAATATTGTCCGGGCCATTTTAGGATTTCTGTGTGGAATATGCTGAGATTTAGTAATTTTTTCAGCTGTTTTTGTTTTGATCTACTGCAAATCAAAGAAATACATGTGGATACCAAAATATATTTTTTATTTCAACAATTTTCTGGAAGAAATGGTGTATTATTTGAAAAAAGTGCAAGGGTGCCAATATTTTTGGCCATGACTGTACATGTACAATATGATGAGGATGATGAAGATGCCAAACAGTTTCTATAATATCGGTATAACACAACATAGGATTCTTTGTGTGGTTAAGTTGCACAATTGGAGCGTCAAATGAGGTATTTGTGGACAACGTAATGAAACGCATTGAACAACCTTGTTTTGATCAGTGATGTCACTTCCTTTGCGTGTTCATCAGATGTTAAAATGTCGTTGGTTTCCAGTTACCCAAGGTGTCTGGTGCAAAATGCAAGACAGACCAGGACTGCCAGCAAGGTGACAAGCGACTGCAGGGCAATGGTAAAAACAACAATAGTTTCCTGGAGGGCGAGGGGGGGGCACGGCTCTGCCGCTGATGTAATTCCCCTGTAGTTTGGAGCAGGAAGTTTTAACTTGGCCAGGGTACTGGCGATAGCTCGCCCTCTCTTCTACCAAACACTGATATAACACAATAACAACAAGGAAATTAGACACAGGTGAGGCATGCTCAGGGATATCACATACAGTGCTAAAAATAAAAATAGGGGCAATGCCCCTGACCTCACCTGGTAGAACCAGGGAACCACTGGTTAGCGTGGATGACTCACAAAATAAGTAACGGAGAAAAAAGTAAATATCTATTTTGGGGGACAAACCCCTGATTTTTTCTTTAATGCCGTGAACAAACTTTAGTACATCAGGGGTGATGACGTTTGTGGTCAAGCCTCATCAAAATCGTGTTTGTAGATTTGTGGAAGAGAGTAAATAAGGTACTTGTTGTCGGGGGGTTAAACCTGGACCCACTTTGACCCCCCGGTAGAACATCCCCCACATATTCACAAGAGGTACTCCCATGGAGTGGGCTTTTCTTAGTTTTATTTGTGTTTTTGTGCATGTTGCGGAATTAAGTGTATTACGGTGGCTGGAGTGCAAACCCAGAGTGAAAATCCTTCCACCAACCTCCTAGAAAGAGGTACCCAACTCCAGAAGGACGTCCGCAGCCACAGTTGGGCACCAGATATGGATGACCATTGGCTCACGAGGAGATCCTCCGCCCTTTGACGAATCTTGTTTTTAATCCTGCTAGGTGTTCATATCCATACACGCTTTTGTAAACATGCTCTCCTTTGGTAAACCCATGCTGACTACCTTTAATTAGTCTGTATTTATTTAAATGGTTCCTCATCTGGACCATATTTAATGTCTCTAGCACCTTCCCCACAACTGAAGTCAAACAGGTCTGTACTTCCCCAACTCTTCACTGGATCCTTTATTAAATCACGATGTTACATTTTCTACTCTCCAATCCTCCAGTACCTGTCCTGACTCCAACGAGCTGTTAAAGATATCCATTAACCTCTCGCTTACCTGGTGAGCCACCTCCCTCAATACTTTCAGGTGTATATTATTGACCCTGGAGAAAATGCTGTTGAAGAGCATGGAATGAGTGTTGCTGCTTCTTAAGTGCAGGCAATAGTGGGGAAGAAGTCGGACATGACCCTTGATGGTACCATCTTTGGTCCAATGAGGTACTGCCTTGTATTTAAAAGGGGTCTCACACACCTGCATGCTGTTCCCAACTGATATGTAAGTTATATCAGCTCCAACATTGAGTGTCAAAAGAAAATCCTTCAAAGTTTCCCACTTTCTCCGACTCTTCCATCGAGAAAGGTGCTAAAGTAGTGGGACATGTAGCGAACAATCCAAGTTGTGTGGCCAAAAGGATAAAAAAAAAAAAAATTAATGTAAAGGAAACTTTGAAAAAAAAATGGCACAAAGTAAGTTACGCAAAAAGTAAACCTGTGAATATGTAATCGGGGAAAAAGAGAAATATCAGAGAAGTAAAAACATTGTTTTGTAAAAACTTTATAATTTTTAGACTTAGGCAGTTTGTAAGTGGAGTTTTGAAAAGCGGAATAGAGGAAGTTCAGTGGAGAATGAAGTAATGTGAACCCCTCGATATTCATGACCTCAGCAATAATTTTGGAGTACGGTATACCCTTCGGCACTTTCATGATACTGTATTCCATTTGGCACATAGTGAATCAGGAATGCATGAATACAAAGACAATCAATCATAGGCCATTTAGACCCAGTCAGTATGAGGAAAGTCCAAGCAGGATTCCTTTTTACCCAAACCCCTGCACTCTCTGCCATAACCCAATGTAAAATGTGATGGTTGTTCCCTCTAGGTGTTCGCACAGGGCGATGTATTAACTTCGACAACACGAGAAAGACGTGTGAAGTGACATCTTGGTGTCCACTAGAAGATGGCCCATCACGCAGGTTTCTGAAAATGACTACAGTATTTGTTCCCTCTTTATTTATTTTAATTTTAAAGCTGATCATTGTTGCTCAGTCTGCTAGTGCGTTGGTAATTGTGTGCAGCATCTTTATCCCCACGCTTTTTGAAAAAACGGGTCTGTCCGTCCGTCCGTCGCTATCTCATCCGAATGCTTCAGTCACATTTGGCTCGGCGGCCGTAGGGTCTAAAAAATCTACGGCCACTAGCAATTATAGGGCGGCCGCAGTATTTCCACGGTCACACAATGTAGTAGTCACATATGTTTTTATTTTTCGGGTAGCTGCACGGGGTATTTAGAAATTGTGGAGACCGAAAACGTGGGGGTGCCGTACGGTCTTTGATTTGATGTCGCACGGTGACCTTAGGGCGTCCCTGCGGCGGCCATTGAATTTTCAAGGCAGACGCAAGGTAGCCTCAAGGTGCCCGCAAGGCGACCACAGGGGGGCCCTAAGGCGAACGTGCGGCCAGACGGATGGTAACGAGTGGGTATATATACCAGTTCATTTTCCTCGTAAAGCCGCCGTATCCTCGTAAAGAGGATCATTTGCACACAAACAAATTCAATGCCAATGCTTACCCTTCCCAACTCCTGTCCCTGGGTCCACGGCTGAATCACCTCATCGAGAAAGGCCAAGTTCCGCAGCTTCCACTGCTGTAGGCTGGTTAACTTGGAGGATGCTTGGCCCGACTTCCCCGAAGAACCGGCCCGGTTCTTGAGTTTGCCATAGGCAGAACGTAGGTTTTTGAACCTCCTCTTGATCTTCTCCACTGCAAACAAAAAATAATCACATTAGAATGTGTCAGAGGAAAGTGAATATTATGTATTTACACAATGGAGTATTTTTTACATGATACTTGGACAATTGACAATGAAACTACAATACAAATCAGTAATTTAAGAATTACAGAAATGAGGAAATGGGGAAAGTACTGTTAGTGGCAACTATGTACCAGGATTAATTTCACTACTCACCGGTCCACTTAATCTCCTTGGCAAGCTCAGCCAGTTCCGCCTCCTTCAGCTTGGTGTTGCGGTACTTCTCATGTCTGAGGTTGTAAAAGTAGGGATGGGCCTCGTAAAATTCGACAATGCGCTGGAGCGTGGGAGACTCATCCTCATCCTCTCCATCAGGGTCATGGTCCTGCTCAGGCTGGGTGTCTGGCACCTGTTCTGGCTCCTTGGATGGCTGGTCCTCTTGCTCATCCTCATGGACTGGGTTGGTCTTTTTCTTGGCACCTTTCCCCTTGTCCTTGGTTGATCGCTTCTTTGGCGGCATGGTGATGTGTCTGGTCTGAGCTGCTGGTGAAATGTGATGATGTGTGTGGCAAACACCTATACTCCGATCTCTAGCGGTAGCGCACGGTGGACGCACGGTCGATGCAGACTGCCACGGAGGCCGTACGTAGGACGCACGGCGGGCATAGGGGAACCGTGCGTCGACCCTGCGTTGCCCGCAGGTAGTCACACACACCGCAAGGCCACCGTAAGGTGAACACAGGGACGCCTTAGGACTACCCTATGGCGACCGTGGAAATAGTGTGGCCGCCGTAATTTTTTGGGGGTTGGCCAAATTCATTTTTCATTGATAAGAGCCTACGGCAGCCGCACGAATAACGCAAGCCCACCGTACGCCCTACGTACGGTCGACTTGGAACACATCTACGTCATGGCTACGGCTTGTCGAATTGCTACGGCCAACCTAGAAATGAAAAAAGTTATAACTCCGCGCTATAATTCCACGGAGACCCCTATGGACTGTAAAAGATAGCCATACGCCCTAGGGCCACCCTGAGGCCACCTCAGAAACTCTGCGGCCGCCGCACGTTTCTGTCAATTTAGGGGGGGTACGGCCGCCGTATCCTAGCCGTAGAGCAAATGTGACTGAGGAGTAAACGGTTGTGCAGAAATTCACCAAACTTGGTATTCATGATCACCACATGGCAATAAGGTGCAAGAGCAGTATCATTTTGGCCCCATCCCCTGGGGCCCCCTGCGGTGGGGTCAAAAGGTCAAATACTAAAAAATGCAATTACTATGGGCACATTTTAAAACATTTTCAAAAGAAACTTTGTGTATTCAATCAGCATTGGGGGACGCATGGAATATGTAACGATGTTTTGGATTTGAGCCCTGGTTCATGCCCCCAGAGGCTGAGTGACTTCAGGTCACAAGGGTCAAAACAGAAAATTATTTTTTAACTGCAAATTTGATATTGGGGCATTCCTGGTGGAACCTTTTGCCATCTTTCAACTTTGCTTTCGGTTTGAAACGTGGGGATTTGTGACGTCGTGCCATCGACTTCGCTCCAGTTGAATTCGTTAAAATATTTATATTGTTTCCTGAAGCAACCACTGCATGATGTATTTGTATTTTAAAAGAACATGCAAGCCGTTTTCCAGATGCCAATTCTATTATTTCTGATCCTTTAATCCTCCATTTCTCCATACACAATATATAGATACCATTTATTGTGTTGCCACTGCCAAAAAAGGGACGTATTAGCATCGCACAATTATAAGCAGCACCGGTTATATTTCCGTTAAATTGTTATCGACGAAGACCACTCTTTACAGTACCAAAAGGACGAGTGAGAATGATCAATTACAGTCAAAACATCCACCAAACCACATCCGCCAAACCAACATATGAACCAAACCAACACATTCGCCAAACAAACACATCCGCCAAACAAACACATCCACCAAACCAACACTGAACCAAACCAACACATTCGCCAAACAAACACATCCACCAAACCAACACATCCGCCAAACAAACACATCCACCAAACCAACACTGAACCAAACCAACACATTCGCCAAACAAACACATCCGGCAAACCAACACATGAACCAAACCAACACATTCGCCAAACAAACACATCCACCAAACCAACACATCCGCCAAACAAACACATCCACCAAACCAACACTGAACCAAACCAACACATTCGCCAAACAAACACATCCGGCAAACCAACACATGAACCAAACCAACACATTCGCCAAACAAACACATCCACCAAACCAACACATCCGCCAAACAAACACATCCACCAAACCAACACATCCGCCAAACAAACACATCCACCAAACCAACACATTCGCCAAACAAACACATCCGGCAAACCAACACATGAACCAAACCAACACATTCGCCAAACAAACACATCCGGCAAACCAACACATGAACCAAACCAACACATTCGCCAAACAAACACATCCACCAAACCAACACATGAACCAAACCAACACATTCGCCAAACCAACACATCCGCCAAACAAACACATCCACCAAACCAACACATCCGCCAAACAAACACATCCACCAAACCAACACATGAACCAAACCAACACATTCGCCAAACAAACACATCCGGCAAACCAACACATGAACCAAACCAACACATTCGCCAAACAAACACATCCACCAAACCAACACATCCGCCAAACAAACACATCCACCAAACCAACACATCCGCCAAACAAACACATCCACCAAACCAACACATTCGCCAAACAAACACATCCGGCAAACCAACACATGAACCAAACCTACACATTCGCCAAACAAACACATCCACCAAACCAACACATCCGCCAAACAAACACATCCACCAAACCAACACATCCGCCAAACAAACACATCCACCAAACAAACACATCCACCAAGCCAACACATCCGCCAAACAAACACATCTGCCAAACCAACACATCCGCCAAACCAACACATCCGCCAAACCAACACATCCGCCAAACCAACACATCCATCAAACCAACACATGAACCAAACCAACACATCCACCAAACCAACACATCCGCCAAACCAACACATCCGCCAAACCAACACATCCGCCAAACCAACACATCCACCAACCAACACATCCACCAAACCAACACATGAACCAAACCAACACATCCACCAAACCAACACATCCACCAAACCAACACATCCGCCAAACCAACACATGAACAAAACCAAGACATCCGCCAAACTAACACATCCACCAAACCAACACATCCACCACACCAACACATCCGCCAAACCAACACATCCGCCAAACCAACACATACACCAAACCAACACATCCACCAAACCAACACATCCGCCAAACCAACACATCCGCCAAACCAACACATGAACAAAACCAACAGATCCGCCAAACCAACACATCCACCAAACCAACACATCCACCAAACCAACACATCCGCCAAACCAACACATCCACCAAACCAACACATCCGCCACACCAACACATCCGCCAAACCAACACAACAAACAAACCAACACATCCACCAAACCAACACATCCACCAAACCAACACATCCGCCAAACCAACACATCCGCCAAACCAACACATGCGCCAAACCAACACATCCGCCAAACCAACACATCCGCCAAACCAACACATCCACCAAACCAACACATCCGCCAAACCAAGACATCCGCCAAACCAACACATCCACCAAACCAACACATCCGCCAAACCAACACATCCACCAAACCAACACATCCGCCAAACCAACACATCCGCCAAACCAACACATCCACCAAACCAACACATCCACCAAACCAACACATCCGCCAAACCAACACATCCGCCAAACCAACACATGAACAAAACCAACAGATCCGCCAAACCAACACATCCACCAAACCAACACATCCGCCACACCAACACATCCACCAAACCAACACATCCGCCAAACCAACACATCCACCAAACCAACACATCCGCCAAACCAACACATCCACCAAACCAACACATCCGCCACACCAACACATCCGCCAAACCAACACAACAAACAAACCAACACATCCACCAAACCAACACATCCACCAAACCAACACATCCGCCAAACCAACACATCCGCCAAACCAACACATGCGCCAAACCAACACATCCGCCAAACCAACACATCCGCCAAACCAACACATCCACCAAACCAACACATCCGCCAAACCAAGACATCCGCCAAACCAACACATCCGCCAAACCAACACATCCGCCAAACCAACACATCCACCAAACCAACACATCCGCCAAACCAACACAGCCACCAAACCAACACATCCACCAAACCAACACAGCCACCAAACCAACACATCCACCAAACCAACACATCCGCCAAACCAAGACATCCGCCAAACCAACACATCCGCCAAACCAACACAGCCACCAAACCAACACATCCACCAAACCAACACATCCACCAAACCAACACATCCGCCAAACCAAGACATCCGCCAAACCAACACAGCCACCAAACCAACACATCCACCAAACCAACACAGCCACCAAACCAACACATCCACCAAACCAACACATCCGCCAAACCAAGACATCCGCCAAACCAACACAGCCACCAAACCAACACATCCACCAAACCAACACAGCCACCAAACCAACACATCCGCCAAACCAACACATCCGCCAAACCAAGACATCCGCCAAACCAACACATCCACCAAACCAACACAGCCACCAAACCAACACATCCACCAAACCAACACATCCACCAAACCAACACATCCACCAAACCAACACATCCACCAAACCAACACATCCGCCAAACCAACACAGCCACCAAACCAACACATCCACCAAACCAACACATCCGCCAAACCAAGACATCCGCCAAACCAACACATCCGCCAAACCAACACATCCGCCAAACCAACACATCCGCCAAACCAACACATCCGCCAAACCAACACATCCACCAAACCAACACATCCACCAAACCAACACATCCGCCAAACCAACACATGCGCCAAACCAACACATCCGCCAAACCAACACATCCGCCAAACCAACACATCCGCCAAACCAACACATCCGCCAAACCAACACAGGAACCAAACCAACACATCCAACAAACCAACACATCCAACAAACCAACACATCCGCCAAACCAACACATGCGCCAAACCAACACATCCGCCAAACCAACACATCTGCCAAACCAACACATCCGCGAAACCAACACATGCGCCAAACCAACACATCCGCCAAACCGCAACACATCCGCCAAACCAACACAGGAACCAAACCAACACATCCACCAAACCAACACATCCGCCAAACCAACACATGAACCAAACCAACACATCCGCCAAACCAACACATCCACCAAACCAACACATCCGCCACACCAACACATCCGCCAAACCAACACAACCAACAAACCAACACATCCACCAAACCAACACATCCACCAAACCAACCCATCCACCAAACCAACACGTACAACCAAACCAACACATCCACCAAACCAACACATCCACCCAACCAACACATCCACCAAACCAACACAACCAACAAACCAACACATCCACCAAACCAACACATCCACCAAACCAACCCATCCACCAAACCAACACGTACAACCAAACCAACACATCCACCAAACCAACACATCCACCCAACCAACACATCCACCAAACCAACACATCCACCAAACCAACACATCCGCAAAACCAACACATCCGCCAAACCAACACATCCGCCAAACCAACACATCCGCAAAACCAACACATCTGCCAAACCAACACATCCGCCAAACCAACACATCCGCCAAACCAACACATCCACCAAACCAACACATCCGCCAAACCAACACATCTGCCGAACCAACACATCCGCAAAACGAACACATCCGCAAAACCAACACATCCGCCAAACCAACACAACCGCCAAACCAACACATCCGCAAAACCAACACATCCGCAAAACCAACACATCTGCCAAACCAACACATCTGCCAAACTAACACATCCGCCAAACCAACACATCCGCCAAACCAACACATCCGCCAAACCAACACATCCGCCAAACTAACACATCCAACAAACCAACACATTGAACCAAACCAACACATTGAACCAAACCAACACATGAACCAAACCAACACATCCACCATACCAACACATCCACCAAACCAACACATCCGCAAAACCAACACATCCGCAAAACCAACACATCCGCCAAACCAACACATGCACCAAACCAACACATCCGCCAAACCAACACATCCGCCAAACCAACACATCCACCAACCAACACATCCACCAAACCAACACATGAACCAAACCAACACATCCACCAAACCAACACATCCGCCAAACCAACACATCCGCCAAACCAACACATGAACAAAACCAACACATCTGCCAAACCAACACATCTGCCAAACCAACACATCCACCAAACCAACACATCCGCCACACCAACACATTCACCAAACCAACACATCCGCCAAACCAAAACATCCACCAAACCAACACATCCGCCAAACCAACACATCCACCAAACCAACACATCCGCCACACCAACACATCCGCCAAACCAACACAACAAACAAACCAACACATCCACCAAACCAACACATCCACCAAACCAACACATCCGCCAAACAAACACATCTGCCAAACCAACACATGCGCCAAACCAACACATCCACCAAACCAACACATCCGCCAAACCAACACATGCGCCAAACCAACACATCCGCCAAACCAACACATCCGCCAAACCAACACATCTGCCAAACCAACACAGGAACCAAACCAACACATCCAACAAACCAACACATCCGCCAAACCAACACATGCGCCAAACCAACACATGCGCCAAACCAACACATCCGCCAAACCAACACATCCGCCAAACCAACACATCCGCCAAACCAACACATCCGCCAAACCAACACATCCGCCAAACCAACACATCCGCCAAACCAACACATCCGCAAAACGAACACATCCGCAAAACCAACACATCCGCCAAACCAACACAACCGCCAAACCAACACAACCGCCAAACCAACACATCTGCAAAACCAACACATCCGCAAAACCAACACATCCGCCAAACCAACACATCCGCCAAACCAACACATCCGCCAAACCAACACATCCGCCAAACCAACACATCCGCCAAACCAACACATCCGCCAAACCAACACATCCGCCAAACCAACACATCCGCCAAACCAACACATCAAACAAACCAACACATCGAACCAAACCAACACATAGAACCAAACCAACACATGAACCAAACCAACACATCCACCATACCAACACATCCACCAAACCAACACATCCGCAAAACCAACACATCCGCAAAACCAACACATCCGCCAAACCAACACATGCACCAAACCAACACATCCGCCAAACCAACACATGCGCCAAATCAACACATGCACCAAACCAACACATCCGCCAAACCAACACATGCGCCAAACCAACACATGCGCTAAACAAACAGATGCGCAAACCAACACATTCGCCAAACTAACACATGCACCAAACCAACACATCCGCCAAACCAACACATGCGCCAAATCAACACATGCACCAAACCAACACATCCGCCAAACCAACACATGCGCCAAACCAACACATGCGCTAAACAAACAGATGCGCAAACCAACACATTCGCCAAACTAACACTTTCCAATGGCTTGATCTCCGATCATCAATTTGGATTCAGACCAGGTCATTCTACTCTGGACATGCTGCTTCTGCTGTCTCAACAATGGATGGAGGTCCTCAATGCTAAACAGGAAATCAGAGCTGTCTCCCTTGACATATCACGTGCCTTCGATACGGTCTGGCACCCAGCTCTGCTCACCAAACTCTCCTCCTATGGTATCCATGGAAATCTCCACGCATGGCTGGCGGACTTCCTATCTAGTCGTAGTCAACGTGTGGCCCTGAATGGATTTCTGTCATCTCCTCTTCCTGTTCAGGCTGGAGTTCCCCAAGGCAGTGTTCTGGGCCCGGTGCTTTTTCTGGTCTTCATCAATGATCTCTCTGACTCTCTGGAAAATCCTCTCTATCTCTTTGCTGATGACTCCACTCTCTGCATCCGCCAAACTAACACATCTGCCAAAGCAACACATCCACCAAACAAACACATGCACCAAAACAACACACTGTAAATATTACAACTAAATATTACACATCCACCTAAATATTAGAACAAAAGATTGGAGAGAATAACTACATGCAGGAATACTATTTTAAAAAGTATTAATACAACGGCAGATGAATAAAGGGCGATTGAGTGTCGGAATGAAGGAGGAACTATTGAAAGATAAGATGTTGATGAAATTTGCAGAACAGTTGACACGGAATAAGAGAGGTCAAGTCGCGCTTTTCAAGGCCAGGCCGTTTCAACGGTAGTAGGTCGTAGGCCAGGCCAGGCCGTTTGCCAGTAGCGTTTGAAAATGTATTTCTGGGCTCTTCATTCTTTTGCTAAAGTATGTTGTCGTTGGATTTCCTTGATGTAGTGAAAATTCGAATTTCTTCACAAAAGGCTCAAATAAGTTTGTCTCCTTTGATTTTAATCCTTTTCTTCCTTTCCAGGAGACCAATGCTACGCGGAGCTGAAAATTTTACCATCCTCATCAAAAACAGTGTGCGCTTTTCTCGTTTCAATGTGCATAGGTAGGTGTGGCACGGGATAATTACAAACAAGATTTGTAACATTTGCATTAATGGAACTTACAACGTCTACAAGCAAGACTGGAATGGAATTTTAATAAATAAATATATAAAAAAATGTATATATATTGTTGTCATACATATATAGTACCAACAGTGATGAGGTGTTTAAGTTGGCAAGCAAACATGATAAACATAATGTATCTTATGATGGCCTATGTATGTATTAGATATGTTAATGTAGGCAAAATTGATCTTAATTGTAATTTTTCCTGGATGGGACTTTTATTTAGAGACAATTTGCGACTTTCAAATGGTGTATGAATTCCTAACGAGGTCTTTAAACTGTGTGTGCTTTTTCAATAACTTGGTTCGGCTCGACCTGCCATTGTTAGCATGACATCAATGATTCAAATAGTCTTTTAAACATTCTTTTCCAGCATAGACGAAAGAGTGGCAATTCCAGAATTGGTTAAACAAATCTGTTCTGTTCCGAAAAGAAAATCGGACTCACATAAACATAGAAATACGAGAAATTTCCGTGGATGAGAGGTGTTGAGTTCGTACAATTTCCTGTTAGTACAAGGGAGCGGTGGCAGTGGACATTACACACACACACGCACACACACACACACACACACACACACACACACACACACACACACACACAGACACACACAGACACTTCTCTTTTTACCAATAGACGCAATAATCTTGGATAATTTCTCTTGTGGTACCAGAACTAAACAAAAATATATTTATAACGCCACTCACAGCACTTACAACTCCCACTCCCTCCCACCTCCCTACCCAACCTCCCTAGCATGATTAATAGTAGATATCATCATTTTAAACTTACCCTGTCTATCGACAAACCCCACATATCATCTTCCCATTGATGTTATGAAGGAACTCAACCAGATACGGTGTCTCCCGCTGGGAAGTCTACCTGAATGTTGGTGGTGCTTCATCTCTAAAATAGCAGACATCCTTTAAATAAATCACCAAGCCTGCCATGTTCAGACAAGCTAATCCCACAAGGTTCAAAGTCCACTCACTTCACAGGGTTGTTTGAGTAGGTTGGTTAGAGTGCGCCAGTCCACAGCTCATCCACAGCCTGTTCCCAGGCCTTGCACGGGCCCACAACGTCAGGAGTTTTTGTGCTACGGGCTTTAAGATATTAACGTTTTGGACAATTTGATCAGAAATTTCTCCAAATCTTTCGTCATGCAGAGGAACACCCCTTTCTCTCAGGTACTTTTCCAAGTATTTTCGGCTTCTTTCAGAAGCTTTGTGAGCCATTCCAATGTCACAAACCTACCTGGAACGCACAATAAATGTTCAGCTGCCCCGATGGCCTTCATTGCTAGAGGTTTCTGCACATGCACATAGAAATATCAAGAAATAAAAGATGACCTTCTGTACTCTTGTCTCATATTAATCTTTTGAACTCAAATCCAAATTTCTTGAATATATAGCAATAATAACAAATTTGATTTCACTGTTTCAATACTTATGGAGGGCACTGTAAATCATGGTTCAGCATTGGGCATGACACAAGGTATCGGAGCACTGCCTACTTGAAACCCTGGAAGGAAGAGTGGGATAGAACAACATCTGGAAGGTTGTTTATTTGACGGGAGAAGTGAGGAACAAAGGGGTGTGCAGTCACCCTGGACTTTGTAAGTTTAACCAGAAAGCTGTTACTGAAAGAATGCTTGCATGTTGGAGTTTCTGGGGATGGTCGGAGGACTGAGAGAGGAGAAGGAGCAATATCGGAGAAGAGGCGGTAAAACAACAGCGAGACCACGGATATGCTGCTTTATAGAGGACCTGCTATACGAAAGCAACAGAATCCAGGAGGGACAGATGTGTTGCTGTGGTGCCAGCCGATAAGAGGGAGCAGTACAGCAGTGAGCTACAGACAAAGATCTTGTAGACTATGAGTAGCTTTGTATTTCCAAGGAGAGACTTGGATTGACGGAGGATTCCCAGTCTGGAACTGGCTTTAGAGGTCCTTTGCTATCTGGTTGGCTCCAGGAGAGATCATGGCTGATAAGGAAATCAAGAAGTTGAAGAAACCGAACCTCTTCCAGTGGCTGCCATGTAAATAGACTGGTAGGTTAAATATGATGATCCTTCCAGAGCAACAGGATGAGACAGTGAGATTTTACACAAGTGAAGGATGTGTTCCATTTATCAGACCACATCTAACCAACTCCAGATCAGCAGAGAGCGACATCGCTGCAGTTGTGCCTCGAATGTGGAATCATCCGCAAAAACAAGAGTGGGGTTTTCCAAAACATTGTAGAGGCCATTCATATAGATGAGGAATAAAACTGGGCCCGACACACTGTCTTGGGAAACTTCAGCCTCCACTGGGAGAGTGGAGGAGAAGGTTCCATGGACAGCAACACGTTTACTGTGTGAGTGGAGGATGTCAGAAATCCAGGAATTAAAACAGCCTTGAATGCCAGACAGAAAGACTGGCAAGCAAAGCAAGATTCCAGACTGTGTCAAATGCCGAGGATATGTCGAAGGAGTCGGTCCTGAACTTTTGGTTGAGATTTATGTCTTCTGATAATAATGCTTAGAGAGGTGCAGTAGCTTGTCTAGAATTGGGGGACTGGGATGGAATCCAAACTGATTTTCTAGGATTAAGCTATTTGAAAACATGAAAGACTTCACAATGGCAGCAATAATGGATGATATGACTTTGCTTGTAATTGAAAGCAAGCTCAATAGTCTATAGCTGATAGGATATGTTTTTACATCCTTCTTGTAAACAGGAGTGGTCTTTTCTGACTTCTAGACCGATGAGAGGTGATCAAAGGAGGCCAATAGACCGAATCCGGCAGATAGAACAAGAACAGCAGAGTATATTTGAGAACATGGGCACTGATGCCATTGGGCCCATCGCTGAAGCAGGGTCGAGGCTGGACAGTGATTTCTGTACCTTGTAGTGATGAGAAGGAAGCAGAGTCCTATAGACAGTATGTACAAGGGAGTAAGATGGGACAGAGCGGGATAGGTTGGGAATGTGAGATTTGGAAGCAAACAGAGTTTAAACATTCTGTCTGTCTTATCTCAGGCAGAGTCTGCAGGTATGCTATTTGAGCTGAGAGAGGAGATGGAGGAGTAGCAAAAATACCAGAGATGCACTTGACAAGGCGCTACCGTGACTTGAGGGAAGGAGATTGGTCGGAGAGTTCTGCCATTAGGTTTCCAAAATGGTATTTCCTGGCAAGCCTCAGAATGGACACACACTTTTTGTGAGCCCTGTGGAATGAACTAAAGTTTCCCTCAGTCTGGTTAGATTCCCATGTTAAGAAAGCGAGCTGCTTGATGGCAACCGCCTCTGCACAGGATTCATTGTACAACGCCCTAGAGGAATGGATAGGATAGTCGCAGGTGGATGGTATCAATTGGTGCATGAAAGCAGGCTTTAAAAAAAAGTTATTCCCAGGTGATATATGGGCTTTGACAAGGAAGTTGGGCAGAAGAGCCAAAATGGGCAGGGGATGAAAAGGAGAGATTGGAAGGAAGCTTGGTCATTATGAGGTCCAGGAGCGAGTATATACAAGTTAAAAAAATCCAGGTTGTGAAGTTTACAGATTGCATGTCAAACCAACGGAGTCAGAGAAGGGTCACAGAATTCATGGAAAAGTGCATTTACCATATGTCCTCTTGTGTCTTCTTCCACAAAATGTGACTTATGTAGAAGCTTCTCCTTGAGCCTTTGGCATGGTAAAGGATGCAAAAAGTATTCACTCAAGTTTATACTTGCTGCAAATTACAAAAAGAGCAAATCATAAATAGCTCCATTCACGCAGACGCATCACCAAGTGCTGAACAATTGAAGAAGGCTGGAAGGTAAATCCTTTACAATTAGTAAAATAGTTACCTCGACCTTATGGATATTTCAACAGCATAGGAAACTATTAAAGTGAAAAGTACACATTCAATAATTAAAATATAATTGAAGTGTGTGATTATAACCATAATTATTTTGTTGAAGGAGGAAATACCTCAAGGAACTGTCAGAGAAAGTGCTGAACGTGTTTTCCAAGTTAAGTTGGTTATTGTTACAAGAATCGGCACTCCCACCCTCCGGGCACCCTCCAGGCAGGAATGCCGATACTGGGCCACCTTCGGTGGGCAATTTCAAGTTTTCCACAATTTCAAGTTCTTCGACCAGAGATATTTCCACAAAGTGATACTTTCTTCTGGAACACTGCACACTTCAAGAAAATTGGGATATACTGTAACCATATCTAGCCTTGCTGGACCACACTGTAATGTTTTAGTGATGTAAAGAACCAATTAATCAATTTAGAAGTGTTCATCATACACCGTATATATATATATATATATATATATATATATATATATATATATATATATATATATATATATATATATTGTTACAGATCGCGGTTTAGATGTTATGATGACCGAGCGGTGGTATATTACCGCGACCTAACAGGATCGCTGACTCACCCGATTCACCCAGAACTTTGGCCGGATCGCACCGCAGCTGCTCAATGAGGGGAAAATACTAAAACGACGAATGCAAAGAGGAAAAGGAATAAAACGAATAGACGGACAGAAGAGCAATTGGATTTATTATTTACACAAGCAAAACGGAGCAATCAAGGTTTATTTACAACACATAAGACGCAGGTGACACAGTGCAAATACTAGCTTATAGTTATACAGACTTAACTTATTCCCAGGACAGAACAAACAAAGACACTGACTCACGCGGGGAATGACAGGAATGGCAGGAGGTGGATGGCTGGAGGTGAACGCTTGGTGGAGCCAACGCGGAGCTTGGTGGAGCTTTGGTGGAGGTGAACGTTTGGTGGAGCCAACGCGGAGCTTGGTGGAGCCTTGGTGGAGGTGAACGCTTGGTGGAGCCAACGCGGAGCTTGGGGAGCCTTGGTGTGATGGGTTCTCTCTCCTTCCCTCACAAGCTTCAGGACTCTTTCTCTCTCTTTACGACCAACTCTTTGTGACCAACTCTCTCTGGCAACCGACTCCACTGACTGACTCTTCACCACTCTCCACTTGACGACCGACTCTCAACCAACTCAGACCAACTCAAAGTGCATCTCTCCTGGCAACACCCCCGCCGTGGGTTATATAGGCCCTGCCCCTTAACCTTTTCGAACCTCCCCCAAACGTTCTCTCCCCGCCCTCTCAAGCCAAACCCCTTGTTCATGGTTGGTCGAGGGGGCTGGCTCACTCCTCCCCTCTCTGACGAGGTGGGGACCCACCTTCCTTCCCCCAACCCTGCCTCGTGGTCAATGGCGGATGAAGGGAAAACCGCCCAACATGCAGTTGGCAATGCGAATTGCAATTGACGGAAAGGGTGGAATGGAAGTGTTGGGGAGTGGGAATGAAGGGAATCTATCTCTTTCACTGGTGCAATGGAGTATTTCAATTAATGGGAGACACAGCCTTACTCTAAAAACACATAATAAGAGATAACTATCAAACAGAGGTATTCTATTACTTGGCTGACGTGTATGCTTGTGGACTAATTATGGGATGCCCTTTTCACCTTTACACAGCTCCGGAGGTAGGGGGGCGCAGAATAAACAATAATAATAATAGTACAGCACACAATCAAAAAATATACAGTCCTCATCTCCGCAACACTGCACCCTCCTCCTCTTAGGCACGTCCCGGGCCTACAACTTTTACTTTTAGTGTGACCCGTAGGTGTAGTTCCCTCTACTTTTAACCTGACCCTGAGTGCGACAGTTTTAAAACATAAATAAATGTGTCCCGCTGCTCCATTGCACCCTGCCTAACAGACTTATGCCCACAGTTAATCGAATTGCGGAATGGTCTTCAAACTATACACTGACGGTGGGAAGCATTATTTACAATGACGCTATTTTTATTTACAAAACTAACCCAGGACCTGTGATTGTTCTTTCTGGGGGGGAGACAGTCTGCTCTGCATCGATGCACCATGAAAGCACCCAAAAACGCACCAATACACACCCAAGCACCAATCGGTGCAGTCACCATTGTTCATCAATAAAATAAAGCCAACAAACCCAAACCCTGCAGGTGTCTCTTGCTCTTCGGCTCCCTCTGCTGGTTATTATTATTTTCCTGGTGTTGTCATCTTCCCTTGCTGGCGGCCTATTTGCAATAAAAGAATGCACCTAACGTGTCCGTTTTTATTTTATTTATGGCCCACAGGGGCCGACTACGTGTGGTTCACCTGTGGGGCATCGGTGCCCTGTGGCCAAGGTCCGCCAGCAAGATTTCGGGCCCTCATGGCCGGTTCCAGCAGAGGGGCCATGCCCCAACCCATGGGGTCCATAAGTGGTGCTCGGCCACAGACATGTGGTCCATAATGTGGTGCATCGATGCAGACAGCTGGTTCTGGGAATTTCGGGCGCACAATGGCCGACCCACGCACGCTCCCCTCGGCACCCAGTGGCGCACAGGTCATGTGGGAGACAAAAGGGGAAAGACAATTGAGCGAGGGGTAAGGTCACAAGGGTACACATCAATAAGGCAATGCAAGGCGAAATGCGTACGGAGGGCGAAGTGAGAAAGCTCGTCCCTACCGTACGTCACCCCCCTGTCACCTACCCTACCTTTGCCCTTACCCCATATGTACAAAAATCTACACATTTACAAATTCGTCACTACTGTCACGTCTTCCCCATATTTCCCCTATACCAAATTCGTCTCCACAATCCCTCTACTTCAAAATTTGCCATCACCAAATTCATCATCAATCCTCATAAGGAGGCAGAGATGGAACATCAAAGCACAATGTCACACCCACGTCATGATGCGTCTCACATTCCAAACATCTGCACAATAAAATAACAAAACATGGCATGGTGTGGAGGTACGTCATCTCAGGTGAGTGCATGTAGATGGTGCGAGGAGATCCTTCATCCTAACTATCCTCTAAATGACTTTAACACACTTTACACTACCCGGGGTCTTTCCCTGCCAATCCATTGGCCAACTTACACTATGGGTTCTAAAAACCAATTCCCATTGACCAAACTGTGGTGCTTCTCAATTTGGGGTCTCACTCCCCCGATTCATCTCCCGGTGCCTTCGCACAATTTCTGGGCTGCGACGTGTAGCTCTCCCAGCAGGTCTACCCACCTGCACACCTCCACCACTGCAGTTGCCACCCGAGCTTACCTAGCTACTCACCCTAACCTAACTAACTGGGGAAGGCCCTCTCCTGGCTCTGTCACCCCCTGGTGCCCTCTGGCACTGGGCTACCCGGGTCCGTCCTCTGGATCCTCGGGCCCCATCCACAACTACCGGCTCCCAGAGCCCACCTGCGGCCTCACCTGGCCGACATCCTCACAGTGGTGGAGTGCCCAAACCAACTACACACACTAACAGGCTACACGCCCAGCCATTTCCACAACACTAATGCACCCATCCAAAGACCATTCTTTCACCCGCACCACAGATGCCAATATCCAACCACAATTTACCTGTACCCTCTACCTAACACTTACACTACCCGCCCCGGGTATCCGTGATGGGGATCCACTCTTCCCCCATTCACACCTTCGCACCATCCACTCCACTCCACAATTTCCACCATACTCACTCCACGACCATCCATTCCAATACTCCATACCATTTATTCCATACTACCATTCTCCATACCTGCTATTGCACACCTGTGCCCTCACACCTGGTGCCACCTTCACCCTCCTCCTCTTCCTGGACCAGTTGGCCAACACAACACACATCACCATCACTCACTCATACACTGCTCCACACACCTGTTCAGTTGCACACCTGTGCAATCACACCTGTTCAATCCTCACACACACGGCATCATCTCATCTAACTACTCCCCTCTGAAACTTGCGCTTCCCAGTCGTCCCTTTAAACTATTGCGCTCCCTCGTCATTATAATCCACACTAATCTACCTGCGTCCCCACTACAGGTATCCTTGTCACTAACTAACCTTAACGTTACCTAATGTCATCTTCGCTAGATCCCTACACACAATATCCTAACCCACCCGGGCTAGTTTTCACTGCCATCAACCCCATAATCTATAGCGCATTTGCCCCACTTTCGTGAGGGATGGTGGATTTGCCATCCCACCACATCGGGGGTCTCTCCCTATCAATTTCGCTCGTCCAAAATCCAACCAATCAAAAATTCTGCCAATCACCGTACCAATCATCAAATTTCGCCTTTTTCTAATTTTGGGTCCAAAACACTAACCTCTTCACCCGTCTACTTATTACATCCTCTCAGTGCGCCAATTCACGTCTACAGCCCGGCTTCGTACAGCCGAGCAATGAACGTGGGTCGTTTTGTGCCAGCGGCTGGATACGTCCCGCATTCGGGGCAGGGACGGGGGCTTACCCGGGCCGAGATCCCACGCACCACCTCGGCGTGGAGCCATCCAATGTCCCGATCTCGACCTGCCGGCACGTCTCAATAGAAAGTGGTCGCCATGACGACCCTTCCTATCGGGCTGCCCGCTCCGCCTAGTGGAGCCCGGACGCGGCCGTTCCAAGCGAGGCACAGCGTGGATCGCGTACGGCGGTTCTTTCGAAACCGCCGTGGTTCGGATCCCCGCTGGTCCTCGCGGCACGCGAAGCTGCCCGACACGCACCGAGGGCCCGATTCGGCTATAAGTCGTTCTAACCTCTAACCTGGTTACCGTCGATGCTTCACCTGGATTCTTACATGCATACGCTACCCCTTTCTTGCTCATACATGCAGCCGTTTCCATGCTCCTCGTCGTACCTCTTCTTACACACCTCGGTACACTCATTCCGCTCACCGACTTGGTCACACACCTGACCACCGAACACCTTGGCACACATTCGTCGCTCGCACACCTCACCAACACACCTCTTCGCGCCCCCTCCTCGGTCACCTCCTCTGTGACAATCACAGGTGTGCTCTCACTCGCACACCCAACCACGTGCCTCACTACCAATTCCAGCGTGCATTCCCACTCACGCTCTACCATTCCAGGTGTGCATCCTTCCATTCCAGGTGTACATCCTCGCTCACCTGTCACAACCAACTCACGCTCCTTGTCACTCTCACTACTCTCACCTCCATTCTTGACAGCGCACTCACCCTTACTCTCGACAGCACACTCTTTCCTCATGCACCTGTCCGTTACACACCTTTCTCACGCATCCTCTCGCGCACACTCTTTCGTTACATCCTCTGTAACTCTCACCACAGGCGTACACTCTCTTGTTACTTCCTCTGTAACACTCACCACAGGTGTACACTCTCTCATTACTTCCTCCGTAACACTCACCACACCGCGCTTCCATGTACTCCCTCGCACACGCGCTACGACTGACTCACTCTTGACGGCACACTCACTCCTCGGCGTGCACTTTTTCCTCACACACCCCATGGTCGGACATTCTCGCACACCTCTTTTTTCGCACACCAGACCTGTCGCACACTTCACCAACGGCCTTTCACGAACACCCGGATCCAAACCAATCCCCAAGCCGACTGAAGCTTTCCTCACATCATATACATTGCCACTCACCTCCGTACCTCGTCGTCGCACCTCCTTTGCCACCTGCAAACTCTTTATTCGGTTAGTGAGCATCACATCATGAGTTGAGCACCGACCTTGCACATATTCCATCACCTCCTCCTGGATTTCTCTTTTAGTTTCTGTCCGTCCCTTCTTAATTTCACTCACCTCTTCTTCCACTTCCTCTAATTTTTGTTTAACCTCTTTTATTTCTCGGTGCGTCTCCTCAAGTTCGTCCTCTAAGGCTACCGTGACCGTCTCTATGTGCATCCTCACCTGCCGGTCCTTTGTCTCCATTATCTCTGTCACCTCGTCCACCCTCATTGTCAGTTCCTCACGTACCATCTGACATTGCCTCTGCGTCGCTATTATTTCGTTTTTAATTTCTTTTTGTGTCGCCTTTAACCCTCCTAGTACCGCAGTGTTCCTTTGAACCTGCTCCACTAGCTCTTTTTGTCCCTCCGTCAGCTGTTCCACCTCCTCCGTCAGATCTTCTATTCCCCCTTGTAACTTTGCCGTATTATTTCTCACTTCTTTCTCCATACGCTTCTCACCTCGCTTTACCTCCTCGCGTAGCCCCGAAACCTCCTCACCCACACCTCGTCGTATCTCCTCCTTCATCTCCTCCGTTTCTTTTGTAGATGCCGCCCTCATCTGTCCCAATTCATCCCTCTGAGCATCCAGTTTGGTTTCTACCCCGATTTTTACCTCCTCTATCTGCTCTCCCATCTGTTTAATTTCTCTGGCGGATTGCTCCCCTATCTCCCGCAATTTGTCCTCCATCCTATTTTCTAACCCCATTAACCCATTCTTTACCTCTTTTATCCCGTTGTCTAACCCCTCAAAATTATTGTCGAACTTCCCAAATTTCTTGTCTAACTCCTCACCGGTACCCCTCGCTTCGTCCCTCATTACCCCCAATTGCTCACTCTGAGCATCCATCCGGTTCCCCATGACCCCCATTTGGCCCCCCATCTCTCCCATACTGTTTTTCAAACCTCTAATTTGGTCTCCCAATTGCTCACTATTCTTTTCCATAAGGGCCTTCATTTGCATCATAAAAAGGTTCAAATCCACTAGCGGCGCTGCTGCGGTCGCGGGCGCGGCAAAATTTGGTGCCGTTCCACCCACGTGCGCGAGGACGCCATTTTGCGTGCCTGATACTCCCTCAACCGCCTCCTCATTGCTCCCCTCCATTTGATCCTGGGTTACTCCTAACCCCTCTATCTCTCCCACCGGCATCCCGTCGCCTTGACCAGCCATGGCGCGATTTCAAAATTCGGGTTTTTCTTTAAAAAAAACAAATTTCGGCAGCTCGTAATTTTGACCAAATTTTTTTTCTCTATTCGTTTTAAAAATTTGGTTCGGGCCTCGAATCTCACTCCCAGACACCAATTGTTACTTAATAACACAATTGGTGTTCCAAAATTTGGGCCTAACAAATTTAGTCCCAGGTCCGAATCCAACTCCTGACAACCAATTGTTACAGATCGCGGTTTAGATGTTATGATGACCGAGCGGTGGTATATTACCGCGACCTAACAGGATCCCTGACTCACCCGATTCACCCAGAACTTTGGCCGGATCGCACCGCAGCTGCTCAATGAGGGGAAAAGACTAAAACGACGAATGCAAAGAGGAAAAGGAATAAAACGAATAGACGGACAGAAGAGCAATTGGATTTATTATTTACACAAGCAAAACGGAGCAATCAAGGTTTATTTACAACACATAAGATGCAGGTGACACAGTGCAAATACTAGCTTATAGTTATACAGACTTAACTTATTCCCAGGACAGAACAAACAAAGACACTGACTCACGCGGGGAATGACAGGAATGGCAGGAGGTGGATGGCTGGAGGTGAACGCTTGGTGGAGCCAACGCGGAGCTTGGTGGAGCTTTGGTGGAGGTGAACGCTTGGTGGAGCCAACGCGGAGCTTGGTGGAGCCTTGGTGGAGGTGAACGCTTGGTGGAGCCAACGCGGAGCTTGGGGAGCCTTGGTGTGACGGGTTCTCTCTCCTTCCCTCACAAGCTTCAGGACTCTTTCTCTCTCTTTACGACCAACTCTTTGTGACCAACTCTCTCTGGCAACCGACTCCACTGACTGACTCTTCACCACTCTCCACTTGACGACCGACTCTCAACCAACTCAGACCAACTCAAAGTGCATCTCTCCTGGGAACACCCCCGCCGTGGGTTATATAGGCCCCGCCCCTTAACCTTTTCGAACCTCCCCCAAACGTTCTCTCCCCGCCCTCTCAAGCCAAACCCCTTGTTCATGGTTGGTCGAGTGGGGCTGGCTCACTCCTCCCCTCTCTGACGAGGTGGGGACCCGCCTTCCTTCCCCCAACCCTGCCTCATGGTCAATGGCGGATGAAGGGAAAACCGCCCAACATGCAGTTGGCAATGCGAATTGCAATTGACGGAAAGGGGGGAATGGAAGTGTTGGGGAGTGGGAATGAAGGGAATCTATCTCTTTCACTGGTGCAATGGAGTATTTCAATTAATGGGAGACACAGCCTTACTCTAAAAACACATAATAAGAGATAACTATCAAACAGAGGTATTCTATTACTTGGCTGACGTGTATGCTTGTGGACTAATTATGGGATGCCCTTTTCACCTTTACACAGCTCCGGAGGTAGGGGGGCGCAGAATAAACAATAATAATAATAGTACAGCACACAATCAAAAAATATACAGTCCTCATCTCCGCAACAATATATATATATATATATATATATATATATAAATATATATATATATATATATATATATATATATATATATATATATATATATATATATATATATATATATATATATCCACATAAGCATTAACTCCATCATATTACAATTATTACCATATTTGCCACCCAAATGCCCATCTATGATGGTTGGTTTCCTCTGAAACGCAGAGCCTTCAAAAGCCAGTCGTTGACTGGCCATCCTCCATCGTGCGAAGTCCTTCCTTGGCACACCTGAGCTCCTCACCACATACAAAGCTTTCATCTGCAACTCAATGGAATACTGCTCTCCCCTCTGGGCTGGTGCTCCTGCCTCGCACCTAGCTCGGCTTCATGCTGAAGAAACCAAATCATTCAGAATCATTGGAATCTCCCACGATGAAGCTAACTCTGAGGGCCTTTCACTCTCTCACCGCAGGCAGGTTGGTGGTCTTTCTGTATTCTACCGACTCCTATCTGGCCTTGCCCCCCCCTGCTCTCTCTGTGCTCTGTCCCCCAAATATTCCTACAGTTCGCACAGGAACTGCCAGAAACCCTCTTATGGTTAAACTGCCAAAATCTAGGCTCTCTATTCACCTTCACTCCTTCATTCCTCTTTTCTCCCGCCTCTGGAACAAACTCCCTCACTCTCTTCAATCCCACTCCTCCCTACAGGTCTTTAAAACAGCTGTTCACCACCATCTCTTATCTTCCCCCATTCAAAACCTTGATCTTTTCTAGTCCCGTTAATACACCCCAAATCCACCTCTTTCAATCTCCGACTTCATTCCTGAAATTCCAAGTAGTGTCAATATATTTTATACCTTTTGGTTTTAATTTGTCTGAATTCGATTTAATATGTAAGGCATTCGGTTTTAATATGTAAGGCATTGTTTTTGCCCTACATCTGGCAAATAAAATATATTTAGTTCTTCATGCAGATGTATGAATCAAATTGGCACCCCTTTATATGAACTTTTATAGAGCATTACTTGGTTCCTCCTCAGAACACAAGGGTAGTACAGCAAGCACACATTTTTTGAATGTCCCTTATTTTGTATTGTTTGGCATTTTCTACAAGGTATGGAATGTCCCTTCTTTTCTATACTTTGCCACATGCCACATACGCTTATATAAAGGGGCCTTTTCTATGCACCTGGCATTTTACCCAATAATATAAATATATATATGCAAAGCGGCCCTACCTTTATGTAAGGCATTGTTTGTCTGTATGCAGCTTTTACATATATAAAATATAATAACCACCTTTAGAGGCCATTTTCCCCCGCAAAGCGGGGGTTGGCCTTTTTCGAGGACCGTGGTTGTTGATTGTTTTTCGGTCCCCTTTTTGAAGCAATGTTTTACGGCCGGATGCCCTTCCTGACGCCAACCCTTTTTGCCGCCTTTAACGACAAACAGGGAATTACCAGTGAACTGGTACTCAATTAGCCGACCTCGGAAGGATGACAGGCTAAGTCAACCCCCCTGGCGTTAATTCAGCGATCGACTGGGATTCGAACCCAGGACCCTTGGATCCATAAGCCGGCACCCTAGCCGCTAGCCCAACACCAGGGTCTTACATAAAAAAAAATATATAAAAAAACCACCTTTAGAGGCCATTTTTCCCCGCAAAGCGGGGGTTGGCCTTTTTCGGGAACCGTGGTTGTTGTTGTTTTTCGGTCCCCTTTTTGAAGCAATGTTTTACGGCCGGATGCCCTTCCTGACGCCAACCCTTTTTGCCGCCTTTAACGACAAACAGGGAATTACCAGTGAACATGGGGACTGTCTTACATGGGGACTGGAAATGCATTTCTCGGCTTCTACTGGACGAAATCGGCTGCAAATTTCATAAGTAAATGCTTTGTACGTTGAGGTAATATGTTCGAAATTTCAACAACATCCGTTTTTGCATTCTTGAGTTATATTAGAAAACCCTCGAAATCACGTTGGTGCCTGCCTGTCCATCCATCCGCCTGTCCGCCCAAAATGTGTTGGCGCTCATATCTCAAGGACTATACATTGAAACTAGCTGAAACTTGGAATATACATCGGCCAATAGGTCTACTTAATGGCCTTCAAAACAAATTCCACCAAAGTGCTATAGTTTTTGCTTTAAAATTAAATATATATAAATATATACACTCGTCCGTTTTAGGGCCCCGGACAGGGCCTGCCTTTTTTACAAGAAAAAAGGTAAAAAGTCAAACATTTGAACAGCCTTGGACGTGCACCTTGACCCCATGGTCAAGGCACATCGTCAACAAGGCTGTCCCCATAACAATACACATGCGCCTCAACCCCGAGGGGGAAGCGCATGGTCATTCAAACGCATGCATCATGCCCCCGAAGGGCCACAATGCATGGTCATACAGGTGGGACCACTCCTCTTAATAGGAGTGAGACCCCTTAATCCACCGGCAGGGCATTACTCCTGCCAGGTCCGATTTGCATGCAGTTTTTTGAGCGTTTAGGGCCCGCCCGGAAGGCCTGCCTTTTTTACAAGAAAAAAGGTAAAAATTCAAACATTTGAACAGCCTTGGACGTGCACCTTGACCCCATGGTCAAGGCACATCGTCAACAAGGCTGTCCCCATTACAATACACATGCGCCTCAACCCCGAGGGGGAAACGCATGGTCATTCAAAACACATGCATCATGCCCCCAGAGGGCCACAATGCATGGTCATACAGGTGGGACCACTCCTCTTAATAGGAGTGAGACCCCTTAATCCACTGGCAGGGAATTACTCCTGCCAGGTCAGATTTCCATGCAGTTCTTGTTCAAGCGTTTAGGGCCCGCCCGGAAGGCCTGCCTTTTTTACAAGAAAAAAGGTAAAAATTCAAACATTTGAACAGCCTTGGACGTGCACCTTGACCCCATGGTCAAGGCACATCGTCAACAAGGCTGTCCCCATTACAATACACATGCGCCTCAACCCCGAGGGGGAAACGCATGGTCATTCAAAACGCATGCATCATGCCCCCAGAGGGCCACAATGCATGGTCATACTGGTGGGACCACTCCTCTTAATAGGAGTGAGACCCCTTAATCCACTGGCAGGGAATTACTCCTGCCATGTCAGATTTCCATGCAGTACTTGTTCAAGCGTTTAGGGCCCGCCTGGAAGGCCTGCCTTTTTTACAAGAAAAAAGGTAAAAATTCAAACATTTGAACAGCCTTGGACGTGCACCTTGACCCCATGGTCAAGGCACATCGTCAACAAGGCTGTCCCCATTACAATACACATGCGCCTCAACCCCGAGGGGGAAACGCATGGTCATTCAAAACGCATGCATCATGCCCCCAGAGGGCCACAATGCATGGTCATACAGGTGGGACCACTCCTCTTAATAGGAGTGGACCCCTTAATCCACTGGCAGGGAATTACTCCTGCCAGGTCAGATTTGCATGCAGTACTTGTTCAAGCGTTTAGGGCCCGCCTGGAAGGCCTGCCTTTTTTACAAGAAAAAAGGTAAAAATTCAAACATTTGAACAGCCTTGGACGTGCACCTTGACCCCATGGTCAAGGCACATCGTCAACAAGGCTGTCCCCATTACAATACACATGCGCCTCAACCCCGAGGGGGAAACGCATGGTCATTCAAAACGCATGCATCATGCCCCCAGAGGGCCACAATGCATGGTCATACAGGTGGGACCACTCCTCTTAATAGGAGTGAGACCCCTTAATCCACTGGCAGGGAATTACTCCTGCCAGGTCCGATTTCCATGCAGTACTTGTTCAAGCGTTTAGGGCCCGCCCGGAAGGCCTGCCTTTTTTACAAGAAAAAAGGTAAAAATTCAAACATTTGAACAGCCTTGGACGTGCACCTTGACCCCATGGTCAAGGCACATCGTCAACAAGGCTGTCCCCATTACAATACACATGCGCCTCAACCCCGAGGGGGAAACGCATGGTCATTCAAAACACATGCATCATGCCCCCAGAGGGCCACAATGCATGGTCATACAGGTGGGACCACTCCTCTTAATAGGAGTGAGACCCCTTAATCCACTGGCAGGGAATTACTCCTGCCAGGTCAGATTTCCATGCAGTTCTTGTTCAAGCGTTTAGGGCCCGCCCGGAAGGCCTGCCTTTTTTACAAGAAAAAAGGTAAAAATTCAAACATTTGAACAGCCTTGGACGTGCACCTTGACCCCATGGTCAAGGCACATCGTCAACAAGGCTGTCCCCATTACAATACACATGCGCCTCAACCCCGAGGGGGAAACGCATGGTCATTCAAAACGCATGCATCATGCCCCCAGAGGGCCACAATGCATGGTCATACTGGTGGGACCACTCCTCTTAATAGGAGTGAGACCCCTTAATCCACTGGCAGGGAATTACTCCTGCCATGTCAGATTTCCATGCAGTACTTGTTCAAGCATTTAGGGCCCGCCTGGAAGGCCTGCCTTTTTTACAAGAAAAAAGGTAAAAATTCAAACATTTGAACAGCCTTGGACGTGCACCTTGACCCCATGGTCAAGGCACATCGTCAACAAGGCTGTCCCCATTACAATACACATGCGCCTCAACCCCGAGGGGGAAACGCATGGTCATTCAAAACGCATGCATCATGCCCCCAGAGGGCCACAATGCATGGTCATACAGGTGGGACCACTCCTCTTAATAGGAGTGGACCCCTTAATCCACTGGCAGGGAATTACTCCTGCCAGGTCAGATTTGCATGCAGTACTTGTTCAAGCGTTTAGGGCCCGCCTGGAAGGCCTGCCTTTTTTACAAGAAAAAAGGTAAAAATTCAAACATTTGAACAGCCTTGGACGTGCACCTTGACCCCATGGTCAAGGCACATCGTCAACAAGGCTGTCCCCATTACAATACACATGCGCCTCAACCCCGAGGGGGAAACGCATGGTCATTCAAAACGCATGCATCATGCCCCCAGAGGGCCACAATGCATGGTCATACAGGTGGGACCACTCCTCTTAATAGGAGTGAGACCCCTTAATCCACTGGCAGGGAATTACTCCTGCCAGGTCCGATTTCCATGCAGTACTTGTTCAAGCGTTTAGGGCCCGCCCGGAAGGCCTGCCTTTTTTACAAGAAAAAAGGTAAAAATTCAAACATTTGAACAGCCTTGGACGTGCACCTTGACCCCATGGTCAAGGCACATCGTCAACAAGGCTGTCCCCATTACAATACACATGCGCCTCAACCCCGAGGGGGAAACGCATGGTCATTCAAAACGCATGCATCATGCCCCCAGAGGGCCACAATGCATGGTCATACAGGTGGGACCACTCCTCTTAATAGGAGTGAGACCCCTTAATCCACTGGCAGGGAATTACTCCTGCCAGGTCCGATTTCGATGCAGTACTTGCTCAAGCGTTTAGGGCCCGCCCGGAAGGCCTGCCTTTTTTACAAGAAAAAAGGTAAAAATTCAAACATTTGAACAGCCTTGGACGTGCACCTTGACCCCATGGTCAAGGCACATCGTCAACAAGGCTGTCCCCATTACAATACACATGCGCCTCAACCCCGAGGGGGAAACGCATGGTCATTCAAAACGCATGCATCATGCCCCCAGAGGGCCACAATGCATGGTCATACTGGTGGGACCACTCCTCTTAATAGGAGTGAGACCCCTTAATCCACTGGCAGGGAATTACTCCTGCCAGGTCCGATTTCCATGCAGTACTTGCGCATGTTTAGGGCCCACACGGAAGGCCTGCCTTTTTTACAAGAAAAAAGGTAAAAATTCAAACATTTGAACAGCCTTGGACGTGCACCTTGACCCCATGGTCAAGGCACATCGTCAACAAGGCTGTCCCCATTACAATACACATGCGCCTCAACCCCGAGGGGGAAACGCATGGTCATTCAAAACGCATGCATCATGCCCCCAGAGGGCCACAATGCATGGTCATACTGGTGGGACCACTCCTCTTAATAGGAGTGAGACCCCTTAATCCACTGGCAGGGAATTACTCCTGCCAGGTCCGATTTCCATGCAGTACTTGCGCACATGTTTAGGGCCCACACGGAAGGCCTGCCTTTTTTACAAGAAAAAAGGTAAAAATTCAAACATTTGAACAGCCTTGGACGTGCACCTTGACCCCATGGTCAAGGCACATCGTCAACAAGGCTGTCCCCATTACAATACACATGCGCCTCAACCCCGAGGGGGAGACGCATGGTCATTCAAAACGCATGCATCATGCCCCCAGAGGGCCACAATGCATGGTCATACTGGTGGGACCACTCCTCTTAATAGGAGTGAGACCCCTTAATCCACTGGCAGGGAATTACTCCTGCCAGGTCCGATTTCCATGCAGTACTTGCGCATGTTTAGGGCCCACACGGAAGGCCTGCCTTTTTTACAAGAAAAAAGGTAAAAATTCAAACATTTGAACAGCCTTGGACGTGCACCTTGACCCCATGGTCAAGGCACATCGTCAACAAGGCTGTCCCCATTACAATACACATGCGCCTCAACCCCGAGGGGGAAACGCATGGTCATTCAAAACGCATGCATCATGCCCCCAGAGGGCCACAATGCATGGTCATACTGGTGGGACCACTCCTCTTAATAGGAGTGAGACCCCTTAATCCACTGGCAGGGAATTACTCCTGCCAGGTCCGATTTCCATGCAGTACTTGCGCATTTAGGGCCCGCGCGAAGGCCTGCCTTTTTTGCAGTGAAAAAAGGTAAAAACTCAAACATTTGAACAGCCTTGGACGTGCACCTTGACCCCATGGTCAAGGCACATCGTCAACAAGGCTGTCCCCAAAACAATACACATGCGCCTCAACCCCGAGGGGGAAGCACATGGTCATTCAAACGCATGCATCATGCCCCCGAAGGGCCACAATGCATGGTCATACAGGTGGGACCACTCCTCTTAATAGGAGTGAGACCCCTTAATCCACTGGCAGGGAATTACTCCTGCCAGGTCCGATTTCCATGCAGTACTTGCGCACCCGTTTTAGGGCCCCGGACAGGGCCTGCCTTTTTTACAAGAAAAAAGGTAAAAAGTCAAACATTTGAACAGCCTTGGACGTGCACCTTGACCCCATGGTCAAGGCACATCGTCAACAAGGCTGTCCCCATTACAATACACATGCGCCTCAACCACGAGGGGGAAGCGCATGGTCATTCAAACGCATGCATCATGCCCCCCGAAGGGCCACAATGCATGGTCATACAGGTGGGACCACTCCTCTTAATAGGAGTGAGACCCCTTAATCCACCGGCAGGGCATTACTCCTGCCAGGTCCGATTTGCATGCAGTTTTCGCGTCCGTTTTAGGGCCCCGGACAGGGCCTGCCTTTTTTACAAAGAAAAAAGGTAAAAAGTCAAACATTTGAACAGCCTTGGACGTGCACCTTGACCCCATGGTCAAGGCACATCGTCAACAAGGCTGTCCCCATAACAATACACATGCGCCTCAACCCCGAGGGGGAAGCGCATGGTCATTCAAACGCATGCATCATGCCCCCCGAAGGGCCACAATGCATGGTCATACAATTGGGACCACTCCTCTTAATAGGAGTGAGACCCCTTAATCCACCGGCAGGGCATTACTCCTGCCAGGTCCGATTTGCATGCAGTTTTTCGCGTCCATTTTAGGGCCCCGGACAGGGCCTGCCTTTTTTACAAAGAAAAAAGGTAAAAAGTCAAACATTTGAACAGCCTTGGACGTGCACCTTGACCCCATGGTCAAGGCACATCGTCAACAAGGCTGTCCCCATAACAATACACATGCGCCTCAACCCCGAGGGGGAAGCGCATGGTCATTCAAACGCATGCATCATGCCCCCGAAGGGCCACAATGCATGGTCATACAGGTGGGACCACTCCTCTTAATAGGAGTGAGACCCCTTAATCCACCGGCAGGGAATTACTCCTGCCAGGTCAGATTTCCATGCAGTTTTTCGCGCCCGTTTTAGGGCCCCGGACAGGGCCTGCCTTTTTTACAAAGAAAAAAGGTAAAAAGTCAAACATTTGAACAGCCTTGGACGTGCACCTTGACCCCATGGTCAAGGCACATCGTCAACAAGGCTGTCCCCATAACAATACACATGCGCCTCAACCCCGAGGGGGAAGCGCATGGTCATTCAAACGCATGCATCATGCCCCCCGAAGGGCCACAATGCATGGTCATACAATTGGGACCACTCCTCTTAATAGGAGTGAGACCCCTTAATCCACCGGCAGGGCATTACTCCTGCCAGGTCCGATTTGCATGCAGTTATTTGTCCAGCGTTTTGGGCCCGCCGAGAAGGCCTGCCTTTTTTACACGAAAAAAGGTAAAAAGTCAAACATTTGAACAGCCTTGGACGTGCACCTTGACCCCATGGTCAAGGCACATCGTCAACAAGGCTGTCCCCATAACAATACACATGCGCCTCAACCCCGAGGGGGAAGCGCATGGTCATTCAAACGCATGCATCATGCCCCCCAAAGGGCCACAATGCATGGTCATACAGTTGGGACCACTCCTCTTAATAGGAGTGAGACCCCTTAATCCACCGGCAGGGTATTACTCCTGCCAGGTCCGATTTGCATGCAGTACTTGTTCAGCGTTTTGGGCCCGCCGAGAAGGCCTGCCTTTTTTACACGAAAAAAGGTAAAAAGTCAAACATTTGAACAGCCTTGGACGTGCACCTTGACCCCATGGTCAAGGCACATCGTCAACAAGGCTGTCCCCATAACAATACACATGCGCCTCAACCCCGAGGGGGAAGCGCATGGTCATTCAAACGCATGCATCATGCCCCCCAAAGGGCCACAATGCATGGTCATACAGTTGGGACCACTCCTCTTAATAGGAGTGAGACCCCTTAATCCACCGGCAGGGTATTACTCCTGCCAGGTCCGATTTGCATGCAGTACTTGTTCAGCGTTTAGGGCCCGCACGAAAAAGGCCAGCCTTTTTTACACTGAAAAAAGGTAAAAAGTCAAACATTTGAACAGCCTTGGACGTGCACCTTGACCCCATGGTCAAGGCACAACGTCAACAAGGCTGTCCCCATAACAATACACATGCGCCTCAACCCCGAGGGGGAAGCGCATGGTCATTCAAACGCATGCATCATGCCCCCCAAAGGGCCACAATGCATGGTCATACAGGTGGGACCACTCCTCTTAATAGGAGTGAGACCCCTTAATCCACCGGCAGGGAATTACTTCTGCCAGGTCAGATTTGCATGCAGTTTTATGCTTCCGTTTTAGGGCCCCGGACAGGGCCTGCCTTTTTTACAAAGAAAAAAGGTAAAAAGTCAAACATTTGAACAGCCTTGGACGTGCACCTTGACCCCATGGTCAAGGCACATCGTCAACAAGGCTGTCCCCAAAACAATACACATGCGCCTCAACCCCGAGGGGGAAGCACATGGTCATTCAAACGCATGCATCATGCCCCCGAAGGGCCACAATGCATGGTCATACAGGTGGGACCACTCCTCTTAATAGGAGTGAGACCCCTTAATCCACTGGCAGGGAATTACTCCTGCCAGGTCCGATTTCCATGCAGTACTTGTGCACATTTAGGGCCCGCGCGAAGGCCTGCCTTTTTTGCAGTGAAAAAAGGTAAAAACTCAAACATTTGAACAGCCTTGGACGTGCACCTTGACCCCATGGTCAAGGCACATCGTCAACAAGGCTGTCCCCAAAACAATACACATGCGCCTCAACCCCGAGGGGGAAGCACATGGTCATTCAAACGCATGCATCATGCCCCCGAAGGGCCACAATGCATGGTCATACAGGTGGGACCACTCCTCTTAATAGGAGTGAGACCCCTTAATCCACCGGCAGGGCATTACTCCTGCCAGGTCCGATTTGCATGCAGTTTTTGCGCATTTAGGGCCCGCGCGAAGGCCTGCCTTTTTTGCAGTGAAAAAAGGTAAAAACTCAAACATTTGAACAGCCTTGGACGTGCACCTTGACCCCATGGTCAAGGCACATCGTCAACAAGGCTGTCCCCAAAACAATACACATGCGCCTCAACCCCGAGGGGGAAGCACATGGTCATTCAAACGCATGCATCATGCCCCCGAAGGGCCACAATGCATGGTCATACAGGTGGGACCACTCCTCTTAATAGGAGTGAGACCCCTTAATCCACCGGCAGGGCATTACTCCTGCCAGGTCCGATTTGCATGCAGTTTTTGCCAACTGGTTTAGGGCCACAGTCAGGGCCTGCCTTTTTTACGTGTGAAAAAAGGTAAAAATTCAAACATTTGAACAGCCTTGGACGTGCACCTTGACCCCATGGTCAAGGCACATCGTCAACAAGGCTGTCCCCAAAACAATACACATGCGCCTCAACCCCGAGGGGGAAGCGCATGGTCATTCAAACGCATGCATCATGCCCCCCAAAGGGCCACAATGCATGGTCATACAGGTGGGACCACTCCTCTTAATAGGAGTGAGACCCCTTAATCCACCGGCAGGGAATTACTCCTGCCAGGTCAGATTTCCATGCAGTTTTTGCCAACGCCACAGGGCGGCACACTGCGAAAAATCTAACCAATGAGGACCAAAATCGTCTATTAAGATGATCAAGGCACCTCCTAGCTTTAATGGTGAGCACCAGCCACGAATTATGTCTCACACGGTAAATACCGCATAACCCGCAAGGAACCAACAGCCTGTCTGCCACACAGACCATCGTTCCCACCAGTGCAAACCAAAACCAGGGGGTGCGGTGCGATCGGCGGGGATAATAATCAATAATAATCAATGACGAGGGTCAATAAGCCCGAAATCTGGATTGGCGGCTCTGCTTGATGTTTAGCCAATGGGGACCAATGAATAAATCTCTGTCTGTTGACAGAGTGACCGGGCTGAGGCCTCCAGAAGACCCTTTGGGTCGGAGGTGACGCTTTGGTCTAGGACTTCGGTCCACAGGAGATCGGGACAGCGCTCGTCACGCTGTTATGTTCGTTGATTATATATATATATATATATATATATATATATATATATATATATATATATATATATATATATATATTGGCGTAAGGAAGCTTAAAGATAACGAGCTGAAAACAGATGAACGATATGTCAAGGGGTGTGTGTGTCTATACACCACTTCCTCCCTTCCGTGGATGTTTCACGGGTTTCGGCTAATATATATATATATGTATATATATATATATATATATATATATATATATATATATATATATATATTGGCTCGGCTCGCTACGCTCGCCTCACCAAGCGTCGATACAATTGAAGTTGAAAAAAAAAAATTCCCCAAAAAATCCCCCCCCCCCCCAAAAAAAAATATATTGGAAAATTTTTCAAAACAAATACCCTTAGGACATACCGACGGGAGAGATATGTGCATTCCAGAAGTTTGGTACGATTTCACAAAAGTTTGAGAAAGTAGTTCAGTGACAACACAGGACAGGACAGACGCTGCACAAATATATATATATATAAATAGCACAAATATATATAATAAGCCCGTTCCTCAGTATCGACGCATTTGTATATATATATATATATATATATATATACTAGCTTGGCTCGGCTCGCTACGCTCGCCTCACCAAGCGTCGATACTGAGGAACGGGCTTATTTTAGCTGAGGCTAATGACTGTACCTGAGTTGCTGTGTTGTCATGATTTACACCAATCATAATACAAACAATTACTTTGCACAAATGTATTTGTTGTGTTTGTGATATTACATTTTTATAGGCAATTTAGGTTGAAGATTTAGGTTGAATGTTTTTTTTTCAAGAAAGAATTCCTCAGCACACACAGAGGGGAGGGGTAGGTGCAGACTGGAAGTTTGGGACGATTACACCTCACCACCACGTAATTCAAAACACCTCACCACCAAGTAATTCAAAACACCTCACCACCACATAATTCAAAACAGCTCATCACCAACTAATTCAAAACACCTCACCACCACATAATTAAAAACACCTCACCACCACGTAATTATAAATACCTCACCACCACGTAAATCAAAACACCTCACCAACATGTGATTTAAAAACACCTCACCACCATGTGATTTAAAAACACCTCACCACCATGTGATTTAAAAACACCTCACCACCATGTGATTTAAAAACACCTCACCACCACATAATTCAAAATACCTCACCACCACGTGATTCAAAACCACCACAACGTTGTTAAAAACACTTCACAACTACGGAAACAAAAGTTTGAGGGAGTCGTTAAGTGACAACACAGACTGCCCAGATGTGTCGATATATAGATAAATGACTGTACCCGAGTTGCCGTTTTGTCATGGTTTAAACCAATCATAATTCAAACAATTATTTTGCACAAATGTATTTGTAATATACGTGATATCACATTTTATAAACAACTGAAGTTGAAAAAAAAAATTTCCCCAAAAAATTCCCAAAAAATAAAAATACCCTTAGGACATACCGACGGGAGAAATATGTGCATTCCAGAAGTTTGGTACGATTTCACAAAAGTTTGAGAAAGTAGTTCAGTGACAACACAGGACAGGACAGACGCTGCACAGATATATATATATATGTATATATGTGTATATATATATATATATATATATATATATATATATATATATATATATATATATATATATATATACATACATATATATATGTATATATATATATATATATATATATATATATATATATACATATACATACATACATATGACTCCATGGTAAGACCTCCAACCTTTGATTGAACAAACAATGACTCAACGTTTCGATTAACAACATGTGAAGCCACACGCCTCCGTTAATCTTCCTCAAGAGTAATAAAATCATCTCAACATCCCCTTATATGCAAAGTGGGCGGGGTATATGCAAAGTGGGGTGGGCAAAGCTGGACAGCCAATGAAACCGTATCACACCGCTCTCGTGAACGAGACGTTACTGACCAAATGTAAAAATCAACTGCATATTAACGGCTTAAAATAATCCTGTAAGCAATGCTGGATTATAACTCGTGTTTAGAAAATCAGGAACAATCATTACATTTAATTAATAGTTAAACTTGTAAACAATTAAATTGTAAATTAAATTAAAACTGTAAATATATGAAAGCAAAAATTTTTAAGATCAAATAAAATTGCCATAATATCAAGATCATCACATGTGGACCCTATGCGGTAAAGGTGAATGTGGGGAGGAGGGGGTTATAGGGAGGGATAAAATGGGGGGGGGGGGAACCAGAGGGGGGTGGAAGCGGAGGGGGTGGTTTGGGAGAGGGGTGGTTTGGAGGGAGGGGGGAGGGGGAGGGGGCAAATTGTCCGAATAAAAACCTTGTGTGACATTATGTGGACTCGTTGGCTTGTGGAGGCGTGTGGCTTCACATGTTGTTAATCGAAACGTTGAGTCATTGTTTATTCAATTAAAGGTTGGAGATCTTACCATGGAGTCATTTGGATTTACTCCCAGCCGCAAATCTTTGCTTATACATATATATATATATATATATATATATATATATATATATATATATATATATATATATATATATATATATATATATATATATATACAGACTTGGCATTTAATATGGAATATTTTTTTTTTCTTGACGGGTTTACTTTCTGAACTCAGTATATCAATCTGGTGAGTTTATTTTACCCTTCGGTGATGTCTTTGTTGAAAGAACCATGTCACTGATTGTCTTTCGCAGCAAGAAGTCAATAACAGGATTATATCACAGGTGGCGTGACAAAATGTAAGGACAGGTACATTTGACGATTGGCTTCACAATCGGGTATATAAGGGTTGTTGCGTTCTGTATTAGTGCAAAACAACTGCTGCACGTCTACAAAAGTTATTGCCGCTTCCTCTGAGATGGTCCGTCAACTTGACAATGCTGTTTGTCATGGAGTGGTGGCTTTTCGAAATTCTGGCATGAAACAGCGTGCTATTGCTTGGCAGTATGGCATCACTCAAGGTTAGGTGTCAAAGATCCTGAAACGAAATGCTCAGAGGGGTGTCCCTACTCCAATACCAAGGCCAGGACGCCCACGCAGAACCACAAGGAGAGATGATCGCCAGCTGCACCGGTTAGTCTGCAATGGCCATACCAAGTCAGCTAATCGGCTTCGGGCTGAGTGGCAGCAACTGACAAATGTGCCTGTATCCAGAAGGCTAGTCAACCAACGACTGGTTGAAGCAGGCTATCGTGCCAGGCATCCCCTGAGAAAGCCACGCCTGACCAGACAACACAGCCAGCACCGATTGCAGTGGGCCAGAGAGCACCGTCAATGGCAGCCAGGACACTGGAATCACGTGACCTTCAGTGACGAGTCTAGATATCTGGTCTATCGTCAAGATGGCCGCGACCGAGTGCGCAGACAAGTGCATGAATCCCAAACGAAGATTGTATAGTGCCAAGAGTCCAAGCTGGAGGTGGTGGGGTGACCGTTTGGGCTGTTTTTCATGCAGGGGGCAAAACTGACCTGGTTGTTCTGAATGAAAACCTGAACTAGTTCAAGTACAGGGTCATTCTGGAAGAAACATTGCTTCCATTTGCTCGTGCAGCCTTTCGAGGAAACTTTGTCTTCCAAGATGACAATGCACGGCCTCATCGTGCTCGCATGATCCAACACTTTCTTGCTGACCGTGGTGTATAGCATATGGAGTGGCCTGCCATGTCCCCGGATATGAATCCGATAGAGAACTTGTGGGCAGAATTAACGCGTCAAATCGACAACTTGGACCAGCAGCCTACCTCTGTGCGTGAATTGCAGCAGATTATTGTCACTGCATGGCAAGCGATTCCTGTCCAAACCTTGGCAAATCTCGTGAACAGCATGCCTCGACGTGTACGTGCTCTCCTGAATGCTCGTGGGGGTTACACGAAGTACTGAACTGTAATTTTAGTGTCCGTAATCCCAGTCATAATTTAGCTTTTGTTTTTGTTGAAATTTTTTTTGGCTAATGTGCAAAATAAAGAGATACTTCTGGAAAACGTACAGAAGTTTAACACAGTACTGTCCGTGAATTGAGTTCAATATCAGTTTACATCACTTTCAAGAATCAATTTATTTGCTTCGAAATGTCAAATGTGGTTTTTGTTTCTTTTAAAGGTCACATTAACAAAATCTAGAATAATTTCAACATAATTCCAATGAACTTTTGGTTCTAAGTCATCTTGAAAAGTAAGTTCACCCCCACAAAAAAAATATTCCATATTAAATGCCAAGTCTGTATATACATATACCAGCAAAGTACCCATGAGTCGCTTCCTGATGGGAATATGAATGAGGGGGGGGGGGGAGGAGAGGAGGGAGGGAGAGGGGAGGAGGAGAGGAGGGGGTGGGGGGGGGAGGGGAAGAGAGGAGGGAGGGAAATGGTGAGGAGAAGGGAAGGGAGGGGGAAGGAATTAGCATTTTTAAAATTATGAGCACCTCGTTAATCATCTTCAAAAAGGGTGTTATAACACACCTAAACACCCAGTTTTCATCATTGCAATCTGTTGGAGGTCCAGGTGTATGCATGCAAATTTGGGGCCGCTAGGTTTCATGGTTTTGTAGTTATGGAGGAGACGGATGGACGGACACTGCCTTTTATTATATACTATATAAATATATATATATATATACAGTATATATATACATATATATATATTGTTGCGGATCTCAGATTACGGCGCTCCCCTTACAGATGGGGGTTTAATCCCCTCGTCTGTTAAGCTGGCCGCCCGAGTCCTAGAAGATATCGCGCTCCTTTGCGGGGTTGAGGTTGACCAGGGTGACTGGTCAATGGAGTCCCAGATACCTTCACCAACCTCGCCGCAAAGCAGGGCGCTACTTCTGCCCGAGCCACGGACAAGATGGAATTTTGCCGAGTGGTTTAGCAATCCCAGGCTCGAGCCGTTAGCAATAAGACTAACCCGATTCTGAGCGGTTCCTATATCGTGCCACCGATATTCAATGGGGAAAAGACAAAGACGATCGGACGAGAGGAAGCCAAAAGAATAAGAAGGGTGAAGGAAGAACAAATATGGTTTATTTACTACACTAAAAGAGGAAACGAAAGAAGGGAATATACAAGGAGAAGGAAATAAAAGGACATAGGGCAAGCTTATCTGAACAGTCTTAACTTATCAGGACCCCAGGACAAACAGACAGACTCACACGGAATGGTAGCTGGTAGGGGAGGAAGGTCCTGGTAGATGGTTCCAGGCGATGGGATCCGTCCAGGCTCCGGGTCCATGAGCGAAGAACAGCAGGCAGCTTCGCGTATCGTTGGCGCGTGACCGGACCGTACATATGCGAGGGGCTGGAATGCTCCATACGTATAGCGTGCCGAACGCTCTCAAAACCAACGGCAGTTCGTGTCAAACCGATCGTCCCAAGTGATCCTCCGCGCAAGGTTATCATTCGCCGCCTCTGCGCTGTTCGCTCGAGTTTGCCGATCAGCTGCCGATCTTCTCTCCTCTCTGCCGATCATCACCCCCGCATCTGCGTAAAAGGGCTTCGCGCTCGCGCTTTTATTACCAGCCTCGCGTATCAAGCCGCGTCCGTTTCGCTCCGCCTACCCGTGAACACGCCTCGGCCAGGATTGGTCACGAGGGTTCATCGGTACCTCCCCTCGTGACGTGTTGATGGGGCCACGCCTATGTTCCTGGCCATTCCTCCCTTCCTCTCCCATTCTGCCACGTGGCTTATGGCGGCTTGGGGCATGCTCCAGCTCAAAGGCAGCGAACGCTGCTGGCAGCTGCGGCTAGTAGAGTAGCGCAATATGATTTGGAGGGCAGATTACGCCGCAATATGAATGGAATGGGAATTTGAGAAGGGGCCTAGGTTATTTGATTAATACAACGCAGATTCAACTGTTGGAAACAGATCCTTACCTGAAACACATACTAATGAAATAACTAAAGAAGAAGCCTATGGTTTGCTACGTGTTGCTCGTGACCTAACTAGGGTGCGACCTTTTAACGTTACAAAGGTAATATTTACAAGTTGTTATTTACAAGTATTTACTCGTGAAGGGTTCTCAAAACCGCAACAATATATATATATATATATATATATATATATATATATATATATATATATATATATATATATATACATATATATATATATATATATATATATATATATACATATATATATATATATATATAATTATATATATATATATATATATATATATATATATATATTGTTACGGGACCGCGGCGAGGATGTTGTTTGCCGAGCGGATGGTCGCCGCGCCCGAACAGTTACCCCGACTAACCCGATTCCTGAACGTTGGCCGAATCGCGCCACAGATATTCAATGGGGAAAAGACTAAGACGAAGGATGTAAAGAAGAAAGAAAGGCAAAGGGTAAGAAATACAAATATGATTTATTTACTATTTACACAATTGAAAGAAACCAAGGAAGAAGGAAGGATAAGAAAATAAAATACAGAAGAGGAAAGGTGACACAGTGAAATGCTAGCTTATCTATACTGGCTTAATTAACCCAGGGACAGAACAAACAAAGACAGACTCATGCGGGGAATGATGACAGGAATGGCAGGAGGTGGATGGCTGGAGGGAGAGGACGAAAACTGGAACCGGAGCACGGTCAGGCCGGGAGTGAGCAGCCGCTGCCCCCTTTGGTCGATCGGCATGTTTAGCAGCCGCCGTTCCTTCGCAGCCACGGACGAAAACTGCCGTCGAAGCTCAAAGCTGTGGTGGTTTAAAGCTGCGGTGGTTGCACTTGTTCTCAGGCTTGGCACTTGTTACTTGTCCTCAGGCTTGGCACTTGGCACTTGTTCTCTCTGACTCCCTCTCTTCCTCTCTTGCTTCGCCCTGACTCCCTCTTTCTGCTTCTTTCTCCCTCTCTCTCTCTTGCTCTCTTTGTTTCGCTTCGCCCTCCTCGCGCACTTCTGGTCAACGGCTTCCGCGCGCGCTTTATAACGCCGCGGGCAAATCAAGCCACCGGCCTCTAGAACACGCCCATCGGTGAGCTCGCCTCGGCCCTGATTGGTCGGCACGGCCCTCTGGCTCCACCCTTGATGACGAGGGGCGGGCACGCCCAGGATTCGGCAGCTCCTCCCCCTTCTTCTCCGAGCCTACCTCGTGGCGAATGGAGTCGTGGAGGGAACAGTTGGCAATTGCGGCTTTGGGAATGGGAATGAAAGGGGATCTATCTATTTGAATTCGGTGCAATGGAGTGTCAATTAATGGAAGACAAGGCCTTACCCTACTACACAGAATAAGGAAATAACTGTCAACAAGGGGGAAATCTATGATTGGCTAACGTGATTGTTTATGAAATAACTACGGAACGACATTTGACCTTTATACACAACTGGAGGCAGGAGGGTCCAGAATAACGCAATCAAAAAAAACACAATCCTCATATCCACAACAATATGTATATATATATATGTATATATCTATATATATACACAGTCACGTGAAAAAGTAAGTACACCCCATGTAAAGTTTTGACCTTTTCAACATATTTCAACATACAGCTATTTGATCTTCATTTCAACAATATTGATAGATAAAGGTGATATAATATAACAAATGTCATGAAACATTTACATTTTGTAGTCCATTGTATAATTTAAATAAACATAAATGCAAATTTCGCATGTGGAAAAAGTAAGTACACCCTTTGCTCTAATAGGTGGTATTGCCCCCTTTGGCAGAAACAACCTCAAGTAGGCGTTTCTTATAACTGTCTTCCAGTCTCTGACATCGACGGGAGAAATTTTTGCCCACTCCTCCATACAGAATTCTTTCAGCTGTGCGATGTTTGTGTGGTTTCTTATATGCACAGCTTGTTTCAAATCCCCCCACAACATCTCGATGGGATTTAGATCCGGGCTTTGACTTGGCCATTCCAGAACCCTCCATTTCTTTCTTTTCAGCCATTCCTTGGTGGATTTACTGGTATGTTTAGGGTCATTGTCATGTTGCAAGGTCCACCTTCAGTTGAGTTTCAACTTTCCGACAGATGGCCTCACATTATCCTCAAGCACCCTCTGGTACAATGAAGAATTAATAGTGGATTATATGATGGTGAGCTGCCCAGGCCCTAATGCAGCAAAGCTGCCCCAAACCATAATATTTCCACCACCATGCTTTACAGTTGGTATCAGTTTATTGTGGTCAAATGCTGTCTTTGGTTTTCGAAAAAACATGTCTTTTGGTACTGTGGCCAAATAGCTCTACCTTTGACTCATCTGTCCAGAGCACATTGTTCCAGAAGTGCTGGTCTTTGCCTAGGTGTTCATTGGCAAACTTTAGTCTTGCCCTGATGTTCTTTCTGGACAGCAAAGGTTTCCTCCTGGCACACCTCCCATGTAGATCAAATTTGTGCAGCCTCTTACTAATGGTAAACTCATGCACTTTGACATCAATCGTGGCAAGAGCTACCTGCAGGTCCCGTGATGACATTCTGGGGTTCTTCGAGACTTCTTTCAGCATCTTGCGGTCTGCTCTCGGGCTGAACTTGCTGGGGCGGCCTGGCCTGAACAAGTTGGCAGTTGTTTGGAATCTTCTCCACTTGTAGATGATCTTCCGTACAGTCGAATGATTGATTTCAAATTGTTTGGAGATCTTTTTAAATCCCTTCCCAGACTCGTTGGCATCTATAACCTTCTTGCTGAAGGCCTCAGAGAGCTCTTTTGATCTTGGCATGGTGACGCCGCACACTTCAACAACAAAGAGCAACCCAAACTAAATGTCTGAGGTTTAAATAAGACAGGTTCCTCCAAGATCCTCTCTAACGATGTTCTAATCATTTGCACCTGAGCTGGTGCACCTGATTCTAATTTTAGGTATTTGAAGTAGTGATAAATGTAGGGGTGTACTTACTTTTTCCACATGCAAAATTTGCATTTATGTTTATTTAAATTATACAATGGACTACAAAATGTAAATGTTTCATGATATTTGTTATATTATATCACCTTTATCTATCAATATTGTTGAAATGCAGATCAAATAGATGTATGTTGAAATATGTTGAAAAAGTCAAAACTTTACATGGGGTGTACTTACTTTTTCACGTGACTGTATATATAAATATATATATATATATATATATATATATATATATATATATATATATATATATATATATATATATATATATATCAGATACACATTTCCTCCATCATAATAAAATTATTATTATCATATTTGTTATCCAAATAGCTATCGATAATGGTTGGTTTCCTCTCAAAGATTGTGACAACCTCAAATTGCATGAGGAATCACACACTGGTGGTGGAGCAACAGGTGTTGAGAGTACTAGTAAATCATGATGCGACTTGCTTTATTGTGGCTTCCCAGGAGTAATATGAGAGATGACGTGAAGAAGAAATACCTACACAACTGCCTCCATAATCCGGAAACGGACAATTATTGTCCGATTTTCCGTCTTGGCGACGTGGTATTGAGAGCTGGGCAGAATTTCCGCAAACTTGCATCCAAGGTACAATCTCGTGTCACCTTGTTGCTTATATTCCATGTTATTGTTTACTCACTTGTTCCATATTCATGTATTTACTGTTCAATGCTGCAGTTTGTCTTGTTCCTTCAAAACAGATGTCATGAATCCGTGCATTTTGTACGCATTACTTACACATGTGATTCCATGACAACTAGTTTTCAACTGTAACAAAGGTTAAGCAGTGATAAAGGACTTCAACACACCGAGCTACCAGCAACTCCAGGGAGAGCTTGGGAAGTACAGTCATCCAAGGTTGCGGACAGAACGTCCTCCAGGGCTGTGACTTGTCTCAGCATGAAACGCGTGAGGTCTGTCATGAGTTTTTCCAAAGCACCTGAGGCTGAGTTTACGCTTCGCTACAACAATGTAGAATCCTCTCCAGAAAAGGCCCCAAACTCCCAACCTTTTTACTCTCTGCCTCTGAGGGTTATTGAGTGTTTGTTATAGGATGAAGCATAAGTTGTGTGGAGCTTCTGATCTCTGCCAGCAAAACTTCACAGAGCATCGGAACTTCTACATAAAGAGTTTGTTTCATGCGCAGGATTTCCAATGATGCCATACAAGCTCGGTTGCACATTACAAACAATTTCCATCATACTTAGCACACAAAGGGCCTTCTATTTAATATCTTTACAGGGTTCGGGTGGAGGTTGGGGGCAGGTATTCAGATTAGTATGCATATAGTCCATACAAATTGGGTGAGGAAGAGTATTTATGTCACTATTTGTATCTATGTAATAAACAGAGGATGTCGATGAGAGAAACACGATATGGATTTCCGGTTTCCGGTGGTGGCGGCTTTCTTTCCCTACTCCGAGTGACCTACTTCCAAAGTTAAACCGTTCCGGTTTTGTCGATGTTATCGTCGATAGTTGTGCACTTTTGTTTGTGTACATTGTTGTTTATGTCGTGGTGTTGGCTGTGTCTTTTGCATTCTCGTTTGTTTATTTTTAACTTGCGTCTCGGCCTCAGCTGGTTGGGCCTCTTCATCATGCCCATTCTTCCTTCAATGGTCCCTCTGTTGTGTCCCTCTCCCCAGCTGTTGGTGTGTTTCCCCCTATTTCCACGATGTTCTCCTTTGTTCTGGTATGTTCTGGTTCATTCTATGTTCTAGCTCCTACAAGCCGAGCCGTTGTCCACAGAATAAATCCAGAAGTACCAAAGTCGATATTTAACTGGGATAATGTGTTTATGCTGAAATTGCCTGCAGGGAGGCAAGCTGGCCATCCACATCCAATGGGCATGCAATCTGGACCACGGTACATCGGCCTGCCATCCCAAATACGGCTTTAGGCTCCTGGATGCTGTACCTCCAGAAAGCGACCTGCGATCCGGATACAGCTTCAAGTATGAAAGCTTGAGCTTTTGCATTGCATTTCCTGTTTGCAGTTGCTCACATGTACCTCTCATCATTGCTCAACTGGTGTGATGCTAATTCCATGCACAAGCTACAGTTACTTCAACTGTAAAAGTTACTTTTGATCCGCGACTTTCGAAATGACAGATGAATGCCAAACAAGGCCTTTCACGCATGCGCTGTGTGTGTTTCACCTTTCACGCATGCGCTGTGTGTGTTTCACCTTTCACGCATGCGCTGTGTGCGTGTGTGTTTCACCTTTCACGCATGCGCTGTGTGTGGGTTTACACCGACTCGGTTCAGTTTGCTCTGCACTTTTAACTTGCCTGGCGTTGCTAGCGTAAAATCCGTCGTTCAAAGCGTCTTTTTAGCATAATTTTCAGCATTTACACGAAAGAGTGGCAATTTCAAAATGGTGAAACATAATTGTTCTGTTCCTGAATGAAATTTGGACTCGTGCAAATAGAGGAAATAAGAGAAATATCCGTGGATGAGACTGGAAGTGTTGCTTTACAATCATTTCCTGTTAATATAATTAGCAGCCGCAGTAAAGAAAACACACATGGACATTTTGAATTTTAACAATAGATGCAAAAATCTAGTATTTCTCTTGGGGTCCCGGAACCAAAAATAATATATCTATAACAGCCCTCACAGCTCCCATTGCTCCCCCCCCCCCCCCCCCCCATGCCTCCCCCCGCCCAGCCCCACCACTTCCCAACATGATTAATAGTAAACATCATTATAAACTTACCCTATACATTCTCAAGCTCCAGATATGTCCTACCCATTGATGTTCAGAAGCATCTAATCCAGATAAACAGTCCATTCACTGGTCGTGATCCATCGGGATTTTATGTCCACTCGGGCCTTGCACCGGTCCACATGGTCGGGAGCTTGCAGTATGAGCAGTTGCCCGTTCGGTGAGCTGAGAAAGTTCTCCAAGTCTTTAGTTGTGCAGAGGCACAGCCCTTTCTCTCAGGTATTTTGCAAAGTATTTTCAGCTTATTTCAGAAGCTTTGTGAGCCATTTCAGGTAACAATCCTTAGCTCCACCACACGATATACTTTGTGATGCCCTCGATGCCGATGTCTCTTGGGGGTTTCTGCACATGCGTGCCGAGCATTCTGGAGCAGCATATGTCATTTCAAAAGTTGCGCATTGATGCAATAGAGTATATTTTATTTTTAATTAAGTATGTTCAAATAAAAACACGAGGACGGCACTCGGTAGAGCACATACCTCCACCAGGCTGAACAGTTTACGTTTTGTATCCCACTGATAGGCTGGATCTGGATTCGGATCTAAACCAAAATCTAATCGGCTTGTTCTTGTCACCTAACCAACTCATCCATCTAGTTTAGTAATAACTCGTCCAAAACGTTTTTAGCCACGTCGCAAGACTCTGCTCATAGAGTGCCCTCTGCTGTTGTTGTTGTTGTTCTTCTTCTTCCTCTTGTTCTTGCAGAGAAGACAAAACCTCGAAGCTCCACCCATTCTGGGAACCATAGCTCCACCCATTTTGGGAGAGGCTTCATATAAACAAATATCCACCATTTTATTAACTCGCATAGCTTTGAGGCCTGTTTTGTAGGCCCGTGGTGTCTTTCTCTCTCACACAGTTTTATTTCAAATCAAATTCGATATATCATTTCATTTTTCACAGTCGCTAACATAGTTTTAGACTCGGTTGAAAAAAAACGGGAAGAAAATCCGATGAAAGTTGCCCTTTATAGAACGAAATGAATTCTCAAAGGCCTGTAACTTCAAGTCCATTGAGACATTTTTTTTTTAAATCGCGGCATGGTCAGTCATACACCGCCCGAAATAACAGACGGGAAAATGCCGAGATATATATATATTTTGTTTAAATCGCGGCATGGTCAGTCATACACCGGTCGAAATAACAGACGGGAAAATGCCGAGATATATATATATTTTGTTTAAATCGCGGCATGGTCAGTCATACACCGCCCGAAATAACAGACGGGAAAATGCCGAGATATATATATTTTGTTTAAATCGCGGCATGGTCAGTCATACACCGCCCGAAATAACAGACGGGAAAATGCCGAGATATATATATATTTTGTTTAAATCGCGGCATGGTCAGTCATACACCGCCCGAAATAACAGATGGGAAAATGTCGAGATATATTAAAAATTCGTCCATTTGATGACAATCGTCACGATGAAATATTTAATTTATACGTCGTCACAATAATGTGGAGAGAGGAGCATAGCTTCGTTCACGTGTCGCCACACACGGGAAATTGCCGAGATATATTTTTTTAATCGCGGCATGGTCAGTCATACACCGCCTGAAATAACAGACGGGAAAATGCCGAGATATATTAAAAATTCGTCGCCACACACGGGAAATTGCCGAGATATATTTTCACTTTGCACAAAAATAACATCAAGTAATCGAATCAATAGGAATGTCCTGTGCCTATAACATCGACGTTATAGGCACAGCTGCATCTAGGCATTGTGTAACATCGACGCGGATTTTGTTTTAATTAAAACTTTTTGTACTTGTTTAAATATCATGTTATTTATCGCTTTTCACCCGATCTCTCAATGGTGAAGAATCACTTGGAAATTAAATAATTCTCGTATCCGAATCCATATTCAGATCTTCACCAAAATCTAATCATTTCTTCCTTGTCAAACACACAACCTGTCCACCAAATTTCGTCCAAATCCGTCCATAACGTTTTGAGATATCTTGTTCACATACAGACAAACGAAACAGACAAGGGTGAAAACATAACCTCCATCCACCTTCGGTGGCGGAGGTAAAACTCTTCTTTACAGTACACAAGATTACCTCTGCATTAAAATGACTGTTATTCCATCATGGCTTACAGATATGGGGAGAAGAATATGATGGAAAACGGGGAACGGACAAGGAACCTGTACCAATTGCACACCATATGCATCGATATCATCGTGTCTGGAGAGGTGATGTACTGTTTACAAAATTCTGGCATAGTCAGAGTACGTTTCCCACAAACACTGTGATGTTGTTGTTCAAATGGTGGGTTGGCCTTTACTGTAGGCATATTTGTCATGAAAAATAAATTCGTGTATTTTTTTTTGTTAAAAGCAAAAACTCACTTGATTTTGTAAGAAGGTATCATAAGCTTTAAAAAAAATTAGGGTGGCATTTTTTCTGAACATTCTAACGGCCTGAAATCCAAGATGGCCGCCACCGTAGCAAAACGCCCTAAATTTGAGGCTAAAATTAACTTAATGTGGTTTAAATATTTTTGTTTTCAGCATGAACTGCTTGGAACTTGTATATAGAGGTGACTATAATAACAATAACTTCCACCTGACTACTAATCTTTTTATTTTGCACAATTTCAGACAGAGGCTGCCTTTTTTATTTCAACATGGCGGCCGGAAAATTGACGTTCGAATCCAGTCACCGGCAGTAGTTTGTTCGCTTTATAGTGTTAAGGTTCCACTTGTCCATTTTATGGTGTACTAACATATTCTTTTCTTCTTTTGCAGGTTGCAAGTACCCACAGCAACCATCACCCAGGATAACATAGCTTAGAGACCTTAGATTAACCAAAATGGCAGAGTCTTCATCTAACAAGAAGTCAAAAACGGTGGATTTTGAACTATGCTTTATTTGCCAGTTGAGCAGCAAGCAAACAGATTATACAAACTATGTGCTTCGTCCTTCTTTTCCTTCAGTAGAGAAAGTAATTACAACAACTGATGTTCGATGTTTATATGGGGAAACAGAATTCTCTACATTAAAGAATCGCATAAAAGGTTTGTCAAACTCAGTGCAGTATTTCACGAGCATGGAAACCCATTTGAATCCGCTGATGAGGATGAGATCTACAACCTGCTCACCAAAGCAGTTATGAATGAAACTGCTACCAACGACATCCTTCGGCGTGATGAGATTGGGCAACGGATGTTTGAAGGTTTCGTCACTGAACGCCTAACGGAAGGAAAACTTTCTGTGTGGGACAAAATGACCAAAAAGAAACTGGGTACCTTCAAAAGTGCCAATGCAATGGCAGAAATCCGAATGGGAGACAAGGTGGTCAAAATCAAAGAAGAGCGAGGACTGTTGCAACGGTTCATTGTTATTTCAAGAAGTCGACCAGAGCTGAATCTCAAGGAATGCATCGGAACTTATGAGTTTGGTGTGGTGCCTCGATCACTATTTGCTTCAGATGGATCCCTCCTGCTGGCATACGATAAGGCATCAATACTTCATCATCTTGAGAAGCTGGACAGTAACACACAACATGTTCAAGCTGACAGAAATGAGGCAATCCAAGTACCCTTGCAGGTGGCAGACACAGCAGTGGAACATACAAATGTTGACCCAACAGATGAATCGTCAGCACACCGAGTGATCATTATTGATGGGATGGCTGTGGTAAATTCAGTTATCAAAACGGAACAAATGAAAACATGCCAAGACTTTGCAGATGCCTTTCTCCAGATAATCTGTAACATGGCAGCACAATATGATGAGGTCAGATTGGTGTTCGACCGGTACATCAAAACATCGCTCAAGGAACAGATGAGGACAAAGAGGACCAAGGGAAAGTCAACATATTACCACGTGAAGGACAACACTTTAATCCAACATATTTCCCTGAAGGACTTCTTATCAGATATCCGCGCCAAAGGACAACTGACCGAGTATTTGGCTGACAAAGTTGTATGTCACAGCAAGAGCTCCAACAACAGACTGAAACAACTTATGGTGACCTCAGGAACACAAACCAAGGGCAATGTTGATATCCCAGACTCGCTCCTCACTCACAGCCAAGAAGAGGCAGACACTTTGCTTGTACTGCATGCTCTAACTGTTCTCAATGAAGCAGAACTTGTTGTCAGTTCCCCAGACACAGACGTCTTTTTGTTGCTTGTCTGCATGTATCCAAACTTACCAACGTCTACAACCTTCCTTACGGGAAAGGGCAGGCTGAAGAGGAACATTTCTGTGCGGAGCATACACAACAACTTAGGACCAAAGCGCACTTCTGCACTGTTAGGTTTTCATGCTCTGACAGGTTCCGATATGCCTGGTAGATTTGCTGGCAGAACCAAAGACTCGTGCTTCAAGGCATTTATGTCTTGTGATGATGAGATCCTGGATGCACTAGCAATGCTCGGGAATGATGACATTGATCTGCCGCTGATGTATGCTCTCAGTTGGAACGCTTTGTCTGTATTTTGTATCGATCCAAAATCTACACAAAAGTGAATGAGCTCCGTTGGTTCCTCTACTCAAATCGTGCAGCCGAAGGAGAAAACCTACCACCAACTTCTGGTTCACTGGACTTACACATTCGTCGGGCACATTACATATCCATGATTTGGAGAAAAGCTTGTGAAACTCACCCGTGCCTCCCAGCACCACCTGCATTTGGTTGGACATTTGATGCAGTTTCAAGTCACTTCTCTCCAGTTCGCTGTTTGAATCCACCAGCTCCTGAAGCAGTATTGCACCTCATAAAGTGCGGGTGCAAACGTGGATGCGAAGGAAGGTGCAGCTGTCGCAAGAACAATATCCCATGTACGGAAGTTTGTGGGTGCTGGGTTTTCAGCTGCAACAACAAAACTGTCCAACCAGGGATAAATGAAGACTGTGAAGATTGAGGTGTTACTTTCGATGACATTCACAAAATTATAATTCACTTGATATCCATTGTTAAAAATACTAAATGAAAGCCAGGCATTTAATCAGTATGACTTTTGCATCTTCCTGTTTAATCGATTTAAGAGATTGAACAGTAATTCAAGTATTTCATTTTATTTAGATCTGTTTGTTGGCTTGTTAATTATGTATTCTTTGTGAAAAATACATGTCTTTAAACAGATACTTTGTTTGTAATTACATGCGAAGGGAGAAGGTATAGTTTACATTGTGGGTGCGCGGTGGCCATTTTGGAATTTGGCATGTAGATCATACATATAACATAAATTTGATGATTCCATTCGATTCCTGGTCTCAGAAAACATATATTTAGACACTTTATTTGTAATTGTATCACATGTACTCGCGAAGATATCGCATTATTAGTGTTCGGCGGCCATTTTGGACGCCATCTTGGATTTCATAGTCTTAGAATGTTCAGAAAAAATGCCACCCTAATTTTTTTTTAAGCTTATGATACCTTCTTACAAAATCAATTGAGTTTTTGCTTTTAACAAAAAAAATACACGAAATTCCAAATACTGTATGCCTATACTACTTGTTTAAGCATTGCCATCTCAACCCAATGCTCCTATAATGCGGAGAGCGCAGGCTCGAATACCATGTACTATCTATAATGGTCTTGTCTACTAATGTTATAGTTGCAGGTGTTAAAGTACACCGATGTCTCCTAATGTCCTTGTCCTGCTCCTCGTGAGTCTGAGATCAATGTCAATGAACCGCCCTTTCCCAGCGAGTCCACAATGCCAACGGTCTCGCTGCGTCCACACCATGAGACGCAAAGTAACCCAAGGACTGGTATTTGACTCCAACAGTGATAGTTATAATTGCTGCTGATCTAATGAGGAAGAAGAAGATCATTTTCCGGCATGTTTTGTCATTTTCTCCTATAGGCTGGAAAATTTGACGTGGTACCTACTCTCATTAGCATTGCATCTGCTCTAACGTCAATCGGCATGGTAAGGACAACGAGAAAATTTATTTCACACTCTCAAACGCTAACTCTCTCCACCCTCCCTCCCCCCCTGTCTTTCTCTCTCTAGCTCTCTCCCCTCTCCTTCCCCCCCTCTCTTTCTCTCTCTAGCTCTCTCTCCTCTCCTCCCCCCCCTCTCTTTCTCTCTCTCCCTCCCCCTCCTCTTTTCTCTTTTGCTCCTCTCCACCTCTCTATCCCCTCTCTCTCTCTTTGAAGCTCTCTCTCTTCCTCCCCTCTTTCTCTCTCCCTTCTCTCTCTTTAAAGCTCTCTCTCCCCCTTCTCCCTCACAATCTCCTCTCCCCCTCTCTCTCTCCTTCTCTTCCCCCTCTCCCTCGCTATCTCCCCTTTCTCCCTCGCAATCGCCCCCCCTCTCTCTCCTTCTCTTCCCGCTCTCCCTCGCTATCTCCCCGCTCGCTCTCTCTCTCGCTATCTCCCCCCTCTCCTTCACTATCTCCCCCCCTCTTCCTCCCTCTCTCTCTTTCCCTCTCTCTCCTTCCTCTCTCTCCCCCCTCCCTCTCTCCCCCCCTCTCTCTTTCCCCCTCCCTCTTTCCCCCTCCCCCCCTCTCTCTCTCCTTCTCTTCCCCCCCCCTCGCCCTCTCTCTCTCTCTCTATTTCCCCCCTCTCTCTCTCTCCTTCTCTTCCCCCTCTCTCTCTCTCGCTATCTCCCCCCTCTCTCTCTCTCCCCTCTCTCACACTCCCCTCCTACATTCTCAGTCTCTCTCCTCTCCCTCCATCTCTCTCGCCCTCCCTCTCTCAAACTCTCGCCCTTCCTCTCTCTCTCGCCCTTCCTCTCTCTCTCTCTCTCTGAAAATCTCCCTCTCTCTCTGCCTCTCTGATGTACCATACTCCTCTCCCTCGAGGTACACAGTGTAACAAATTAAAACTTCTCAGGCATGATTGGGCACTGCTTACAGTGCGAGCACTTGTTGAAAATGGAAATCTAGTAAAGAAGAGAAAGTTGATGGTAAAGTTAGTCACAAAACAGGACATGCTTTATTTATGATGTATAATAAAGAAGAAGAATCATGCATTTATGACCTGTTTTCTAGGGCTCTATTCTCTGTGATTTCATCTTGCTCTCCTGTGTTAAACAAAAGAAGACTTACCAGGGGCACAAGTTTGACAAGGTATGCTGGTTGAGGCACCTCATGAAGGTGTCAGGTCCACCGAGCACCACAAACTTCCACCATATTTGCATACATAGTAAATACAGAACCCCTTATGTAGCTTTCATGGAGAGAAAGATGTGACACAAAACTTCAGGCAACTTCACAAGATTTGCAAATCTTGAAATATTTGATGAAAGTCCGATTTCTTTCGGTAGTAAGTTGTAGACAGCAACCGCCCAGGGTAGTACTACCGTCCTGACTTAGGTGCGTTAAAGTGGTGCCCGGAACCATCTTACACGCCCGGTGTCAGGATTGCTGCTCTTACTTTCTGTCTCACTCAAACTAGAGTTGCCGGGCTAGCTTCAATCTCTCTTTCTCGCAAACAAACACCATACACTTTTCTTCATACACTTTTCTTCATACACTTTTCATCATACACGTTTCATCATACACCTTTCATCACACACCTTTCATCATACACTTTTCATCATACACTTTTCATCACACACCTTTCATCATACACTTTTCATCATACACCTTTCATCACACACTTTTCTTCATACACGTTTCATCATACACCTTTCATCACACACTTTTCTTCATACACTTTTCATCATACACTTTTCATCACACACCTTTCATCACACACTTTTCATCATACACTTTTCATCATACACTTTTCTTCATACACTTTTCTTCATACACTTTTCATCATACACTTTTCATCACACACCTTTCATCACACACTTTTCTTCATACACTTTTTATCATACACTTTTCATCACACACCTTTCATCACACACTTTTTATCATACACCTTTCATCATACACTTTTCTTCATACACTTTTCATCACACACCTTTCATCGCACACTTTTCTTCATACACTTTTCATCATACACTTTTCTTCATACACTTTTCTTCATACACTTTTCATCATACACGTTTCATCATACACTTTTCATCACACACCTTTCATCACACACTTTTCTTCATACACTTTTTATCATACACTTTTCATCACACACCTTTCATCACACACTTTTCATCATACACCTTTCATCATACACTTTTCATCATACACTTTTCTTCATACACTTTTCATCACACACCTTTCATCATACACTTTTCTTCATACACCTTTCATCATACACGTTTCATCACACACTTTTCATCATACACGTTTCATCATACACTTTTCATCACACACCTTTCATCACACACTTTTCTTCATACACTTTTTATCATACACTTTTCATCACACACCTTTCATCACACACTTTTCATCATACACCTTTCATCATACACTTTTCTTCATACACTTTTCATCACACACCTTTCATCACACACTTTTCTTCATACACTTTTCATCATACACTTTTCATCACACACCTTTCATCACACACTTTTCATCATACACTTTTCATCATACACGTTTCATCATACACTTTTCATCACACACCTTTCATCACACACTTTTCTTCATACACTTTTCATCATACACTTTTCATCACACACCTTTCATCACACACTTTTCATCATACACCTTTCATCATACACTTTTCTTCATACACTTTTCATCATACACGTTTCATCACACACTTTTCTTCATACACTTTTCATCACACACCTTTCATCACACACTTTTCATCATACACTTTCTTCATACACTTTTCATCATACACGTTTCATCACACACTTTTCTTCATGCACTTTTCATCACACACCTTTCATCATACACGTTTCATCACACACTTTTCATCATACACTTTTCATCACACACTTTTCTTCATACACTTTTCATCATACACGTTTCATCACACACTTTTCTTCATACACTTTTCATCACACACCTTTCATCATACACTTTTCATCACACACCTTTCATCACACACTTTTCATCATACACTTTTCTTCATACACTTTTCATCATACACGTTTCATCACAAACTTTTCTTCATACACTTTTCATCACACACCTTTCATCACACACTTTTCATCACACACTTTTCTTCATACACTTTTCATCATACACGTTTCATCACACACTTTTCTTCATACACGTTTCATCACACACCTTTCATCATACACTTTTCATCATACACTTTTCTTCATACACTTTTCATCATACACGTTTCATCACACACTTTTCTTCATACACTTTTCATCACATACCTTTCATCACACACCTTTCATCATACACGTTTCATCACACACTTTTCTTCATACACTTTTCATCACACACCTTTCATCACACACTTTTCATCACACACTTTTCTTCATACACTTTTCATCATACACGTTTCATCACACACTTTTCTTCATACACTTTTCATCATACACCTTTCATCATACACTTTTCATCATACACTTTTCTTCATACACTTTTCATCATACACGTTTCATCACACACTTTTCTTCATACACTTTTCATCACACACCTTTCATCACACACCTTTCATCATACACGTTTCATCACACACTTTTCATCACACACTTTTCATCATACACTTTTCTTCATACACTTTTCATCATACACGTTTCATCACACACTTTTCTTCATACACTTTTCATCACACACCTTTCATCACACACTTTTCATCATACACTTTTCTTCATACACTTTTCATCATACACGTTTCATCACACACTTTTCTTCATACACTTTTCATCACACACCTTTCATCATACAGGTTTCATCATACACGTTTCATCACACACTTTTCATCACACACTTTTCATCATACACTTTTCTTCATACACTTTTCACCATACACGTTTCATCACACACTTTTCTTCATACACTTTTCATCATACACTTTTCATCACACACCTTTCATCATACACGTTTCATCACACACTTTTCATCATACACTTTTCATCACACACCTTTCATCACACACTTTTCTTCATACACTTTTCATCATACACTTTTCATCACACACCTTTCATCACACACTTTTCATCATACACTTTTCTTCATACACTTTTCATCATACAGGTTTCATCACACACTTTTCTTCATACACTTTTCATCACACACCTTTCATCACACACTTTTCTTCATACACGTTTCATCACACACTTTTCATCACACACCTTTCATCACACACTTTTCATCATACACTTTTCTTCATACACTTTTCATCATACACGTTTCATCACACACTTTTCTTCATACACTTTTCATCACACACCTTTCATCACACACTTTTCATCATACACTTTTCTTCATACACTTTTCATCATACACGTTTCATCACACACCTTTCATCACACACTTTTCATCATACACTTTTCTTCATACACTTTTCATCATACACGTTTCATCACACACTTTTCTTCATACACTTTTCATCACACACTTTTCATCATACACTTTTCTTCATACACTTTTCATCACACACCTTTAATCATACACGTTTCATCACACACTTTTCTTCATACACTTTTCATCACACACCTTTCATCATACACTTTTCTTCATACACTTTTCATCACACACTTTTCATCACACACCTTTCATCATACACTTTTCATCACACACTTTTCATCACACACCTTTCATCATACACCTTTCATCATACACTTTTCATCATACACTTTTCATCACACACCTTTCATCATACACCTTTCATCATACACTTTTCATCATACACTTTTCATCACACGCCTTTCATCACACACCTTTCATCACACACCTTTCATCATACACTTTTCATCATACACTTTTCATCACACACCTTTCATCATACACCTTTCATCATACACTTTTCATCATACACTTTTCATCACACGCCTTTCATCACACACCTTTCATCACACACCTTTCATCATACACCTTTCATCATACACTTTTCATCATACACTTTTCATCACACACCTTTCATCATACACCTTTCATCATACACTTTTCATCATACACTTTTCATCACACGCCTTTCATCACACACCTTTCATCACACACCTTTCATCATACACCTTTCATCATACACTTTTCATCATACACTTTTCATCACACGCCTTTCATCACACACCTTTCATCACACACCTTTCATCATACACTTTTCATCATACACTTTTCATCATACACTTTTCATCACACACCTTTCATCACACACCTTTCATCACACACTTTTCTTCTCTTTTATTTAAGGCCTAGCCTCAATGAGGGCGACACAGCCCGTGCCTGGAGCCTCCAACATAAAGTAATAAAATCTAACGACCATCATGAAGGAGGTTTGCGCTGCAGCATTTGGAAAAGCTTTCATTGAAAGGCAACCATGACGTTATCTGGTTGGATATGACGATGGACCCTGTTAAGTGAAAGCTTTATGAATTTGGAACTAGGACTAATAGAGGCCTAGTACAACAAGGAGGTAGTACGACGATGGTGTGCGGACAATGGTGTGCAATGGTAAGGTGCACTTTTTATTTCTTCTTGTAACTTGAGAAAGTGCAGTTGGCAGCGTTACGTACACGATGATCTCCGTTCTGCTGGCATGTTGCCTACCATGTGACACATGTTAACATATTGGGAAAAAAGTTCCCAGTCAGTTGTATTGTATTGTATAGTTTTAGCTTACCTGGAACGAAGTTCAGGTGAGCTTATGGGATGGCGCGTCGTCCGTCAGTCCGTCCGTAAACACTTGGAACTTCTTCTCCGAAACCGCTGATGGGATTGCGACCAAATTTGGCACAAATTATATTGGTGTTGTGACTAAAGTTTGTTCAGGGAATTAATAAAGTCGGGGTCTAAGGGGGTTTACTGGGGTCAAAGTGGATCCAGGTTTGACCCCCAAAATAGGAATTTGCTTTTTCCTCAGAAACTACACACTATTTCGATGGAACGTGACCACAATCTTCACCACCCGTGATGTACCAAAGTTTGTTCACGGAATTAAAAATATCTGCCCCTTTGGGAGTCTACGGGGGTGGGGGATTTCCCCCCAAAATAGGTATTTGCTTTCTCCTCAGAAACTATACACACGATATTGATGAAACTTTATCACAACCTTCACCATCCCTGATGTACCAATGTTTGTTCAAGGCATTGGAAAAATTGGGGTCTGAGGAGGTACACGGGGTTGGAGGGGGGTGGTGGGGGTTGCCCCCCAAAATAGTTATTTTGTTGTTGTTGTTTAAAGTCTTATGATTATGTTAGTATGATTCTACCTGCTGCCCTGTCTTCCAGCAACCATTGAAATTGGTTTAAAATACCTTTAGTTGGTGCAGTATACCGTTTATTCTACCAGGTGAGCGCCAGGGTTATTGCCCCTATGTTTAATTACAGAGTCATGTCAGGTGTTGACACATTCCTGTCCCTTATGTCCTTAACACTAGGGACCCACCTAGTTATTACGTGTTTTTACTTTTTCACTTTTGGAGGAGAGTGGGTGCTGAAAAGGGTACGGTTGTGCAAAGTAGGAAGTTCTGCAATCGCATTTCCTACACCATGCCAATCCACAGAGTGACCAGGTAATTATGACGAGACGTTACTGGAGTAAAAATTGCCCCGTCGCCCACTGACGGTTATTTTCCTCAACACTCAACAGGCGGGGTGACCGGAGACGGAACCGATGAAGCGGCATCGGGTAGGGATTGTTCGAACAGAATCGACTTTGGTTAATGGAGTCCTGATTGGATTTTGTGCCGTGGAGGTTCGTGGATCCAGACGAGAAGGACAATCCTAGAAAACCTTGCTGCCCTGATGAGTCCTGTCAAATTTAGTTAAATTCTGGCTAGAAGCAATGAAGGAGATGCTTCAGTGAAATTGGATGAAATACCAATATTTGGGGAAAACCCCCCTTTCACCTCCTTTAAAAGGGTGGATCTGGATGGGGAGCACGACCCCATGAGACCTTACTGTCTTGATGCATCGTACAAAAATGTGGTCTGTATTGCTCAGGTAGTTGTGGAGATGTTTTAGTGAAAATGTGGGATTCAGGGAGGGGGCCCGTGGCCCCCTTTCTGGGGGGGATATGACCATGAGGAGCACAACTTAAGGTTAGGGCATGGTGACGATGCCTTGTGGTGAGTTTGGTCTGGATCTGTCTAGCGGTTTTTGAGAAGAACATTTTTGAATAAAATACCAATATTTGGGGCAACCCCCCCCCCTATTACACCCTCTTTAGGGGGCACATCCGGATGGGGAGCACGACCCCATGAGACCTTACTGTCCTGATGCATCGTGCCAAATTTGGTCCATATCGGCCAAGTATTTTGTGAGAAGATGTTTCAGTCAAATGTTAATGGACGTACCTACATAAGGATGGACGGCCGGACACCAGGACCCACTCTATAAGGTTATTTCGGAGAGATAACGTAATGATGTACCTTGAAAAATTTGTGTCTTTTAAAATGTTTCTGTGACTGGTCATGTACTGTTCCCCAAATGTTGATTATTTTTGTTTCTTTTTTTTCTCTTTATCGATCCTCCCACCCAACACCACCCATGTAATCCCAAGGTCGTTTTGACTGGTGATACCAAGAATGGTAAACAGGAAATGGAGATGGAGAAAAGCTCACAGGCTTGTGACCTCCTCAACCACGTCAACAAGCAAGAATACACTGAACACATCACAACAATATAAACCTGTGGACGAGCCAGCCGGTCATGCTTTGGCCTATTACAAACAAATGTCATCCTATTCCATATACAGTATCAACCCGACTCTTCTACTACTCATTGTGATGAGTAATGGCATCGCATTTCATTCTACGACTGGTCAGCTTGAATGTGCAGACCATCATGGAAGGCCCACTCGTGTCGGCTAAGGGATGGCAGTACAGAGCACTTTGTAGTGTGCTCCCTTCTGCGCCCTTTGGTGATCGCTTCCACCATGGAGTTGAATCTGCATTTATTTAAGTTCTGGACATTCATTTGGGGGCAGATGGGGGTGCCGCTGTGCCACTGATGTAGTGCCCCCTATAGGTTTTCATTAGTATACATAGTCGAGGCTCAAACAGGAGCTAGAACACATAATGTGATCAGGAAATCACATAACAAAAATAACAGTGGAAAAGGGAGGGGGGGGGGGGACACAAATGCAGGGTAAAAGGACAAAATGGATGGAGATCTGAAGGAAGAAGGACACACAAAGAACGAATGCCAGGGGAAGAGGAGGAGGACACAGGAGGTGAACAATCTGGATGCAGGCACAAACTCTCAATATCAGAATTGGAAGGAAAACTGGGGAAAAAGCAGAAATGGAACAAAACATGAAGAGGAGAGTGAGGGGCGGCTGGGCGATGACTTGGGAGCCCAGAAAATATGGGTTTGGGGAGAGTTCATGAAGGTATAAAGATCAAAGGTATGGCTCGGGGGATGACCTGAGATGGTGGTGAACAGCTGTATTAAAGCCCAAGAGGGAAGAATGACATGGAACAGGCTGAGGAAGTTGGTTCCACAGACAAGAGAAAGGAGGAATGAATGAGTGGTGGTGAACTGTGAGCCTGGATTTTGTGGGTTTCCCCAGAAATGGGTTACTGGCGATAGATACCAAGGATTTTTTGAAGGCCTTGGTTTCCACGGCGCCAAGCTGAGCAAGGTGTGAGACAGGCACCAGCCCAGAGGGGAGGGCAGTACTCCATCAAGCTGCAGATGATGGAGTTGTAAGTAGATAAAAGTTCAGATTTGCATAGGAGAGACCTTGCGTGGCAGTGGACGCGTGATGTTGAGACCCAAAAGCTTGAGTGACTGCACTTCTTCGAGAAGTTTGTTGAGGAAGTAGATGAGAGGGCTCGCCAGACAGAGGCGAGGGTGCATAAATCCTTGCTATAATTAATGGGATATGTTAATTATTTGAAATGGAATGGTTGTTAAGTTAGAAGATGAAGTAAATTGATACATTATGTTGATGATTATGATGTTGTGACTGTGAGTTTGTGTTTTCGATGAATCTCTTCCCTTCAATGGCAAGCTCACCAAGCATTGTGTGTAAAAATGGGTGGTGAGCAGGTGCCAATCTGCACAGAAACTAGAACAATGCGATTGTGTCACCAATATGCCTCTGCATAGTCCCACAATGGGTATACGCCATCACTCTGTATATGTATGGGTAGGGGATCACGTTTGTGAAGTTTCGTGTTGATCGGATAAGGTTAGTTTTTCTATCCAAGATGGCTGCCAAACCACGTGACCTATGACATCATCATTTTCAAACAATATGCAACAAATGGTGTTCGATGATATTTGTAAAATTTTGCATCAACAGGGTGAGCGGTTTCACAGATATAATTATTTTATAATTTCCTTCAATCCAATATGGCTGCCAAACCATGTGACCTATGATGTCATAAATTTAATATTTCTAAACAAATGGGTCATAGATCATGTGCATGCAATTTCAGATTTATAGGATCAGGAATTCGATTAGAAACATTTTTGGCTGGTATACCACTTCACCTTTGATCATCATCATTATGTCATCATTATCATGCTTTTGTTCCCCATTGGGAGTACTTGACAATGTGCCAAGTTTCAAATTTTCCCATTCAGCCGTTTCCAAGAAATATTTATTTCATTATTTGCTTTTAATCCAAGATAGCTGCCATACCATGTGACCTATGACGTCACAATTATCATAAAATACATTCTGCATGGGTGTCACTCCTACCCCAAAAGTTTTGTCTCAATCGGACATGTGGTTGCTGACAAAAACGAGGTTTAGCCCTTACGGACGGACGGACGGACAACCCGAAAACATAATGCCTCTGGCGACTTTGTCGGTGGAGGCATAAAAGGGGAAAATGATGGGTAAAACCTGCACAGAGAAGCGATTAAGGTAATAGAGGTGCAGGCTATCCCTCTCCCACACCTGATTCCTGTGAGCATTGTTGGCTGCAGGTGCAGTAAATGCAACATGAAGTCTGATGCACATAGACGCAGCAGACTGGCCAGGTCGTCCGTATAACGACGGCTGCCCTTGATGTTTAAAGTGGGCATCGGTGTCTGCAGATGCTGCGCAGTGATGCCTAAGTTGGTGCCACCATTGACTTTCATGGACACATTTATCCATGATGTAGCGCTGCCCAGGTTGACCTACAGGTGCGGTTTGATATCTGAGTGTCCTCATAGCCTTATCCTAAAGAGGCTTCCCCCACAAGGCAGTGGGGATCCGTTACCCTGGACAAGGGGCCCAGATACTGTCAGCTGGAGCCAGCTGTGTCCAGGTCTCGCATAGAGCAGGGATGTCACATATATGATATCATACATATATGATAACTGGATACGTGTAAGAGCGGTGCTGTACTTACAACAACACATGCAATTAATCTCCATGTACCCACCGAAAGACCCACGTGATGTAGCTCTTGACTAGCGGAGCAGTGGTAAAGATCGATTGCATTGTTTTCTGTTCTACCGCATCTCCGCATCTCCGGATGATAATGCATACTGTTGTGGGAATGCCTTCACAAGGGTAACTTTGCATAAAATGGCGATAGTTATGTCCCTTAGTGCCTGCTTCGAATAAGCATGAGGTAATTTAATTGTGATGTAGGAATATGCATCGTTATGTGTATGGAAAGCTATCGTATTCCCTTCCCACTTGTGTGTCTAAAACCACTTTCCCTTCACACCCGTTTCATGTTCTTTGCAATCTGTCTTGAATGTTCTTTTAAATCGTCCGACAGGCTGATGGCACAAGTTTAGGCGATAAAAATCCGCCCCATCTTTCCGATCAGCCCTTGGTGCTGTCGGCACCATCTAGGTGAACAGTCATAAGGGGATGCCTCACCCACTAACTGGGTCCTGGGCTAATGTAGCTGAGCAGAGTGGGTCTAGCAGCATCATGGCTTGAGCAGGGGGCTGAAACTATAAAGGTGGGATGTGAGCCGTGGGGGAAAAAGAGATGCTTGAGAACCTCACGGGGGAAAAAGAGATGCTTGAGAACCTCACGGGGGGAAAAGAGATGCTTGAGAACCTCACGGGGGGAAAAAGAGATGCTTGAGAACCTCACGGGGGAAAAAGAGATGCCTGAGATCCTCACGGGGGGAAAAAGAGATGCTTGAGAACCTCACGGGGGAAAAAGAGATGCTTGAGAACCTCACGGGGGAAAAAGAGATGCTTGAGAACCTCACGGGGGAAAAGAGATGCCTGAGAACCTCACGGGGGAAAAAGAGATGCTTGAGAATCTGCTCCCAGGATCCCTTGGGATTTCACCTTGGCACAGACGCATTTGTTTGAACCTTCCTCCACACCCCCACTGCAGGCCACGCCAACTCCCCCCTCATGCCACCTCCTGCTAGCAGCCAAACTCTTTTTCATCATGGGGAATCTCCACTTGTAACGAGCTGCATCCTGTCAGGCACAGACTTCGGTATTTCAGTCTCATCATTTCTCCCTCGTCCTTTCTTCTTTGGTGTGCATGAGACCTTTAAGGATTAGACAGACAAGGACTTACCAATCATTCGTTACTCGGGGGCAAATACTGCTCTTGCTTCTCTTGTTAAATCTCTTGTTAAAATTCTTCTCTTGTTAAAATTAAAAATTTAAACAAATTCACTTGGTCTCTGAGTCATTGTACACCGCTCCTTTCCTATTCCATCTCCAGGTGCTGCATAACGTCAATATTTCGATTAATATTATCGATTTATTAAGTACTTATATATTTCCTTTCTCTTCTGGGCATTATCTCAGGCACCTTTTGAGTTAGGAAGCTGATATTTAGACATGCCAATGACCAAGTGATTTCGCTGTAAAGGCTATTTTTGATTTATTGATTAATCAATTAATTATTTAATTATCCAATTAATGAATACATTTTTTCTTTTAAGTTACAGATTCAGATGAAATGTTGGTGGTTTATGTGTTCTATTAGCCAATTGATTAATTATTTCATTTTTTGTGACTATTATTTATTTATTTTCATTATTAGTCGTTTATTATCTTTTTCTCATCTGGGCAATATCTCAGGCACTGGCAGCTTAAGAAGCTGATATTTGGACACGACAGTGCCCAAGTCATGTGACTATAAAGGATATTTTTGATTTATTGATTAATCAATTAATCTGTTCTATTTTATTAATAATTATTTATTGATTAATAAATTAATTTTTTTATTTTTTATTAATGACTTATTTAATTATATTTCTAAAAGTTACATCTTCAGATGAAGCACTAGTGGTTTAGTTATGCTATTAGCCAATTGATTGAGAAAATATTTTATGATAATCTTTTATTGATTTTGATTATGCAATTAATCAATCAATTAGTGTACACCTCTCCCTCCCAATGCACTCTTTATGAGCTGCACAGCGGTATTGCCGGGCGCCAGAGGCACCCCGGCAATGCCGCGCTGTAGGATATTTAATTATTTGGCATGGGGGCGGTGTACTTTGAATGTACCTGTACTTGTTTGTTTTCTAGTTTGTTTTTTGTTTTCTTGTTTGTTTGTCCGGGCGATATCCCAGCCATCTTTTGCGTTGGGAAGCTGATATTTGGACACGACATGACCAAGTGATGTGGCTATAAAGGATATTTTTGATTTATTGATGAAGCAATTATACATTAATTAATTTATCAATCAATTAATTATTTACATTTTTCGATTAATGACTTATTTAATTAATTTTCAAAAAGTTACAGCTTCAGATGAAGCACTGGTGAATCTTTAGCCAATGAAGGTATGCTATTAGCCAATTGATTAAGAAAATATTTGATGATGATTGTTGATTGATTTTAATTATGCAATTAATCAATCAATTATTGTACACCTATCCCTGCCAATACAGTCTCTATGCACTGCATGGTGGTATTGCCGGGCACCAAAGGCCAGATAAGGTATTAGAGTGCCGCCCTAGAGGATGTTATTTATTAATTGCAAAATCGAAGATTTTTCAAGTACATTGGTCGGTTGTGTTTGTGGTTCTGTCTGTTTGTCTGTCTGTCTGTTTGTCTGTCTGTTTGTCACCGGCCTACAGGTCACAATTTTCAACCGATCTTCTCTAAACTTCACCAAATGGTAGAGTTGGTCAAAAGCAAGAAGCCTGTTGTTTTTGGGGTTAATAGGTCAAAAGTTCAACATAGGCCAAAGGTCACCAACTTTGCTAAATTTCTAAAATCCTCAATTTTCATCCGATTGACTTGAAATTTGAAGAGGACTTGCATATCTGGTCACTGAATTCAACCACATTATATTTTAGGTAAACACAGGCCAAAAGGTAAACATAGGCCAAATTTCTAAAATCACAAATTTTCATTTGATTGACTTGAATATTTTTTCTTTTCTTTGTATACAAGATCGAGGCTCGTGAAAGAGCGAACATTAATCACACAAAAAGTCAAACCGACACATAAAACACAAAAAATAAGGGGAGCGGTAGATAAGATGGGGAGAGAGGGGGAAGGACACAAACAAAACATTTGAGAGCAGGGACATCGGGAGAAATGTGGGAGGGGGAGGGCTTGGGGGGAGGTGGGAGAGGTATAAAACATATGAACACTGCAAGGACTTCCAGGAAAGAAGTTGGAATTTCCAAAAAAAAAAGTGTATCTGGGGTGAATTAGCGGGGGTAGAAAAGATCAAGGTTTTGGATGGGGGAAGATAAGAGATGGTGGTGAACAGCAGTTTTAAAGACCTGGAGGGAGGAGTGGGATTGAAGGGAGTGGAAGAGTTTGTTCCAGAAGCGGGAGAAAAGGGGAATGAAAGAGTGAAGGTGAGCAGAGAGCCTAGATTTTGGCAGTTTAACCATAAGAGGGTTGCAGGCAGATCTTGTGCGACCTGAAGGAATATTGGGGGGACAGAGCACAGAGAGAGCAGGGGAAGCAAGGCCGGAGAGGAGTCGGTAGAAGACAGAAAGACCACCAACCTGCCTGTGGTGAGTGAGTGAAAGGCCCTCGGAGTTAACTTCATCGCAGGAGATTCCAATGATTCTGAAAGCTTTGGTTTCAACAGCGTGAAGCCGAGCTAGGTGTGAGGCAGGAGCACCAGCCCAGAGGGGGGAACAGTATTCCATTGAGCTGCGGATGAAAGCCTTGTATGTGGTGAGGAGCTCAGGTGTGCCAAGGAAGGACTTCGCACAACAGCGGATGCCCAGTCGGCGACTGGCTTTGGAGGCCAGCTTGGAAATGTGGTTGTCCCAAGAAAGATCATGGCAGATAGTGAGACCCAAAAGCTTGAGCGACAGAACTTCTTGGAGTGGATTGTTGAGAAAGTAGATGGGAGGGTTTTCCAGTCGGTCCTTTCGGAGAGACATTGTAAGAGTGTGAGATTTGTCAGGATTGAAAGACATGTTCCACTTGTTTGACCAGTCTGTGATTTCGTCCAGGTCTGCAGAGAGTGAGGAGGCTGCAGACTGCCCATCTGAGGGATGAGAAATAGAGCGGCAGATAGTGGAGTCATCAGCAAAGAGATAGAGAAGATTTTCCAGAGAGTCGGAGAGATCATTGATGAAGACCAGAAATAGCACAGGGCCCAGAACACTACCTTGGGGAACTCCAGCTAGAACAGGAAGGGGAGATGAGAGAAATCCATTCAGGGCCACACGTTGCCTACGACCAGAGAGGAAGTCTGCAAGCCATGAGTGGAGATTTCCTTGGATACCATAGGAGGAGAGTTTGGTGAGCAGAGCTGGGTGCCAGACCGTATCGAAGGCACGTGATATGTCAAGTGAGACAGCTCTGATTTCCTGTTTGGCATTGAGGACCTCCATCCATTGTTGAGACAGCAGAAGCAACATGTCCAGAGTAGAATGACCTGGTCTGAATCCAAATTGATGATCAGAGATCAAGCCATTGGAGAAGAGGAAGGATTTGATATCCGAAGCAATGATGGATTCCATGACTTTGCTGATAATTGGAAGCAGGCTGATTGGTCTGTAGTTGCAAGGATCTGATTTTGCACATTTTTTGTGTAAAGCGGTAATGTTTGCTAGTTTCCAAGATTCTGGCAGATGACCTTGAGCAAAAGAGAGGGTGAAAAGAACAGAGAGAGGGTGAGATAGAGCGGCAGAGCAAGATTTTAGGACCCGTGGGCTGATGCCGTCTGGTCCAGTTGCAGAATCAGAGTCGAGGTTTGACAAAAACTTCTCCACATTGTCAGGAGAGAAGGACACAGAGCCCAGGGGTAGTTGGGTTCGACAGGGAAAGGTGGGAACAGAGAGAGATGGGTTTGGGACACAAGATTTTGAGGCAAACACAGAGTTGAGGCATTCGGCTTTGTCACGTGCGGTGTCAACTGTGTAGCCATTTGAGGTAAGGGAGGGGATGGAGGGGGAACAAACACCAGAAACGGATTTGACCAGACGCCACCAGGATTTGGAGGAAGGAGACACGTTTGAGAGTTCAATCTTGAGTGTGGAGAGACAGTGCTTCCTGGCACTCCTGAGGGTAGACAAGCAGTTGTTCCGAGCTCGGTGGAAGGAACTGAGATTGCCTTCAGTTGGATTTGCCTTCCAAGAGGCAAAGGCAAGTTGTTTCAGGGCAACTGCCTCACCACAAGATTCAGTGTACCATGGACGGGAGGAAGGGTAAGACAACCGAAGACGAGATGGGATAAATCTGTGCATGAGAGAGAGAGCAGTTTGCTTTGGAAGAATTCCCAGGAAGAATTGATGTCAGAGGCAGTAGAGATGGGAGACCAGTCCAGGTGATTGATGGCTGCTTGCAGCCTGTGCCAGTCGGCCTGAGTGAAATGCCAGACACGTCGGCGCTGAGGAGGCTCTCTGAGAATGGTCAGAGAGATGTCCACTTTAACAAGCACATAATCAGAAGAACCGATTGAAGCAGAAGAAGAGCAGCAGACATTTGCAGGGGAAGTTAGTCATAACCAAGTCCAGAAGAGAAGATACTCCATTGACTGAGATCCGGGTCGGGAAATTGACAGATTGTGTCAGTCCCAATGAGTCACAGAAGTCCTTTGCTGAGGTGCCATGGCTGGTGAGGGATGAACCCATACCCAGCCAGCTGGCATGATGACAGTTGAAGTCGCCACATATGAGGAAGAGAGAGTTTGGTTGAGGTGATAGAAGTTGGTCCATGTTGTCCGACAGCGAAATGTAAATGGAGTCATCACTGTTTGGAGGATGGTACAGAACACATATGAACAAAAGGTGGGAGCGGAGAGGCAGCCGTAGCCAGAGGTACTCCTGGGGGTGGGGTGGAGAGAGGGCAGTGCAAGGAGAGTGAGGAAGAGCGTTTTTGATGAAGATAGCCACCCCACCACCAGGACGAGGCTCAGGTCTATCATACCGGAGGAGGGAGTAACCAGGAAGAGATATTAAGGAATCAGAGACATCTTGAAGGAGGAAGGTTTCTGTTAAGCAGATCAAGTCTGGATTGTCAGAAGCAACCTGAATGGAGAGATCAATCAGGTTTGAGCGAAGGCCCCAGATGTTTGAGGTCCATACCGTTAATGAGGAGAGAGGGGAAGCATCGGGTGCAGGACAGGGGAGTGAAGGGGTAGGGTCAGATGAAGGATGAGAGGGGGAGGTAGGAAGAGCAGTTGATAGTGTGTCAGAGAAGAAGAGTTACAAGAAAGGGAAGGATGAGGAGGACGAAAGGTTTGATGGTGATGGGATGAGGCACAGTGAGGGGTTGTTTGAGGGGGGGGGGGGGCAGAGGAAAGTAGAAGGTTGGGGGAGGTGGAGGTATGAGATAGAAGGGAGACGAAGTGGGGAGGAGGCAGCTTTGAGAAGGAGGTGGGAGGAGGGAGAATTTGGGAGGGATGGTTGGGGGGCAGATTTGAAGGGGAGGGGTTTTTTTTTTTTTTTTTTTTTTTTTTTTGTATGCAAGATCGAGGCTCGTGAAAGAGCGAACAAGGGGAGGGGTTGGGGGGAGTTTTGAATGGGAGGGGCAAGGGGGAAGTTTCGGAGGGGAGGGGCAAGGGGGGAGATTTGGAGGGGAGGGGCAAGGGGGGAGTTTAGGAGGGGAGGGGCAAGGGGGGAGATTTGGAGGGGAGGGGCAAGGGGGAGTTTAGAAAGTGGATGATTAATGAAAGATGAACATTGAAAACAAATTGGGTTTGTTGTGATTTTCAAGTTAGCGATCCGTTTGAGAACGATGGAGGAGGGGTGGAATGAATGAAAATTTAGAGCATGTAGTGAGAAAGAATTATCAGAGATTGAATATTTTTTTGAAATGGAATGAGTTGAAGAGGAAATTGAAAGGAGCCTTTTCAATAGGAAGAAAAACAGCGTGTTGTAATATACGACTGAATAAAACACTCCAGGGGAAAGTTTAAACATATTTAAACAGAACCGTGAAGAACAATCTTATATTCACAAAAATACCAATGGGGAGAGGGAGCCTCGAGGGACAACCATGAGTCACTTGAACAGGGCAAAAGGTGGAAGGCAAGGGGATAACGGGGGCGGGGCGGGACCGCACATGGACAGAGGCAAAAGCACACGATAGGATAAAAGTACACGAGGAGAAAGGGAAAGAATTTTTTTTTTTTTTTTGGGGGGGGGGGGGGGGGGGGGGGTTACAACGTTTGACGAAGAGTAGATGTTCGGTGAAGTTTGGGGGAGAAGGGAAAATCAAAAAACCTAGCAAAACCAGCGAAGGAAGGAACAAACTTCGACGGGGGAAGCTTGAGGCTGCAAGGCCTCACACGTGGCGCGGCAAACAAACGATTAATTTATGAAAGGTAAACACCGAGAAACTTCCAAGGGGCACACTGTAGGTTCACACACCGAATGATAAATACAGTTTCGACAAAATACAATTGTGAACAGACTTAACTTTGAAAACGTGGAGACCGTGTGGAGCTTCGAAAATCCGTCTCCAAGATCTCACGTCTGCTGCTAAATTTGAAGAGGACTTGCATATCTGGTCACTGAATTCAACCACAAATTATATTTTAGGTGAACATAGGCCAAAAGGTCCACATAGGCCAAAAGGCCAACACAGGCCAAATTTCTAAAATCCTCAATTTTCATCCAATTGACTTGAAATTTGAAGAGGACTTGCATATCTGGTCACTGAATTCAACCACATTATATTTTAGGTAAACACAGGCCAAAAGGTCAACATAGGCCAAATTTGTAAAATCACCAATTTTCATTTGATTGACTTGAACTTCTAAGAGGATTTATATATATGGTCACTGAATTCAACCACCATCTATTTTTGAGGTCAACATAGGCCAAAAGGTCAACATAGGCCAAAGTTTTAATATCCTCAATTTTCATCCGATTGACTTGAAAATTGAACAGCATTTGCACATTGTCACTAAATAGGGAAACTATCTACTTTTGAGGTCAAAAGGTCAAAGATCAACCTTCCAAAATCACCATTTTTCATCTGAAAAATCATCACTTTTCATCCTGTTGACCCGAGCTTTGATCAAGATTGTCAATTTTAATCTTCATGAAATGGACAATTTGCTGTATCAATGGAAAACTTTGGGGGGGGGGGGGGAGGGGATTTTGCAAGTATCGTGCTCCGCATGACGTCTTCTTGTTTTCTTGTTTATTTATTTGGCATGGAGGCGGTGTACTTTGAATGTATCTGTACTTGTTTGAGTATCTTGATCGTGAGTATATTGGCTAATAGTCTGTTAAAGGACAGATTGGGTTCGGGCAATTATCACCCAGCATGAAACTGTACATGCTCTGGCGATCTTCACTCGCATCGCTAATTAGGATAACCAGGTGCAGAGTACCTGTGAGCGCATTGCCTGACTCACTCGGACGTTCACCTGGGTGTCTCGTCTGCTGCCATTAGTTTGTGGATGTTAAAGATTCCAAGAGTAGACAAAGAGTCCTTCGTAGTTGTCCTTTGTGAAGAGTAGACGAGCTATTGTCTGCACATGGGGACAAATTGCTGCTCAAATATTCGGGTGGCACAGCTGTGCCCCCAGCAAATGATACTGCTACCCACAAATGATACTTTGATGACATCTTTCTGACTTGTTCACAAAAATCCGTTTCATTTGTATTGAGCAATGAAGTGGTCGAGGTGCTGGAAAGTTTCCTTTCATGATATGGTAAATGTGAAGTTGTCTACGATGGAACACAAAAGTAGGAGTTCAAATGCACCTTGGCCATGGTCAGGGAGGAAAGGGACTTAGAGGAGAGGGACTCTTCCTCCAAAATTTATCCTCCAGTTACAATATAGCTGGCAATACAAACAGAGCCCAGGGCAGGTTAGACATCATGAGAAGAACAATCTCATGATCAGACTATGTGGTGTAATGGTTAATAGAGCCGTCTTAGAAGTCAACGTTCTAAACCCTGCCAGATTTACACCAAAGAATAATAATATGACCACTGGACCTGGTGCTCATCTGGGCCCTGGCCTAATGTTGTAACCCAAATTTGATAGCATTCTGATTGGTGAGTCTGGAGAAGAAGATTTTTGAACAAATTTACGGATTTTTCTAAAAATTGGCTCAGTCAGCCATTTTGACAAACTTATGGTCACGTGATCGGCATGACCTCCACAATTTAACATCCCTACCCTGGCTTAATGTTGCCACCCAGATTTGGTAGCATTCTGACTGGTGAGTCTGGAGAAGAAGATTGTTTGAAGGAATTTACTAAGTCTGCCATTTTGACCTACTTAAAGTCACGTGGCCCGGAATGAGCTTTGCAATCTCCGTTACCAGTCAGGAGCGATACGTTGCTACCAAATTTCAGCCGGATCGGCCCAGCAGTTTGGCCGAAGAAGTCAAAATCGTAGAAGGACCCACAAATGGTGCACGATGATAATACTTTATCTGGGATTCCAATTCCAGATAAGCTAAAATTGGAACGTGCCACTTCCTTGCTTGACACTGAGCATTAAACAAGACCGAAAGTCTAACAGCAGCGTAGCCGGGCTTGTTTGATACTCTAGTTGCCGATAGACGTAATAACGTAGCGTGACACAAAACTGCCGCTACTTTAATGTATAGAAATTAGGAGGAATCCCGATATCTATGAGGTCAGTTTTACTTGCAGAACTGAGCTAAGACCTACTGTAATCTATGTACTGTGGCGGACACAATGTCAGTGGGCAATAATCCCACGCACCAGTGGGTGGCGCGAGCGTCCGGGTGTGGAAGTGCAGCTCGGGCCACGCCCGGAGCAAAGGCGTCACGAGGCGCAGGGTGTAACTGAGATACATGCCCTGCCTTTCGGCCGACCGGCCACGCCCGGGGGCAAGGCGTGGCCTCGGGACATATATGCGGGCTCGAAAGTCGAGCCCGCCCAGTGCTTATGTGCGAGCTGTTAATAAAGTGTTTCAGTTCGTACAACGCGTTGTGGCCTACCTTCTTGGCAAACGAATTGTGTGTGCACAGCACCACAGTACCCCACAAGGGTTGGAGGTGTGCTCCTTTTCCAAGCAGCTAGCTAGTAGCGCTTGCCAAGCCAGCCGTTCCTTAAGGGTTTTGAATGGAGTGCTTGCTCGAATGCTTAAACCACATGGCGATCTCTCCACAAGAAATGTGGTAAATGAACACACACCCAATGTTCTTGAGACCCGACCATAGATCGACTGTAATCTATATACCCCAAAGAGGAATGACCCTTTCTGCAGCTCCCGTAGTGAGCGTGTGTCGGCCTACTACAGTAAAATGTCGGTCGGTGGAGTCAGCCGTCGTAATGACATCATAGACGTAATGACGTAACGGACACAAAACTGCCGCTACTTTCATATGTAGATTATATATTTTAACTTCCAGTACGTTTGCAGTCACTACGAAGGGATTAGTGGTACGATTAGATTTACTATAATATTAACGTTATATTTCGAAAATATAACCAAAACCATTAAAAAACCGAGGCTAATTCCTTACCTCTGCGATTATTAATTTTATTGCCGAACAACACTTATCACTGATTCATGAAAACATTAGAAATTACATTTAAAAAGGTAGGCATCTACCTAAAGACAGATTTCTTCAGCCATGGCCAGCTTTATGTCGCCATGAGTCGCGTTGGCAGCAGTGACAATATAAAAACGTTTGCCAAGAACTTCAAAGAGAGAAAAGGAGCTTTTATCAGCAACGTCGTCTATCCTGAAGTTCTAAGCTGAAGAAGAGGTACAAATTCATTCCATTTTTTTACCTAAAGAAACGCGTACAGTTGATATCACGATTTGAAACACGATGGAATAATATTTACCGATATGAACAGTGATGTGGTTTTTATTGAAATTCTAAAGATACTGTTTAGATTTTGATGATTTGCGTGTGATATGATTCAACGGATGTTTATATGAATCGTTTAAAATAAAAAAAATCCCTTCAATTTCTGATATTTTGCCTTTTCATTTGGGCTTCTCAATTGGAGCCCCTCCCATAGGGCAGGTACCGTTCCTAGTTATTATTATGACGAAAATGATACTACTGAAACGATACACGACTGTATTAAGAAACCTGGGCTTAATTTGTCCGAAGCGGTCCGAAGGTGAGGCAGGAAGCCTAAGGCCTATATGTACCGTATTATTGGAAGAGACGTAACGCCGATGCTTTCGATATTTGATGATAATTTTAACAATCGGTTTGTTTGTGTTTCACACTGAATGGAAAACGTAAAGGCAGAGCACGGCGATTGTGATATATGACAGGTTCAACGATATGTTCGGTATGAACAAAATTTGACTTAAAATGGCGGTGTGCGGAGTCAGTCGCCGTACTGACATCAGGAGTAATCACATCACCCTGTCAGGTTACCAGATCCTCAGCTCTGATTGGTATACATTTGAGGGGACATACAGACGAACGGACAAACACTGTTTAGATGGCTTTGCCCTATGGGCAACGCCATAAAACAATAAAGCACGACCAACCATATGTTGGCAACGATTGTACAGGCTGCGATGGGCCTAATGGCCTCCTGCATTAAAGTTCCTTGGTGTTGTTGTTTCATATGCAGCATTTGGCTGCTGGTTGCATCACTTTCCGGAAGGGTGCCTGTGCCACTGATGCAGCATCCCTGTTCCCAGTAAGCGGGTACTCATTTTTCCGACCTCAGAAGGACGACTAGCTCCACGTAAGGGATCCTTGTTTTTGATGGAAACGGACTTGTGCTGGTCAAATCAATCACACGTTCAGCATTGGAATAACTGCTCGACAGTCTGCTCCACATTCTATAGAATTGGATGAATATCATGTTGAGATAGGAGATAGCACCGCAGAGGGCAACCAGGCCGGTCCCGGAACTCCGCAGGCTAGATGTGGAGGCCCTCGCGATGCCGGCCCTATCTAGTGTGTAGACGACACAGAGCAGAACTGATCCATATTTTAATTTCCAAGAAATCCAAGGAACGTCGATGCAGGAAGAGGCCTTAATTTGTATGTTGGTCCCATCATTCTCGTGCATTTATGCCAATATCCAGTTCGGCCTCTATTGCTAATGCTTCTCTAATGTACCTACATTGGCTACACCATTTCAGTTTCAATCTATATCTACCGTTTCTGCTGCCACGGCTGATCTCCCGATGTCTGGACAACTTACACTATATATATATATACACATATTTGGCGTGGAAAAGACATCCGAGACGTTCGGATTCCGGGTCCAGGCCTTATTAAACCACAACAGTAAATCCTCTCAAACCATTGCCTGGAAAATCCTTCGATAAAGCAATTAGGTTCAAGCATTTTGACATATTATGAAATCAAATGTAAAATGATATCGCTGCACTCCACCTCCTCGTGCGTTAATCGATCGGAAGATGCACACAGAATACATAATGCTATAAGAATACGAGATGCTCACTGCCCATGTGAAAACAACAGAGAAATGGCGTACAAGAAAAATGTACTCTCACAAATATTGTGCTGCGAAGAGTATTTGATGCTCAGAGCGAGTCGTATACAACGGTAAGGGGAGTGTTGGTGTAGGTGTTGCCCCATTGGTCAGCGGGAGGGTCTGTTTGGTGCTGCGTCTAGAAAGGTTACCTTCAAACGATGTATGGAGACTGTATCAGGGGCCGATCCAGGGGGAGAGGGGGGTTCACTGGATGCACGTGAACCCCCCCCCCCCCACCCGCCCCCTCCATTCCCCCTCCCCTTACCTTTTTTTTAACCTCCGCCATCTGGAATTGACAGAGGTTGTTTTCACCGCTGTCAGTTTGTTTGTGTGCAGGATATCTCAAAAAGATAATGACGGATTTAGATGAAATCTGGTGGGCAGGTTGAGTGTGTGACAAGGACGAATTGATTCGAATTTGGTGAAGATCCGAATGCGGATCCGGATATGAGAAGTTTTTTTTGTGATTCTTCACCATGGATTGATTGGTCTAAAAACGACAAATAAAATGATATTTCAAAAACTTATTGACGGATTCGGACGAAACTTGGTGGACAGGTTGGGTTTGTGAGAAGGACAAACCGATTCGATTTTGGTGAAGATCCGGATCAGAATCCAGATACGTTAATTATTTAATTTTATAATTGATGTATTCACCATTGATTGATAGTTTTTTAAACGATTTATAGCAAGATATCTCAAAATGTTGTGGACGTTTTATAACTAAACTCGGCGGACGAGTTGGTTTGGCGACAATACGCCGATTCGATTTTGGTTCAGGTCCGAATCCAGATCCGGTTTATCTCCTCTAGCTCTGTGTTAATTCCTGATACGCAGAGTTTAGATTTGTTATAAAATATTGTCATTTTACATCGTGACATTTTACATCTTTTAGCTAAATATTGTCAAGTGGAAAATATAGAAGACGAATACATTGACGTGAATAAGGCTTGGTGGTAGATTTTGTGATCTGTGAATATTTTAACCTCAGGTGAACCCAATTTTTCTGGGTCCGCAGTCCGCACCTGAGTATCATGACCACCATGAATCTGAATTTGTCAAATTGTACGAAATCTCATCCCAAGCGCACAGAGTGAGGTTTTCTTTTTTTTCTGTCTGTCTGGCAGACAAACATGAGAGAAAATCATTCCAAACAGGAAACTTGCTGTTTTTGACGACGTCATAAAGGACACAAACAACAGGTATTAATAACTAATGCAACCTGTTTTTTTCCCTCCTTTTCTCTACTTTGCCACAAGTCACATACCTTATAAAGGAACCTTTTCTATGCCCCTAGCATTTTTCCCCAAGAATGCTCCATAACCTTACAACAGGTGCAAGGTGAGGAAATAGGCTGAGATGGTTCACTGTTGGACTCTGATTTGTGGATTACTGCAACTTAGGCCTGTTTTAATTGCTGAGGAACATTTACTGCATTAAAACTCTGTTGAAAGTGAAAAAGAGCTCAAGATACACTACATGACCAAAAGTATGCGGACACCCCTCTAATTAGTGGATTCGGCTGTTTCAGCCACACCCATTGCTGACAGGTATACATAATGAAGTAGACATCCATGCAATCTCCACAGACAAACATTGGGAGTAGAATGGGCCGCACTTAAGACCTCAGTGACTTTCAACGTCGCATAGGATGCCACCTTTCCAACAAGTCAGTGCGTCAAATTTCTGCCCTGTTCGAGCTGCCCCGGCCAACTGTAAGTGCTGTTATTGTGAAGTGGAAACGTCTGGGAGCAACAACAGCTCAGCCGCGAAGTGGTAGGCCACACAAGCTCCCAGAACGGGACCGCCGAGTGCTGAAGCACATAGAGCGTAAAAATCGTCTGTCCTCAGTTGCAACACTCACTACCGAGTTCCAAACTGCATCTGGAAGCAACATCAGCACAACAATTCTTCGTCGGAAGCTTCATGAAATGGGTTTCCATTGCCGAGCAGCCGCACACAACCCTAAGATCACCATGCGCAATGCCAAGCGTCGGCTGGAGTAGTGTAAAGCTCACCATCATTGGACTCTGGAGCAGTGGAAACGCTTTCTCTGGAATGATTAATCACGCTTCACCATCTGGCAGTCTGACGGACGAATCTGGGTTTGTCGGATGCCAGGAGAACACTACCTGCCCGAATGCATAGTGCCAACCGTAAAGTTTGGTGGAGGAGGAATAATGGTCTGGGGCTGTTTTTCATGGTTCGGGCTGGGCCCCTTAATTCCAGGGAAGGGAAATGTTAACGCTACAGCACACAATGACATTATAGAGGATTGTGTGCTTCCAACTTTGTGGTAACAGTTTGGGGAAGGCCCTTTCCTGTTTCAGCATGACAATGCCACCGTGCACAAAACGAGGGCCATGCAGAAATGGTTTGTCGAGATTGGTGTGGAAGAACTTGACTGGCCTGCACAGAGGCCTGACCTCAACCCCATCGAACACCTTTGGGATGAATTGGAACGCCGACAGCGAGCCAGGCCTAATCGCCCAACATCAGTGCCCAACCTCACGAATGCTCTTGTAGCTGAAAGGAAGTAAATCCCCACAACAATGTTCCAACATCAAGTGGAAAGCCTTCCCAGAAGAGTGGAGGCTGTTATAGCAGCAAAGGGGGGGACGAACTCCAAATTAACGCCCATCATTTTGGAATGAGAAGCTTGATGTTCGGATGTCCACATACTTTTGGTCATGTAGTGTATCTTGTGAGCAACTGGTTTCAGGAGTTTAATTGCTTTTCAGCACCTGCGATGTCTAGTAGTTATTACGTGCGTCCCGTTTACCACCATTAGTTGGTGGATGTTAAAGATCCCACGATATCCTTCATGAAGAGTAGGCGAGCTATCGCCGGCACCCTGAATAAATTACAAATTCCTGCTCGAACTACTCGGTGCTGGGAAGGCACCAGGAAACCACCCAGAATAATTATTGCCAATAAACGGATTAGTCATCACCCACGCTCTGCTGGAGTTTTGTACCTCAGAATGAGAAATACGTGCGGTATATCCGCCTCTACCGGCGGGGGAGCATACGCCAGGCAATCTTCTTCTTCCTCTTCTTCTTCTTCTTCCGTTGGCATCAATGAGGCTGCAGCATGGCATCGTTGGCTGAGGGCGCGATTAATGCCCACTGTCGGTCAGGGATGGAATTTGTAATTTGTTCCAAGGATTTGATAGCTCGCAAACCCTTGTTAAAACACCGTGAGATCTTTAACGTCCATTAACTAATGTCGGTCGTCTGACGTCCATGCGAGGGAAGGGACACACATTGATGGCAGGTTATACTTATACTTATAGCTGGGTCTGGATTCGAACCCAAGTTGGATAGCTTCGAGGCGAGGGTGCGTACCTGTCAGCCCACAAATCATGTGGGAATACTTCGGTTCTGGGGAAGTGGAGTAATGATCCTGTCCGATGGTTCTATAAATTGAAGAAGTGGAAATGGTCGTTCATTTCAGGCCCATCTCGCGCCATTTCTCGTGCTTTCCACAGATAATCAATGGTGGCTAATTGTTTGTTAATAAATGTACATTTAAATTCGGATTTATTATAATCTTGTTTTTTATTTTTACTTGTTATTTTTTTCTTCAACTCTATTAATGTTAATTGTCCCGTAATCTAATCGTTCTACTTAGGTGGTGTATTGTTTGCATCTGTTTAGTTTCGCTGTACTTTAATTGTCGTTTTCTCAAGTGTAATATAACAAGCAATATTTGTTGTTTAGAGCTATCGATGTGAAAGCTAAACGTTTAGTTAATTTTAAAACCGATCATTAAATCCCAACGAATGCAGCACGTGACCAGAAGTTCAGGCAGCTCCGTGTCCGATTGGTCGATGGTGCGATGGCGGCGCCTTTCCAGTTGGGTGTAAGCGGCACAGGTGCTCCTGCAGGTGATGTGACGGTATTGTTCGAGTCCCACAGTGGCATGAGAGTATTTTGTGTCCGATCATTCAATTCCACGGCTGTCGCCATTTTGATTGGTTAAATAATCCAGTGATAAGAGATGGGGACGTTAACTTTATAAGTGGCAAAGTATCTCATGAGGGAGAAAAGGTGGTGACAGATAAATCATGAAGTTGCAAAGATGATACAGGAAGTCGTTTAGGGCATGAGAGAAACTAGGGAGATAATTAGAAAAGGTGATGCGGAAGCGATGACACCGACAGGTGGGTGATCTGCTTAGTGAACCTGCTTAAATATTGCTATCTGTGCGGGCGGTGGGGCGCGGAAGGGGAGGAGAAGGCTAATGGAGTGGAGGAGGGGTGGGGAAGGTTATTGAGGGAGTGGAGAAGGCTATTGAGGGAGTGGAGAAGGAGGGGTGGGGAAGGCTATTGAGGGAGTGGAGAAGGAGGGGTGGAGAAGGCTATTGAGGGAGTGGAGGAGGAGGGGTGGGGAAGGCTATTTATGGAGTGGAGGAGGAGGGGTGGGGAAGGCTATTGAGGGAGTGGAGGGAGGGGAGGTTCGTGAGGGAAGTGGAGGGAGGGGAAGGCTAGTGAGGGAGGGAGGGCTAATGGAGTGGAGGAGGGGGGGTGGGGAAGGCTATTGAGGGAGTGGAGGGCGGGGAGGTTCGTGAGGGAAGTGGAGGGAGGGAAGGCTAATGAGGGAGGGAAGGCTAATGGAGGAGGGGGTGGGGAGGGAGGGGAGGTTTGTGAGGGGAGGGAGGGGAAGGCTGTGGAGGGAGGGGAGGTTCGTGAGGGAAGGGGAGGGAAGGCTAATGGAGTGGAGGGGGGGTGGGGAAGGCTATTGAGGGAGTGGAGGGAGGGGAAGGTTGGTGAAGGAGGGAAAGTGGAGGGAGTGGACAGAGGGAAAGGTTAGTGAGGGAGGGGAAGTGGAGGGAGGTGAAGGTTATTGAAGGAGGGGAAGTGGAGGGAGGGGGAGGGGAGGTGGAGGGACGGGAAGGCTAGTGAGGGAGTGGAGGAATGGGAAGGCTAGTGAGGGAGTGGAGGAATGGGAAGGCTAATGAGGGAGTGGAGGGAGGGGAAGGCTAGTGAGGGAGTAGAGGTAGGGAATGCGTTTTAGGGTGTGGGGGTAGGGAGAAGGATTGGGGATGCAAGTGAGGGAGGGTAGGGTGATGCTATGGTGTGGGGGTGCTAGTGAGGGTGTGGGGATGCTAGTGAGGGTGTGGGGATCAGGCCTTTTTAGCCTAGAAGGGAGTGGAGAGTTTATAAAGGGAGGAACTACAAATGATGACATGATTGGTAAATTCAGGCAGCAAAACAATAATTACAGGAAGGGAAAAGTTAAATTATCTCTACTAATGAGGAGTGCCATATCCCAATGGAAGAGGCTGAAGTTGATAACGAGGAGTACGATGCAGTTGCAGTAAGCAAGAGATGGTTTCATGAGACCAAATGGAGGACAGAACTTGAAGGTGATACGATGTGTGGGTGTGATCGGGAAGAGAAGATCGGACGAGTAGCTTTCTGGGTAAATTATTTATTTTGAGAGGAAGGAATGTAGACAGCGGGCCAAGCCTCCAAAATATGTCTAGTTTTTGACTTTCGTGACCCACTTCTGGTATCTACTTAAAATGTTGCATAGATTTAGATAAAAAATCACTGAGAAAGAATTCACAACTCGTCAGTGCAAAAAGATGCACATTAGTTAGTTACGCGAATTAGCAAAACATATAGCGCCATCTTGTGCCCATTCTGATATAGCTGTGTATTACTCTATTGAAATTCTGATGTCTTTGTATTCATAGGGATACTACATGGCTGTGGGTGATTGATATGGGGCCACACTCACTCACCCACTCACCCACCCACCCACTTACTCACTCACTCACTCACCTACCCACCCACCCACCCACTCACCCACCCACCCACTCACTCACTCACCCACCCACCCACCCACCCACCCACCCACCCACCCACCCACTCACTCACTCACTCACCCACCCACTCACTCACCCACCCACCCACCCACCCACCCACCCACTTACTCACCCACCCACCCACTTACTCACCCACCCACCCACTTACTCACCCACCCACCCACCCACTTACTCACCCACCCACTCACCCACCCACTCACCCACCCACTCACTCACCCACTCACTCACCCACCCACTCACCCACCCACCCACTCACCCACCCACTCACCCACCCACTCACCCACCCACTCACCCACTCACTCACCCACTCACTCACTCACCCACTCACTCACTCACCCACTCACTCACTCACTCACCCACCCACCCACCCACTTACTCACTCACCCACCCACCCACTTACTCACTCACCCACCCACCCACTTACTCACTCACCCACCCACCCACTCACCCACCCACTCACCCACCCACCCACCCACCCACTTACTCACTCACCCACCCACCCACCCACTCACCCACTCACCCACCCACCCACTCACTCACTTACTCACTCACTCACTCACTCACTCACCCACCCACCCACTCACCCACCCACCCACTCACCCACCCACTCACCCACTCACCCACCCACTCACCCACCCACCCACTCACCCACCCACCCACTCACCCACCCACCCACTCACCCACTCACCCACCCACCCACTCACCCACTTACTCACTCACTCACTCACTCACTCACCCACCCACCCACCCACTCACCCACCCACCCACTCACCCACCCACCCACTCACCCACCCACTCACCCACCCACTCACCCACTCACCCACCCACTCACCCACCCACCCACTCACCCACCCACTCACCCACCCACCCACCCACTCACCCACCCACCCACCCACCCACTCACCCACTCACCCACCCACCCACCCACTCACCCACTCACCCACCCACCCACTCACCCACCCACTCACCCACCCACCCACCCACCCACTCACCCACCCACTCACTCACTCACTCACCCACCCACTCACTCACTCACCCACCCACTCACCCACCCACTCACCCACTCACCCACCCACTCACTCACTCACCCACCCACTCACTCACCCACTCACCTCTCACCTCTCACCCACTCACCCACTCACTCACTTACTCACACACTCTCTCTCTCACTCACTCACTCACTCACTCACTCACCCACCCACCCACCCACCCACCCACACCCACCCACCCACCCACACCCACCCACACCCACACCCACCCACCCGCACTCACCCACACTCACCCTCACTCACTCACTCACTCACTCACTCACACACACACACACACACACACACACGTAAATAAAGTAATGAATCTGCCCCTCATCCGAGTCTTCTTGATGGGAATCAAACTCTTTATAACAATACATGTACAGTTTTGGCAATCGACCCTCCTAACAGAGATTTGTATAGAATATGCCAACATGATAACAGTCCACTCTTACAAATAAAAAAGAAATATAATGTAAAAAATGTGTTCACAAAAATTATAATCTTGTTGCAATACATTTACTCTGCATTCCTGCATAGGAAAAGTGGAACCTGTACTAATGATGATATCCTAAAGTAATACACATCGAAGGACGAGTAGAAATACCGCCCTTATCTTGCAAAACCAATTTTTACATTTTCAACACTGAACAATGTGGTATCACACATACTTATGGCATGGTCACTGTGTCCTGAAGCATCGACTCCTCATCTGATTCTTCATCAGAATCAAACTCTTTCGTAGTAATAGAGTTTCTGCAGTTGACACACTTGCAAAGATCTGCACATGACACACCATGATGTCGACAAGAACATCTTCCTTTGCCTGTATCAGATGGCTTCTCACAGTTAGTTTTCTTGCATGAACAATATGTCAGTTCAAGCAAGCTGCTCGGTGCTGGAGGCAGATCACCCCAGTTGATGTCCAATTCATCATCTACAACTTTCCATCCATGTCCGTTTGGACTGGGAATTTGTGGAAACTGCTCGAGACATCTCGTGTGTACGGCAGCCTGGTAATTTGCTCTCATGACATGCTTCTTGAGAGAGTCTGCATTGGGTGGAAGACGTGCCTCTGATTTGGTTAACATAAGGAGCAGATTGTATCTGGCCTCGTTGACTTTCTCACAGTCCTGCCCATACATTTTGCAAACAAATTTCCCCACACCTTTCACCAATTCATCACTGGCTGTGAATGAACTCCCCAACTCTTGAAAGACAGCGTGGCAAGCAGTGTCACTTGCAAACAACTTGAAGGCTTTCGGTTTAGATTTCCCATGAAAAGAGCTGACAGAATCACACCCTGTGAAACAGTGTGGTGATATCAACGCTTTGCTGACATCGGGCCCCAGATGTGAGCGAATCTTTGACAGACTGAAGGTCCTCCTACTGTTGCCTCTTCCAGTGTGGACTAATAAGTCTGCTCCAATATGCTCAGCCATGGTGATTCCAATCATAAAGACGTCTGTGTCAGGACTCTTGATTAGGACCGGGTATGGGGCCCTATCTGGTGAACTTGATGGCTGATGTCTAGCAGCATACTGACAGTGAAGGAAAAGGCGAGTATCTGCTTCTTCATGGTTGCATTCGAGTTCTGGCACAGAGCGAACAATCATTTGCTCATTTTCGTCTGTAAACTCGTGGCACTCTCCATCATGAGCAACGAAAACCTTGACTTTCTTCAGACATTCAGCTTGTTGCTTCCTCCAAGTCTGGAAAAAAAAAAAAACGGATCAGCTCTGCTTTGTTCTCCCCACATGCCAGAAACTTCTTCCACTGGTGAGGTACCTGCTGATCTTCACTGTAGATTTTTGTTAGCAAGATGCCACCCACTGAACGTCTTCCCCTCTCAGCATTTTAGATAGAGGGGTCATACTCAGTCACGATGTCAATGACCAAGGAAAGCGGGAGAGAGAGACAGAGAAAGAGACAAAAAAGCAACAAGTCAACGTATTAAAGAAGCCACGATTCAGTTAGCTCATGGACACGTCATGCATGGTCAACCGGGTCATTTTTAATATGATTGAAGGATAGCAGAATTTAGAGCAGAAGACCCTAGACTAGTCCCTACGAATACATTACTGGTTACTGAACTTAAGACGTAGAACGTCCGCGTCAAAAGCCTCACTCGTAGCTAAGCTAGTACTAGTAGGGTCTAGTACTATTACTAACAATAACTAAGTAATACAATACTAGTACAGATACAGTAGTAACCATGTCACACTCACATCAGTCACACAGTCACAGTCACACAATCTTCAGTCTTCACAGTAAAAAAAACAAACTAATAATAACATTTCACAACCAGATTACCAGTCGTCATGAAAACAGGTCTGAAAATGACAGTTAGATTCTTTAGTATAGTAATCACCGAGTGTTGATTTTGACCATTCTGTCAATTAGTTTAACGGTAGAAAGGAGATCATGTGTACCTTCCAGATGTCTCACATTCATCAACACTGGCCGCGGCATCGGCAGCTGCAATCCCCACACCGGTACCGAGGCCCAGCCTGTGCTGGCTGTGTTGTTGTACTTGTCGTGCCTTGACAGCGACCTTACTTTCGGGGCTTCCTTCCAGTTAAATCCACTTAGCAGCACATTCCTGAAATTTCTTAACGCTTTTCTCACTAAATGAAATTACTTTGCTGTGGGTGTTGATGACATGCATACAACAGAACCCCGAAGAACTGTCTTCAGAATCTTCGGCAGCACTAGCATCAGACGACATGTACGCCGCCATGACAGCTAGTGAGTTTACAGCTCGCCTGAAACGACACGCGTGATTGGTTGATGAGCGTGGTGATGCATGTCAAATGTGCTGTGATTGGGCAATGTTTATTAAAAAATTGTCACAATTTCGTGTGTTTTTTCCATAATTTAAAAAAATGTGCAGGTTTTGTGCTTGACGAGTTTCAGATATGATTTCTGTAATATTTTCACACAACATATTATAAAGACAGGTAGATACACGAGGTGGGTCACAAAACTAAACAAAACGGGAGCTCGGCCCACGGTCTAATGGTATCTAGGATAGAATGAATGAAGAGGATTCTGTGGTGACATGATTGTAGGAAGAGTAAGAAACCTGGAAGAATATTTTATTGGACGAACAGATAAAAGTGTTTTGTGCATTCAGAAGGGCATGTGGTAAGGGAAGAGTATTGTTTATGGGGAATTTTAACTTGCCAGAGATATATTGGATCCAGGAACAGGACAGAGTAGATGAGGATTTCCAAGATCTAGTCCAGGATTACTTTTTCATCCAGTTTGTGGATAGGCCCATGAGGACGAGTGCAGTGTTAAACCTCCTTTTCCGTAACGATCCCAATATGGTGGAGGAGGTGGAGATGGAGGTAGGGGACCATTTGGGGATCAGTGTGTGCAATGATAACTGTTAAGGTTTCAAGTTTTGGATAATGGATAATGGCTCTTAGATGTCAGGAAGGGAAATGTTGAGGGTATGAGGAGAGAGTTAAGTGCTTACAGATTGGGAAAAGCTAAGAAGAGGGTAATCATCATCACTGGAGAAACATTCAAGGTGTGAGAGCGCAGAGTAAGTATATTCCAGTGCGGTGTAAAACTCAAAGCAGAAGCTAACCAGGGTGGTTGTTGTGCCGATATAGCACAGGCATGATGAGCCTAATTACCTCCTTCTGTGTTAAAGTCATCTGTCTGTGTCCGATGTGTGGTCATACATCACCACCTTGTGATGGTGTAAGCCAGTAAGATGATAGTTTGTCTGAACTTGTACAATTGAAAACGGCTCGGCTGATCCCCACAAAATCTTGCATACGTGCTTGTGATATCCAGGGTCGGATAATGCACACAAAATACGGGCATGATAGAAACTCTGATGCACGTGAATAGAGCACGTGGTTTAACCACTGACCCCTCCTGGAGGAAGATGGCATTGGCACCATATTTAACGTTAACCAAACAACAACAACAGGCATTTTAAGGCCATTTTCCCTGCTAGAGCGGGGGTTAGCCTTGCGGTCCCCATGACGATCTTCTCCATTTTGCCCTATTTTCTGCATCTCTCCTTGTTAACCCCCTTGCCCGCATTTCTTCTTCCACCATCTTTAGCCAAGTCTTTCTCGGTCTTCCCCGTCCTCTACTTCCTTCTACATTCATTTCCATCACTCTTCTCAACCAGTCACTTTCATCCTTCCTCAACGCATGACCAAACCATCTCAACCTGTTCCTCTTCACAGCATCAGTCACAGGCTCTATTCCCATCATCTTTTGCAATTCATCATTTGTCTTCCTCTCTCTCAACGATACTCCGCACATCCACCGAACATTCGCATTTCCACCCTTTCCAGCCTTCGTTGCTGCTCTACGTTCATTACCCATGTCTCGCTCACATAAATCATAACACTTCTCACACATGCAGCATACACCTTTCCCTTCAGCTTCAACGACACTCCCCTCCTCGTCAGCACGCCACTCAGTTCCTGAACCTTCTTCCATGCACATCTCACTCTAGCAACTGTTGCCGAGTCTGATCCACCTTCTCCATTCAACATGCCTCCTAGGTAGCAAAATGTTTTCACCCCTTCCAGCTTCACTCCGTCTCCAAGATCCAACTCAACATTTCCTCCATCTGCAGCTCCCTCTGTGCACACCTTACACTTGAATGTAGCTGCCACACTGGTTAATGACCCTCTCAGACCACTACATTTTTGATGAACCCACAACGCACATTGTACATTGAATGGAGTTCACTCCGACACCCTTCATGCACACAGCACACGGCCAGTTCCCAGTTCTTTCCACCTCACTACATGCTTTACCATTTGCCATCACCTTCGTCTTTCCGATATTCACCTTCAGACCTTTTGTCTCCATACATTCCTTCCACTTGTTCATCTTCTCCTTCAGTCCATCCATACTTTCCACAATCAACACCAGATCATCTGCATACAACAACTCCCACGGTAAACCCTCTTTTACGTTCCAAGCCAGCACCTCCATCACAGCTACAAATAGTAGTGGACTTAGTACTGACCCCTGATGCACTCCCACCTTCACCTCAAACTCGCCACTGTTCCCGTCCTTCGTCCTTACAGCTGTGTGCGCTCTCTTGGACATTGCCATCACTCACTACTCTGATCAACCATTCCTCCACTCGTAACTTCCTCAATGCCCATGTCACTACTTCGCATGGAACCCTATCTAATGCTTTCTCCAGGTCAACAAACCCAAGAAACAACATCTTACTCTTCTGCATGTACTTCTCCTGCAACTGCCTCACAATAAAAAGCACGTCTGTCGTTCCTCTTCCTGGCATAAATCCAACCTGCATTTCGTCGATCTTCACTTTCTTCCTTCTCCTCTTCTCCAACACCCTTTCCAATACCTTCATTCCATGCTCTAATAACTTTACCGCTCTATACGAGCCACAGTTCAGAGGGTCACCTTTCCCCTTGTATAGAGGGATGAGGGTACTCGGTTCCCAATCCACTGGAATGCGGCCTTCTTTCACCACCAGATTACAGATCTCTGTCATTCTCTTCACTCCCCCAGGGGTCGAATTACTCTGTAGGGAGGGCACAGCAATGTTTGCCTTTGATGACTTCAAATTTTTTGGGGCACCAAGGCATTTTCTTATGGGTTTGGGGGGCACCAAGGCATTTTCTTTTGGGTTTGGGGGGCACCAAGGCAATCTAGAATTATTCTTGTGGGCACAAAGGCAAAGTGTGTCGGTAACTTAAACAGGCAGGGAAATGTTACTGACAGAACAAGTAAATCAACTTAAACTTTTTAATAATGTATTTTTAGAATATAAACAGTTTCAGAAAACTCAACTCAACTCAGAACTGCATTGTCATCATGGCCATGTAACAAAGTTTAACCTTTGTTTGACAGAACAAGTAAATCAACTTAAACTTTTTAATAATGTATTTTTAGAATTTGAATCTCAATAACAGTTTCAGATTTGATTTCTCTCAAAACTCAACTCAACTCAGTCAGAACTGCATTGTCATCATGTCCATGTAACAAAGTTTAACTTTTGTTTGACAGAGTTGAACTTTTTTCATCATCATCATCAGACATCATGTTTACTCAATACTGACTCAGTCTTGACTCAGGTAAACATGATTACAATTCAATCACCCTTGGGGGAGAGGGGTGTAGTATCAGGCCTACGTCCAAATGCAGTCATAGAATGCCACCTGGCAACGCTACGTGTAGGATCAAAGTCGTCGGGGTCGGGCCCTTCTGTGCTGATGCGCAGAAGGTGTTCCTGCATACCCAACCCCAGTTTTAGCCTCCAATCCCCAAGAATACGCTTCACTGCTGAGAACTGCCTCTACATGTGATGTGGCCACTGGGCACACAAGGCAGATCTGCACCAGATGAAGTATATTAGGGTATTTGTGGCCCTTTTCTGTCAGAATGGTCTTCCATAGACCGAGGAAATTGGACTCCTCTCCATGATTTCTGCCGATGTCATGCTTCAAGGACAGCCATTCTCTTTGTATTTGACTTGGATCACAACCATTTCTTTCAATGATTTGCTGAAAGTGATTGCTAAGGTAAGTGACTTTGGCATTGCCATAGGCAGCAAGGGTGTCCTTGCCCTTTGGCATGTTGCTGGGGTCAAACACCTCAAACGCAATCAGGACCTCATTCTCATAGAACTCGTTAAATCTCTTGTCCAAACAATCAATCACTTTGTCAATGACAGTTTTCAAGGGTCCAGCCTGAAACTCCTCAACAGATGGTACTCTAGGACCATAAAGCTCCAGATCCCTGTACTTCAGCCTCTTGGTCTGATTGTCCCCATCCTCAGTGTCAGTCAGTGTTGGCTTCCTGCACTTCCCTCTCAAACTTCTGTACATGAGTGCCTGAAGTTTCCAGTTGTGCCTTCAGGGCAAGAGCAGCAACCTCAACACTGGCTCTCACAGAGGTGATGGGGATGTCCTCTGCCTGGAATCTATTCGACAGAACTGAAAGTTCTTGCAACAAGTCCTGATACACTGCCAGATACAATGCAAATTTATGGGTTTTCAAGTCTTTGATGCGCCCTTCATGGTGGCAGACACCGTTGCAGTTGTATCTTCTCTCTCACCAGAGCCCAGGTCGTCAAAAAGCATATGGAGGGTCTTGTAATCCCTGTCCAAAGCCTTTACAGCAAGCAGTCGGTGACCAATCCATCTGTTTCCACATGCTTTTGTTGGTTTAAGCACATGCTCATCAATTATGTCCGTAAGTTGTTCCATGTTCTTCCACTTTTCCACCACAAACTAGATAACATGTTGGAAATGTGGTGGAATGAAATTCCACCACAAACTAGATAACATGTTGGAAAAACGTCCATCATACCTTTTATTTTGTCCGGAACATTCGATCGTTGATTTGAAAAGTGCTGAACACAAGCCAAACTTTCGAGTCGATCGTATGACAGAAATTGAAGAGGTCTCGTGTAAATTCGAAAACGAGGTTAGAAGCGCGAACAATTCCACTACGTCATCGGCTATGACGTACACGGAAATACCCTCCGACAGCCAATGAAAAACATGCATTTCTTGGAGATCCCTACAGCCTCTGGTAGACATGTGCGCACAGGTACAGCGGCAGATGTTCACCACCGCTGACCTTGCGGGATTGTAACATACCTATAGTCGGGACAGAAGCAATCGGAAGGCCGTCCCAACCATGAGTATTACCCCCGCTAATACAGCGCGGTTGGTAGGCAACGACGTGGGTGTGCAAACATCAGCAATAATAGCCACGCTGTAATTTATGCGCTCATAGTAGCCCATAATGCTTTGCGTTTCATTGATGATGCTGATGACGTATGGGATGACGAATGGTCGTAGGCGGGGCCAATATAAATTATGGGATGCCCTTGAACCTCGTTTCCCATACCCAAGGACGATAGTAGGACTGCAACATTCTGTATTCAGTAAGAGAACGGGAAACGAGGTAGCCGAGACAATGTATATGCTTACTACGCTAATGTTCCAACATGCACTGAGAAAACGAAAGCCGACGAAGTCAGTTTGTTGTTTTCATCATTACTTTATTCATACTTTGGTCTCTATTATTATGCTTTATTGACAAAAAGGGCACAGCAGCAACTGAAGAAAAAGGGCACTGCAACTCTCTGCCGTAGTGATCATGAAAAGTTCGGGGGCAGCACGGCAAATAGCTTGGGCACGCCGGCTTTTGCCGTCGATGCCGTCGATAATTTCGACCCCTGCACCCCAACTTCCTGCTGCCTTCAACATATCTCCCACAACTCCCGTCGGCCCTCCCGCTTTTCTACCCTTCATTGCTTTTATCGCTTCCTCAACTTCCTTCTCAGTTATCTTCTCCGCCGGTCCTAAAATTGGGTTACTCTCTATGTTGCCATCCCATTCATTCTCTGTATTCAACAGCATTTCCATATATCTCTTCCATCTTCCTTTAATTCCATCTGTGTCCACAATGATTTGTCCCACTTCATCCTTCAAGCAACTCACCCCCATCACATCGCACCTCTCTTTCGCTATATGCTTTGCAATCCTGAATACCGCTCTCTGACCTTTTTCCGAATCCAAGCGTTCTCCAAACATTTTCCTAGATGCCTCCTGCGCCTTTGCTACCTCTTTCTTTGCAGCCTTCTTGGCTGCTTATAACTTTCATGCTCTGCCTTTTCTGCCCCCGTACCCTTCACCTTCTGCCACTCCTTGAACTTCTTCCTCTTCTCGTCAATCCTCTTTCCAACTTCATACATCCCACCACCATGTTTCCGAGTGCCTCGGTGGTCCTTTTGTCCATCCACATACCTCACCAACGGCTCCCAACAGACTAACTTTCATTGACATCCAAACATTTTCAAGCTCAACCATATCATCCTCTACCCTACTCAGCCTCTCTTTTAATGCCTCCATCACTGTCACCTCTTTCAACCTCCACACCTTCATTCTCGGTTGGTACTTAACCAGCCGAGCTCTCCTCGCACCTTTCACCCTTGTGTCGCAGACAACCAAGTGGTGCTGTGAAACAGCCTCCTCCCCCGGGATCACCTTTGTGTCCCGAAGGTGCCCCCTTTCTCACCTACGCACCATCCATCAGGTAGTCAATGGTTGGCGTCGACCCATCTGGCGTGTATGTAACAAGCTTATTATCCTCTTTCTGGAACTGAGTATTACAAATCAACAAACGTGGTGCATCAGTAAACTCCAAAATCCTTTCACCTTCTCCATTCCTCACACCATATCCGTAACCCCCATGAACTCCCTCAAAACCGTCCATCCTCCTTCCCACATGCCCATTTACGTCTCCTCCTACCACAACAACTTCCTCATCTTTCACGTTTTCCATCAGTTTCTCTATCGCATGCCAGAAATTGTCCTCTTCATCGCTCCGACCGACCTGCGGAGCATATCCCGAGACGACGTTCACCAAGAGCTTTCCAATCATTATTCTCACCATCATCAACCTTTCACTCACTCGAGTTACACTCACCACACTGTCTGCAAACTCCTCAGAAAACAGGACACCAACACCATTCACGCCTTCCGGGCACCCTTGCCACACAAACTTGTATTTCTGTCCCTGCCTACCCTTCACCATTCTCACACCACTTCCCTTCCATCTCGTCTCCTGCACACAACATATGTCCACTCTTCTTCTGCCCAATACTTCCACCACTTCTCCTGATCTCCCTGTCATTGTCCCGACATTCCATGTCCCAAACCTCAGAAACCGATCTCCACGTGGGGCATCAGAGATTGCAAAGCAGATAGCGAAAGAGAGGTGTGATGTGATGGGGGTGAGCTGCTTGAACGATGAAGTGGGACAAATCGTTGTCGACCCAGATGGAATTAAAGGAAGATGGAAAAGATATATGGAAATGCTGTTGAACACAGAGAATGAATGGGATGGCAACATAGAGAGTAACCCAGTTTTAGTACCGGCAGAGAAGATAACTGAGAAGGAAGTTGAGGAAGCGATAAAAGCAATGAAGGGTAGAAAAGCGGGAGGGCCGACGGGAGTTGTGGGAGATATGTTGAAGGCAGCAGGAAGTTGTGGTGTGAAGAGAATGACAGAGATCTGTAATCTGGTGGTGAAAGAAGGCCGCATTCCAGTGGATTGGGAACTGAGTACCCTCATCCCTCTATACAAGGGGAAAGGTGACCCTCTGGAGTGTGGCTCGTACCGAGCGATAAAGTTATTAGAGCATGGAATGAAGGTATTGGAAAGGGTGTTGGAGAGGAGGATAAGGAAGAAAGTGAAGATCGACGAAATGCAGTTTGGATTTATGCCAGGAAGAGGAACGACAGACGTGCTTTTCATTGTGAGGCAGTTGCAGGAGAAGTACATGGAGAAGAGGAAGAAGTTGTTTCTTGGGTTTGTTGATCTGGAGAAAGCATTCGATCGGGTTCCACGCAAAGTATTGACATGGGCATTGAGGAAGTTAGGAGTGGAGGAATGGTTGATCAGAGTAGTGATGGCAATGTACAAAAGAGCGCGCACAGCTGTAAGGACGAAGGACGGGAACAGTGGTGAGTTTGAGGTGAAGGTGGGAGTGCATCAGGGGTCGGTACTAAGTCCACTACTATTTGTAGCTGTGATGGAGGTGCTGGCTCAGAACGTAAAGGAGGGTTTACCGTGGGCGTTGTTGTATGCAGATGATCTGGTGTTGATTGCAGAAAGTATGGATGGACTGAAGGAAAAGATGAACACGTGGAAGGAATGTATGGAGACAAAAGGTCTGAAGGTGAATATCGGAAAGACGAAGGTGTTGGCAATTGGTAAAGCATGTGGTGAGGTGGAAAGAACTGGGAAGTGGCCCTGTGCTGTGTGTAGGAAGGGTGTCGGAGTGAACTCCATTCAGTGTACAATGTGCGCTGAGTGTGTTCATCAAAAATGTAGTGGTCTGAGAGGGTCATTAACCAGTGTGGCAGCTACATTCAAATGTAAGGTGTGCACAGAGGGAGCTGCAGATGGAGGAAATGTTGAGTTGGATCTTGGAGACGGTGTGAAGCTGGAAGGTGTGAAAACATTTTGCTACCTCTGAGACATGCTGAATGGAGAAGGTGGATCAGACTCGGCAACGGTTGCTCGAGTGAGATGTGCATGGAAGAAGTTTCGGGAATTGAGTGGCGTGCTGATGATGAGGGGAGTGTCGTTGAAGCTGAAGGGAAAGGTGTATGCTGCATGTGTGAGAAGTGTTATGATTTATGAGAGCGAGACATGGGTAATGAGCGTAGAGCAGCAACGAAGGTTGGAAAGGGTGGAAATGCGAATGGTTCGACGGATGTGCGGAGTATCGTTGAGAGAGAGGAAGACAAATGATGAATTGCGAAAGATGATGGGAATAGAGCCTGTGATTGATGCTGTGAAGAGGAACAGGTTGAGATGGTTTGGTCATGTGTTGAGGAAGGATGAAAGTGACTGGTTGAGAAGAGTGATGGAAATAAATGTAGAAGGAAGTAGAAGACGGGGAAGACCGAGAAAGACTTGGCTAAAGATGGTGGAAGAAGAAATGCGGGCAAGGGGGTTAACAAGGAGAGATGCAGAAAATAGGGCAAAATGGAGAAGATTGTCATGGGGACCGCAAGGCTAACCCCCGCTCTAGCAGGGAAAATGGCCTTTTAAAATGCATGTTGTATCGCTCCGACCGACCTGCGGAGCATATCCCGAGACAACGTTCACCAAGAGCTTTCCAATCATTATTCTCACCATCATCAACCTTTCACTCACTCGTCACACTCACCACACTGTCTGCAAACTCCTCAGAAAAGAGGACACCAACACCATTCACGCCTTCCGGGCACCCTTGCCACACAAACTTGTATTTCTGTCCCTGCCTACCCTTCACCATTCTCACACCACTTCCCTTCCATCTCGTCTCTTGCACACAACATATGTCCACTCTTCTTCTGCCCAATACTTCCACCACTTCTCCTGATCTCCCTGTCATTGTCCCGACATTCCATGTCCCAAACCTCAGAAACCGATCTCCACGTCGGGCATCAGAGGTTTCGTCATCATAAATGGAGTGATTTCCACCCTTGCTTCGATCGGGTTCCCCACCTTGATTTTTGACGAGAGGGGGTGAGGACCTCCACGGGGTACTTCGGGCTGTACCCTGCCCATATGTATTTGTAATTGTGATGGTTCCCTTTTTGAGGCAATGTTTTATGGCCGGATGTCCTTCCTGACGCCAACCCTTTTAGTCGCCTCTTACGACATGCAGGGATACGGTGAACCTATTCTGAACCGGGGTACGCACCCGTGATTTAACGTTAACCACCCTCCAATAATTGTCCTCCTGTTTCAAAACTGTTTCATTTTATTCTCATCTTGTTTGGTGAATTTATTTGACTATTCTGTACAGTAATCCTTTTATATTCGCTAAACTGGGAGCATGATGGCAACCTATGAGCGATGCACCTGTTAAATGATATTGACATTGTTATAATCTGAAGACGTCACGACTAATGTCATCACCTGGCCAATACCATCGACACACTTGGGGCAAACACCAGCAATGGGGCCCGAGTTTGCGTTGCACTAAGAAGGGCTTTTTCAGGGCCAAAATCCGTGGACTACAACAAGACGAGTGGGTGGCTCACTCCGCTTCCTCCAACTCAATGTTGAAGGGCTGACATTTACTAAGTGTGACATTCTCGCACACTCCCACGTAGGCAATGGACGACCCTCAACAGGTTCCGCACTGCACAGGGCCATTGTGGCAGCATCCTCCACCGATACAGAAGCGGAATAGTGTTGATGCATCTCTTGGTGGTAGAAATACTTTAGAAAGGAAGAATCTCAGATGATTCCTGAAGGACTCTGATTTGATAAGAGATGTACTCAATAGATTATTTTATGTAACGTGTTTATTTATCATCCACAGCATCTGGACTTTCTTTTGGATCTTTTGGAAGCACAAACCCCAGCCAAGGTTTCACGTTTGGATCACAACCCACTGGTTTCACAGGTACCAGGTGTAATAGAAATTGCATTTTGTGAAATAATTTGGTATCAAGCCAATCTCCAAGCTTGACATTTTATAAACATCTTGGGAACATTTGTACATGAAACAAATAACGACATCAGATCTCTTGTTTAAAAAAAAAAAAAAAGTTTATTTGGAGCCTAACGTGTCATGTGCGAGATGCGCTTGATTTCATACTGATCTCAGGTTGACTGCAGTTAATATACAGGATATCCCAGAAGCATTACAAAATCTAAACTTGAGGAAAATATTTTAAAATCTAAACAACCTTCCTTGAGTAATTGAGTGGTATTCATAGAATACTTACCCTGCGCAGTCTTTAGAAGGACTTGGTGCAAGCCAACTCTTCTGTTTTTTAAAGGGGTTTTTTATGCAATGTGACTGCCAGACCAGTGACTGGTGATGTCACTTTTATCAAACTACATTTCCCAAATAACATAGATTATATATATTTAGCATAGATGCAAAGTTTGGCGTTGTACTTGTCGAATTATGACATCATAATGGAGGCACCTATGACATCATTAACATATCTTATCCCCAAGGGGTATACTTGACAATGAGCGTTTCAATTTTTTCCATTAAGCTGTTCGGGAGATAGAGAGGTGTAACATTTTTCCAAGATGGCGTCCATACCACGTGACCTATGACGTCAAAATTATCAGCAAAAAAATGTACAGGCAGAGGCACTTCAACGGTAAAATTTCATGTGAATCGGACAAACGTTTGCCGAGAAAATGAATTTTTTAAATGCAGACATGGCACACGTATGGCACACGTATGGCACACCTATGGCACACGTATGGCACACGTATGGTACACGTACGGCACACGTATGCAACCGATTGCTTAACCCCGCTTTTCGCTTCGCGAGCGCAGGGTAACTAGGGTAGATATCTGTGATCACAAAGCAGTCGCCAAGGATAGGCCTCCTCCAGTGCCGACAATCCAATGATGGCCATACGTTCTTTGGACTACCATATGACCTTGACCTTCAACATTTAGGGATAGAGTGTAAATCAAGGAAATGTGCCCCCAACTACAATCTATCCATAAAACTCAACATCATGAACATCGTAGGAAAATTATTCAAGTTATTATCAAAAGGGTGTTTGTCGTTAATTGGGTCACAATCCGAAAAAGTATGTCAAGGGCACAAATCAAACATCAGGTGCACATTTTCAGTGCAGGTACACTATTTTGATGCAAGAACATCTTGGAAGGCCAAGTGGTGTTTGATATTCCACATCGGCAAAATTGAGCGATGACAAAAAAAACGTTTTTTAATTTTTTTCAAATCACCATTTGACCTTGACCTATAACCCTGAAGGGTATGATGTAAATTAAGCCTTAATGCTCCTTGCTCTATGCTATCTATAGAGGGCAAGTTCGTTCTGATCTATAATCCTTAGTCGAGTTTTGGTGAAAAATGTTTAATTGGGTCATGACCTTAAAATTATGTCAACCCCGCACACTTTGTATTCCCATTATTGATGCAACATTTCATTCCGAAAGTCCCAGCTAGATCTAAGATACAGCTCGGAAATTAGTAGAAACAAACAAAAACCTAAATGGTGGTTTGGGGTCCAATAAACTGGGGGGGGGGGGGGGGGGGTTCATTAAAAACGGGGGCACTAATTGGAGAAACAAAACTAACAGGTATGAGCCTTCCCCCATCATATATGGTAAGGCTTAATAATTTAGGGTTGGGTAATATTTCAGAACTAGTGGGGTCATCCATGGGAATCCCACGGGCATGGACGTGTGTGGCATTTGGACATCATCATTCAGATGCTGCACATTCAGTTTTACAAAATGATGACGGGCAATTTATCAGATCCACAAATGATGTAATCCACACAATGTATTTACTTTACATAATATGTTACCCCTCACTCATCTCTTCTCCACCTCATTCATCTCTCCCCCCCCCCCCCCCCCCTCTGCCCCATCACTCCACCCCTCTCTCCCCCTCAATCCTCTCCAACTCCTCCTCACTCCTCTCTTCCCTTTACTCCTCTCCCCTCACTCCCTTCCAACTCCTCACCCCTCTCTCCCCCTCAATCCTCTCCAACTCTTCCTCACTCTTTTCTCCCCCTCAATCCTCTCCAACTCCTCCCCACTCCTCTCTTCGCTTTACTCCTTTCCCTACTCCCTTCCAACTCCTCCCCACTCCTCTCTTCGCTTTACTCCTTTCCCCACTCCCTTCCAACTCCTCCCCACTCCTCTCTTCGCTTTACTCCTCTCCCCTCACTCCCTTCCAACTCCTCCTCACTCTCTTCCCTTTACTCCTCTCCCCTCACTTCCTTACAATTCCTCCACACTCCTATCTTCACTTTACTCCTCTCCCCTCACTCCCTTCCAACTCCTCCTCACTCCTCCCTTCCCTTTACTCCTCTCCCCGCACTCCCTTCCAAATCCTCCCCACTCCTCTCTCCATTTACTCCTCTGCCCTCACTCCCTTCCACCTCCTCCCCACTCCTCTCTTCCCTTTACTCCTCTCCCCTCACTCCTTTGTAACTCCTCTCTTCGCTTTACTCCTCTCCCCACTCCCTTCCAACTCCTCTCTTCACTTTACTCCTCTCCCTTCACTCCCTTCCAACTCCTCCCCAATCCTGTTTTCCCTTTACTCCTCTCCCCTCACTCCTTTGCAACTCCTCCCCACTCCTCTCTTCCCTTCACTCCTCTCCCCACTCCCTTCCAACTCCTCCTCCTCACTCTCTTCTCTTCACTCCTCTTCCCTCACTCCCTTGCAACTCCTCCTCACTCTCTCCCTTTAGTCGTCTCCGCTCACTTCCTTACAACTCCTCCCCACTCCTCTCTTTGCTTTACTCCTCTCCCCTCACTCCTTTCCAACCCCTCCTCACTCTCTCCCTTTACTCCTCTCCCCTCACTCCCTTCCAACTCCTCCTCACTCCTCTCTTCCCTTTACTCCTCTCCCCTCACTCCCTTCCAACTCCTCCCCACTCCTCTCTTCACTTTACTCCTTTCCCCACTCCCTTCCAACTCCTCCCCACTCCTCTCTTCGCTTTACTCCTCTCCCCTCACTCCCTTCCAACTCCTCCTCACTCTCTTCCCTTTACTCCACTCCCCTCACTTCCTTACAATTCCTCCACACTCCTATCTTCACTTTACTCCTCTCCCCTCACTCCCTTCCAACTCCTCCTCACTCCTCCCTCCTCCCTTCCCTTTACTCCTCTCCGCTCACTCCCTTCAAACTCCTCCTCACTCCTGTCTTCCCTTTACTCCTCTCCCCTCACTCCCTTCCATCTCCTCCCCACTACTCTCTTCGCTTTACTCCTCTCCCCTCACTCCCTTCCAACTTCTCCTCACTGCTCTCTTCCCTTTACTCCTCTCCCCTCACTCCCTTCCAACTACTCCCCACTCCTCTCTTCCCTTTACTCCTCTCCACCACTCACTCCGGCAGTTATTCCAATCGAGCAGGTACGGCAAATATTAGAGGTAATTGAACTTTTCTCTTGGAGCAACACAGAGTAAATCCACCCCCTTGTCCTGTTCATTCATTTGTGAAATGTTTCGCAGAACAATACACGCATGGTGACATCATCAGACTCGCCGCACCGCAATGATGATCTTCAACCATATTATCCAATACTTTATCCGGATTCATTACAGCTGCTCTTGTATATGTTTGCTGAGCACACATTACCTTCCAATGTCTTTGTTGCCAAGTATTTTAAAACCAAACATTATTAATAAATATTGTATTCCATAGTTAGTTTACATTATTATGTACATTTTTGAAGTACTGTATTGTTTAAATCCATATTTGGAAAAGAGTTGACTCTCTTTAAATAAACTCTGTATATACACCCCAGAAATATGGAAAAATATAATTGGACTTTGGTTCGATCCTGAACTTCAGTATTCAGTCGCTGTACTTTTACTAAGTAATAATATAAATAACTAAGTCCTGGGGACGTTCTCTCCTGTCATTCCCCTCTCTCCTTCCCCTCTCTCGTTCCCCTCTCTCGTTCCCCTCTCTCGTTCCCCTCTCTCGTTCCCCTCTCTCGTTCCCCTCTTTCACCGTGCCCACATCCCTTCCAACCAGTCGACACATTCAAAACAGCTGTTGGAATACATGTCGCTGATTTCCTCAACTTTAGCTGAAACTGAGACTTTAACCATCCCAGTGACTGTGATGGTGAATTAGAGTCGAGATAAAGCCGTGAGGGAGACTCAATGAATGGCCGTTATGTGACAGGCCTTTGAAAATGCATTTCGTTCTACAAACAGTAACTTTAAGCAAATTATAATCCCGTTTTTTGCAACCTAGTCTAAAACCATGTTAGCGACTGTGAAAAATGAAATGAGATATCGAATTAGAGTTGAAATGAAGCTGTGAGAGAGAGCCATCACGGGCCTAACAAAAGAGGCCGCAAAGCTATGCGAGTAAACAAAATGGTGGTGATTTGTTTTTGAAGCTCCTCCCAGACCGGGTGTAGCCACTCCCCCGGACAGACTCACAGAATCACCGACAGAGAATATTATATAGATAATTCCTATAGGGTGAGACTAATAGAACATTAGGCCAGGGTAGGGATCTTAAATTGTGGAGGTCATGCTGATCACGTGACGAGAAGTGTGTCGTGTAAATTTGTGTAAATTCCTTCAAAAATCATCTTCTTTGTGTCCACCCACCAGTCAGAATGCTACCAAATTTGGGTTACAACTTTAGGCCAGGCCCAGATAAGCTACAAGTCCAGTGGTCCTATTTTTTCCTACTTTTTAAACGTATCTACAGTTTGTTATTGACCCTTATCTCAATGCTTATTTGCCTCGATAACTGTCCTCCCTCCACCACTCACCTTCCTCCTTTGTCTTCTCCTCACTGTGGCTTCAGTCAAAGAGGTAGATGAACTATAGTGTTAGGCCACCGTTGGGGATTGATACAGATGACATTGAGAATACTATAATGAAGCAAAGGTGATGAGCAACATCGTACTTTAAGTGGCTTTCAAAGTTGAATCCACTTTAGCTTGGACGTTATCGAGATCCTTGCTATCTGTTCTACTTAAACCTGCTTTCCCCATACAAAATTGAGAAATGCTATGTTTTCCAGGTTTTGGAAACTTTGGATCTATGGGATTTGGGACTACTGCTGCTACTTCAACCCTTACTGGATTTGGGACCACAACCTCAACTCTCGGGGGAGCCACGGGCTTTGGGGCCCCTGCAGCTGCATTTGGTGGTTTTGGAACAGGTGCAGCACCATCTGTTTTGGGGATTCAGTCCGGAACCGGCATCCCTGGGTCAGCTTCCAACACCGGATTTGGTGCGGTGGCAGGTGAGTCTGCTGTTGTTAGTCCGGCTGGCTTTTTCATTTTTATCCTCATTTCACACCACACATCTTTTCATTGGAAGTTTATTTTCTCAAAAACCCACCAAAGTCCATTTTGTCATCCTGTAAGTAAGTAATCCTTCCACTCGATCCTTCTCTTCCACATCAGCTGTCACTACTGCTCTGCAGCTGTCTCCATTTATTAAATCATGTTGCACATGCAAGCATGGAAACGGCCGTAAAATGATGATGATGATGATGATGATGATGATGACGACGATTATGATGATGTATGTTATTTTGGTATTGCTGCTACGTGTTAGTACTCTCACTTAGCTGCTTGGAGTACACTGTCTGTGTGTCTGTCTGTCTGAGTGTCCGCGTCCATATATTTTCGCTTTAAAAATGGTTTTCTCTGCAACCGCTTGTCTGATCGATGCAAACAATAATTTATTATTGAAATACAAACAATAATAACCACTCAATGAAAATTATTGAAACTTGGCACGCTTGAAAATTGTGCCAAACTGGAAAATTATTGAAACAATAATTTTCGTTGAGCGCTTTCGGGAAAAATTTGGACATCATTTTCTCTGAAACCGCTGAACAAAAATTATTTAAACTTGGCACACGTCATCAACTCCGCATGGGATATATAGGGTGATAAAGATGATGTCATCGGTCATGCGGGTGGTAGAGAGGGAGAGAGGGAGAGAGGGAGAGAGGGAGAGAGGGAGAGAGGGAGAGAGGAAAAAAAAAAAAAGGAAAAAAAAAAGAGAAACCGAGACCGAAGAAGGAGGAGTGGTTGGGGGCATCGAACATTTATTTCAATCATCTAAAAAGCCACGCCAGTATTTGTGCCTTTATTTAATTCCAACGCACGCTTTCCAACTAAATTGTGATAAGCTCGAGAATCTCTTAACCTCAGCCAAAATTTCAAAATTTAAACTGCGGAATTAAGCTTAAAAGCAGTTCCAACTTCAAAAAAAAAAAAAAGTGGTTATTTGCTAAAAAAAAAATAAAAAAATAATAATAATAAATTGGCTCCGGACATCTTCAGGCGTTCTTGAGGAAAGATTACTATGACCGGGCATATCTTAAGTGCCATTTCAGCCACAAAATTTACTTCAAGAGCATCGGCGATACAAACACAGCAATTACCTCGATCTTCTCAGGAAACACTCTCCAACCGATGCAGGCAAATGGTCTAAAACTAGATCGTGTTCCCTGTTGATGGGCGAACAATCCGACGTCTGGCAAATATGCTGAGTTATAAGAATCGATAATTTCTTAACATTTTTAGACTTCACTCCAGATTTCCCAACTTATTTAGTCCACGTGATCCGATCCTCAAACCAGAACACAGATTTTGATTATATACTGTTACAGACGCGGTTTTAGATGTTAGTTTACCGAGCGGTTTGGTATTACCGCGTCCGCACAGTTACTCCCCGATTAGAACCCTATCCCGCCCGATTCCACTCGAACGTTGGCCAAATTGCGCTATGCTAAATCAATGAAGGAAAGGACACAACGGCTGGGATAAATGCTACGACACAAGGGGTACAGTTCTCAAGACCTCCGGAGGAGGATATAATATTGGTGATGCAGAAACGGGTAGATTACACGGCAAGAGGTAAAGCACAGAAAAATGGGCACTTAGACACAGTCTTATCTTATCCCCGACAGACCACAGACAAACGGGACAAGACTGACTTACACAGGGATTGATGGCAAGGAAGGGCAGGCAGTCGATAGCTCAAGGTGCACCTTGGCTCAGGGGCAGAATCGACCCGGTCCGGTCCAGAGATGCGGGGAGGTATTGTCGCGCTCGGAGGTGGCGTCCTTTTCTCTCCAAGCTGAGGCGCATCTGACGTCACCTCCCTCTTCCTGCGCATGTCCAGCGGGGAGTGACACGCCCTCGGCTCGTTAGCTCCGCCCCAGATGGAATCGGTCCGCCGCTTCCATTGGGTGCGGGGGGTTACCGGGCTCCGCCCTTGACGAGGAGCTGACAGCGAGCCCCTGCGTGGTAACCCCGTCGGAGCACATGTTCAATGGCGGCTAACCAAGCCGGAGTGAGGATGCACACTCCCCGCGCCGCCGCCGCCGCTGTTGTTGTAGTTGTTGTTGTACCATGAGGAAGAGCTGCGGGGAGGTATTGGGAGGTCCTAAACTTTCTAACGGTGCCATACAATCACATTCTGGTGCAACGAAGAGTCAGAATTAATGGAAACGAGTCCTTAACTGACATAGACTAAGAATAACTAGCAAGATGTCCTATAGTTGTCTTACATGAGATGCGGTGAACCTGGGCACGACATTTAATGGGGGAAATAGGGGGAGGTCGGGTCTACAGAGTGTTGTTTACAGAAAATGGGACTAGGGAATGGGGGATTGGGGATAGTTGGGAAGTATTGGGGAAATAGGGGAATATTTACAAGCGGATATGGATGGAGGCCAAATCCCATATCCGCAACAATACTTTAATTATTCTGTCTAAGTAGATTGTGTTTCCAAAGCAAGGCTTCTTGAGTAGGCCGGATTAAAATTGCGGCTAAAACCCCCTGTGAGGTAAATTTGGGCTGATAAAGGATAAGTCTTTCATGAAGATCAGCTGTTAATTATCTTCAAAAGGGATGTTTAAATTTATCAAAACACTCAGTTTTCATTCATGCACTCCCTTGGTGTTCCCTCAGTATGCATGCAAAGTTTCAAGCCGCTAGGTTTCATGGTTTTGGAGTTACAGAGGCGATGCATGCACACGCACGCACTGACGGACGCACTTTCTCTTTCATTATTATAGATAGAACAGGAGAAATTGTATTAGGTGTGAGAAACACTTGAGAACTTGTAAGCAAAGAGGAATTATTATGGTATTGCGATTTGAGTGACCAAATATTTTGTGCTAGTTGAGCCAAATCTCTTGACAAGGTGTAGTGGGACCTGCAACAAGTCTTTTTTTTTCTTCTTTTTTTTGTATACAAGATCGAGGCTCGTGAAAGAGCTAACATTAATCACACAAAAAGTCAAACCGACACAAAACACAAAAAACAAGGGGAGCGGCAGACAAGATGGGGAAGGAGGGGGAAGGACGCAAACACAACATTTGAGAGCAGGGACATCGGGAGGACTTGGGGGGAGGTGGGAGAGGTATAAAACATATGAACACTGCAAGGACTCTAGGGTGAATTAGCGGGGGTAGACAAGATCAAGGTTTTGGATGGGGGAAGATAAGAGATGGTGGTGAACAGCTGTTTTAAAGACCTGGTGGGAGGAGTGGGATTGAAGGGAGTGGGGGAGTTTGTTCCAGAGGCGGGAGAAAAGGGGAATGAAGGAGTGAAGGTGAGCAGAGAGCCTAGATTTTGGCACTTTAACCATAAGAGGGTTGCAGGCAGATCTTGTGCGACCTGAAGGAATATTGGGGGGACAGAGCACAGAGAGAGCTGGGGGAGCAAGGCCAGAGAGGAGTCAGTAGAAGACAGAAAGACCACCAACCTGGCTGTGGTGAGTGAAAGGCCTCCGGAGTTAACTTCATCGCAGGAGATTCCAATGATTCTGAAAGCTTTGGCCTCAACAGCGTGAAGCCGAGCTCGGTGTGAGGCAGGAGCACCAGCCCAGAGGGGGGAACAGTATTCCATTGAGCTGGGGATGAAAGCCTTGTATGTGGTGAGGAGCTCAGGTGTGCCAAGGAAGGACTTCGCACGACGGAGGATGCCCAGTCGGCGACTGGCTTTGGAGGCCAGCTTGGAAATGTGGTTTTCCCAAGAAAGATCATGGCAGATAGTGAGACCCAACAGCTTGAGCAACAGAACTTCTTGGAGAGGATTGTTGAGAAAGTAGATGGGAGGGTTTTCCAGTCGGTCCTTTCGGAGAGACATTGTAACAGTGTGAGATTTGTCAGGATTGAAAGACATGCTCCACTTGTTTGACCAGTCTGTGATTTTGTCCAGGTCTGCAGAGAGTGAGGAGGCTGCAGACTGCCAATCTGAGGGATGAGGAATGGAGCGGAAGATAGTGGAGTCATCAGCAAAGAGATAGGGAGGATTTTCCAGAGAGTCGGAGAGATCATTGATGAAGACCAGAAATAGCACAGGGCCCAGAACACTACCTTGGGGAACTCCAGCCAGAACAGGAAGGGGAGATGAGAGAAATCCATTCAGGGCCACACGTTGCCTTCGACCAGAGAGGAAGTCCGCAAGCCATGAGTGGATATTTCCATGGATACCATCGGAGGAGAGTTTGGTGAACAGAGCTGGGTGCCAGACCGTATTGAAGGCACGTGATATGTCAAGTGAGACAGCTCTGATTTCCTGTTTGGCATTGAGGACCTCCATCCATTGTTGAGACAGCAGATGCAACATGTCCAGAGTAGAATGACCTGGTCTGAATCCAAATTGATGATCAGAGATCAAGCCATTGGAGAAGAGGAAGGATTTGATATCCGAAGCAATGATGGATTCCATGACTTTGCTGATAATTGGAAGCAGGCTGATTGGTCTGTAGTTGCAAGGATCTGTTTTTGCACCTTTTTGTGTAAAGCGGTAATGTTTGCTGATTTCCCAGATGCTGCCAGATGACCTTGAGCAAAAGAGAGGGTGAAAAGAACAGAGAGAGGGTGAGATAGAGCGACAGAGCAGGATTTTGAGGCAAACAGAGTTGAGGCATTCGGCTTTGTCACGTGCGGTGTCAACTGGGTAGCCATTTGAGGTAAGGGAGGGGATGGAGGGGGAACAAACACCAGAAACGGATTTGACCAGACGCCACCAGGATTTGGAGGAAGGAGACAGGTTTGAGAGTTCAATCTTGAGTGTGGAGAGATAGTGCTTCCTGGCACTCCTGAGGGTAGACACACACTTGTTTCGAGCTTGGTGGAAGGAACTGAGATTGCCTTCAGTTGGATTTGCCTTCCAAGAGGCAAAGGCAAGTTGTTTCAGGGCAACTGCCTCACCACAAGATTCAGTGTACCATGGACGGGAGGAAGGGTAAGACAACTGAAGACGAGATGGGATAAATCTGTGCATGAGAGAGAGCAGTTTGCTTTGGAAGAATTCCCAGGAAGAATTGATCTCAGAGGCAGTAGAGATGGGAGACCAGTCCAGATGATTGATGGTTGCTTGCAGACCGTGCCAGTTGGCCTGAGTTAAATGCCAGACTCGTCGGCGCTGAGGAGGCTCTCTGAGAATGGCCAGAGAGATGTCCACTTTAACAAGCACATGATCAGAAGAACCGATTGGAGAAGAAGAAGAGCAGCAGACAAGAGAAGATACTCCATTGAATGAGATCCGGGTCGGGAAATTGACAGATTGTGTCAGTCCCAATGAGTCGCAGAAGTCCTTTGCTGAGGTGCCATGGCTGGTGAGAGATGAAGCCACACCCAGCCAGCTGGCATGATGACAGTTGAAGTCGCCACATATGAGAAAGAGAGAGTTTGGATGAGTTGATAGAAGTTGGTCCATGTTGTCCGACAGCGAAATGTAAATGGAGTCATCACTGTTTGGAGGATGGTACAGAACACATATGAACAAAAGGTGGGAGCGGAGAGGAAGCCGTAGCCAGAGGTACTCCTGGGGGTGGGGTGGAGAGAGGGCAGTGCAGGGAGAGTGAGGAAGAGAGTTTTTGATAAAGATAGCCACCCCACCACCAGGACGAGGCTCAGGTCTATCATACCGGAGGAGGGAGTAACCAGGAAGAGATATTAAGGAATCAGAGACATCCTGAAGGAGGAAAGTTTCTTTTAAGCAGATCAAGTCTGGATTGTCAGAAGCAACCTGAATGGAGAGATCAATCAGGTTTGAGTGAAGGCCCCGGATGTTTGAGGTCCATACCGTTACTGAGGAGAGAGAGGGAGCATCGGGTGCAGGACAGTGGGGGGGGGGGGGGGGGGAGGGGTAGGGTCAGATGAATGGTGAGAGGGGGAGGTAGGAAGAGCAGTTGATTGTGTGTCAGAGATTACAGAAGAGTTACAAGAAAGGGAAGGATGAGGAGGACGAAAGGTTTGATGGTGATGGGATGAGGCACAGTGAGGGGTTGTTTGAGGGGGCCAGAGGAAAGTAGAAGGTTGGGGGAGGTGGAGGTATGAGATAGAAGGGAGACGAAGTGGGGAGGAGGCAGCTTTGAGAAGGAGGTGGGAGGAGGGAGAATTTGGGAGGGATGGTTGGGGGGGGAGATTTGAAGGGGAGGGGTTGGGGGAGAGTTTTGAATGGGAGGGGCAAGGGGGGAGTTTAGGAGGGGAGGGGCAAGGGGGGAGTTTAGGAGGGGAGGGGCAAGGGGGGAGATTTGAAGGGGAGGGGCAAGGGGGAGATTTGGAGGGGAGGGGCAAGGGGGGAGATTTGGAGGGGAGGGGCAAGGGGGGAGATTTGGAGGGAAGGGGCAAGGGGGGAGTTTAGGAGGGGAGGGGCAAGGGGGGAGTTTAGGAGGGGAGGGGCAAGGGTGGAGTTTGGGAGGGGAGGGGCAAGGGGGGAGTTTAGAAAGTGGATGATTAATGAAAGATGAACATTTATAACAAATTGGGTTTGTTGTGATTTTCAAGTTAGCGATCCGTTTAAGAACGATGGAGGAGGGGTGGAATGAATGAGAATTTAGAGCATGGAGTGATTTGGAATCATAAGAGATTGAATATTTTTTTGAAATGGAATGGGTTGAAGAGGAAATTGAAAGGAGCCATTTAAATAGGAAGAAAAACAGCGTGTTGTAATATACGACTGAATAAAACATTCCGGGGGAAAGTTTAAACATATTTAAACAGAACCGTGAAGAACAATCTTATATTCACAAAAATACCAATGGGGAGAGGGAGCCTAGAGGGACGACCACGAGTCACTTGAACAGGGCAAAAGGTGGAAGGCAAGGGGAAAATGGGGGCGGGGCGAGACGGCGCTCATGGGCAGAGGAAAAAGCACACAATGGGACAAAAGCACACGAGGAGAAAGGGAAATAAAAGTTTTTTGTTTTGTTTTGTTTTTTGTTTGTTTGTTTTTGGGGGCGGGGGGTGTGGGGGTTACAACGTTAGACAAATAGTAGATGTTCGGTGAAGTTTGGGGGAGAAGGGAAAATCAAAAAACCTAGCAAAACCAGCGAAGGAAGAAACAAACTTCGACGGGGGAAGCCTGAGGCTGCAAGGCCTCACACGCCACGTGGCAAACAAATGATTAATTTATGAAATATAAACACCGAGAAACATCCAAGGGACACACGAAGTTCACATGCCGAAAGATAAAATACAGTTATGACAAAATACAATTGTGAACAGACTTAACTTTGAAAACGTGGAGACCGTGTGGAGTTTCGAAAATTCGTGACAAAGTCTTAAACGTTTTTCATGGCTGAGGACCAATCCTAGGCAAGTTTTCCTGCTCTGCATCAATGTAATCAAACCAACGTGTCATTGTGAGCGACGTAAACAATGCTTTTCATATTCAGGATCTATGAGCCCACCCAAGTTTTACTCTGGGGTTGCCAAAGCACAGGAAGACATACTCCCTCGGAATGAAAAATAAATAAATGAAGAGCAATTCCTTGGTTCTTGATTCATTGCTTTTCACTTGAGACCAGCAGCGACCTCTAGCTATCATCATTAAGGATGAGCACCTGCCGTAAACTTGAATATTAATCAATGGTTAAAGTTACCTCTTCTTGTAAGAACTTGGTTGTCTGCGACATAAGGGTGAAAGGTGCGAGGAGAGCTCGGCGGGTGAAGTACCAACCGAGAATGAAGGTGTGGAGGTTGAAAGAGGTGACAGTAAGGGAGGCATTAAAAGAGAGGCTGAGTAGGGTAGAGGATGATGTGGTTGAGCTTGAACGTGGTTGGATGTCAATGAAAGATAGTCTGTTGGGAGCCGTTGGTGAGGTATGTGGATGGACAAAAGGACCACCGAGGCACTCGGAAACATGGTGGTGGGATGATGAAGTTGGCAAGAGGATTGACGAGAAGAGGAAGAAGTTCAAGGAGTGGCAGAAGGCGAAGGGTACGGGAGCAGAAAAAGCAGAGCATGAACGTTATAAGGCAGCTAAGAAGGCTGCAAAGAAAGAGGTAGCAAAGGCGCAGGAGGCATGTAGGAAAATATTCGGAGAACGCTTGGATTCGGAAGAAGGTCAGAGAGCGGTATTCAGGATTGCAAAGCAGATAGCGAAAGAGAGGTGTGATGTGATGGGGGTGAGTTGCTTGAAGGATGAAGTGGGACAAATCGTTGTGGACCCAGATGGAATTAAAGGAAGATAGAAAAGATATATGGAAATGCTGTTGAATACAGAGAATGAATGGGATGGCAACATAGACAGTAACCCAGTTTTAGGACCGGCAGAGAAGCTAACCGAGAAGGAAGTTGAGGAAGCGATAAAAGCAATGAGGAGTAGAAAAGCGGGAGGGCCGACGGGAGTTGTGGGAGATATGTTGAAGGCAGCAGGAAGTTGGGGTGTGAAGATAATGACAGAGATCTGTAATCTGGTGGTGAAAGAAGGCCGCATTCCAGTGGATTGGGAACTGAGTACCCTCGTCCCTCTATACAAGGGGAAAGGTGACCCTCTGGAGTGTGGCTCGTACCGAGCGATAAAGTTATTGGAGCATGGAATGAAGGTATTGGAAAGGGTGTTGGAGAGAAGGATAAGGAAGAAGGTGAAGATCGACGAAATGCAGTTTGGATTTATGCCAGGAAGAGGAACGACAGACGCGCTCTTTATTGTGAGGCAGTTGCAGGAGAAGTACATGGAGAAGAGGAAGAAGTTGTTTCTTGGGTTTGTTGATCTGGAGAAAGCATTCGATAGGGTTCCACGCGAAGTATTGACATGGGCATTGAGGAAGTTAGAAGTGGAGGAATGGTTGATCAGAGTAGTGATGGCAATGTACAAAAGAGCGCGCACAGCTGTAAGGACGAAGGACGGGAACAGTGCTGAGTTTGAGGTGAAGGTGGGAGTGCATCAGGGGTCGGTACTAAGTCCACTACTATTTGTAGCTGTGATGGAGGTGCTGGCTCAGAACGTAAAGGAGGGTTTACCGTGGGAGTTGTTGTATGCAGATGATCTGGTGTTGATTGCGGAAAGTATGGATGGACTGAAGGAAAAGATGAACAAGTGGAAGGAATGTATGGAGACAAAAGGTGTGAAGGTGAATATAGGAAAGACGAAGGTGATGGCAAGTGGTAAAGCATGTGGTGAGGTGGAAAGAACTGGGAAGTGGCCATGTGCTGTGTGCAGGAAGGGGGTCGGAGTGAACTCCATTCAATGTACAATGTGCGCTGAGTGGGTTCATCAAAAATGTAGTGGTCTGAGAGGGTCATTAACCAGTGTGGCAGCTACATTCAAGTGTTAGGCGTGCACAGAGGGAGCTGCAGATGGAGGAAATGTTGAGTTGGATCTTGTAGACGGCGTGAAGCTGGAAGGTGTGAAAACATTTTGCTACCTCGGAGACATGCTGAATGGAGAAGGTGGATCAGACTCGGCAACGGTTGCTCGAGTGAGATGTGCATGGAAGAAGTTTCGGGAACTGAGTGGCGTGCTGATGAGGAGGGGAGTGTCGTTGAAGCTGAAGGGAAACGTGTATGCTGCATGTGTGAGAAGTGTTATGATTTATGGGAGCGAGACATGGGTCATGAATGTAGAGCAGCAACAAAGGCTGGAAAGGGTGGAAATGCAAATGGTTCGGTGGATGTGCGGAGTATCGTTGAGAGAGAGGAAGACAAATGATGAATTGCGAAAGATGATGGGAAAAGAGCCTGTGATTGATTCTGTGAAGAGGAACAGGTTGAGATGGTTTGGTCATGTGTTGAGGAAGGATGAAAGTGACTGGTTGAGAAGAGTGATGGAAATGAATGTAGAAGGAAGTAGAGGACGGGGAAGACCGAGAAAGACTTGGCTAAAGATGGTGGAAGAAGAAATGCGGGCAAGGGGGTTAACAAGGAGAGATGCAGAAAATCGGGCAAACTGGAGAAGATTGTCATGGGGACCGCAAGGCTAAACCATGCTCTCGCAGGGAAAATGGTCTTAAAATGCATGTTGTTGTTGTTTGGTTAAATTTACCTCTTCAAGCAAATTTTTAAAAACTAAATATTGATATTGAATGTCTTCAATGAAATCAGTCACATCTTCATTTAATATCTCTCTATAGGTGGGACAGCTGTTCTCCCATACCTCTCAGCCCTGTCGCCATGCATCCTCGGTGATGACCGAGACGCGACCCTCGCGCGGTGGAACCAGCTTCAGATGGCGTGGGGCTGTGGTCGGGTGTTTTGCAGCCCAACCACTGCGCCATTTGCTCTCAACCAAAGCAATCCTTATTGTCGTTTCAAGGTGGGGATTTTAGTTCCCGTTGGACTTAGTCAAAATGGGGGCTAATGGATTGGGTCTCATCCATCTGTCCGTCCGTCGACAACCATATCTCGGAGATGTATGGACCGATTTTGTTCATACTTGGCACAAAGACAACACATGATGGTGTTAATATATATGCACATCATTTTGTTTCGCATCGATCAAAGATGGCCAATTGGCGGCCATTTTAATTGTAAAAAAACACGGTTCAGCACGTCTTCACCAATTTCTCGGACATGCATTTACTGATGTTCAAACTCAACACACATATAATGAATGATGGCTTTATATATGCACGTCATTTTCTTTTGAGATCGTATCCGAGATGGCCGACTGGTAACCATTTTGTTACTTAAACACGTCCCCAACCATTTCTCGACACGTCTGGACCGATTTTGTTCAAACTTGGCACACAGACAATACAATCAATACATGAGTGTACATATGCTGAAGATTTTGTTTTTTAATCTGACCAAAGATGGCCGACTGATGGCCTTTAACTCCATATGGCAAAATTACTGAAACCACAGGGGCTATGATATTTCATGTCTTTTTCTTGTTGTTGTTCAGATTTTGAGTTCACTGCAGAACCGTAACGTGGATGTTACCTCAATGGCAGACATTTGCGAGATATTTTGTCCCATGGGGTTCCAGGAAAGAAGAAAAAGAAGAGAACCATATTATATGTGTAGATGTTTTTATTTTATCTATTTTTCTGACCATGCCAATGGCCATTCATTTAATACCTTTCCATCTCTGGTGAGGAGCTCAGTAGAAGGTTGTAAGGGTTTTGAGTCTTTGTTGATGGGAGTTTTGCCAGAGCAGCATATTTCTTTAACCAATGTGCTGGTTGTTGTGAATATCTGTTTGCTCGATTGTAACGTCACTGATGCTTGAATGAGGAGGGGTGGGGTGCAAAGCACGGAAAGGGCAGAGGGTGCAAGACCAAACGTTGGCTATGAGAGCTCGTCAAGGCCTTGGTTCCCATGGCGTCAAGCTGAGAAAGATGTGTGGCAGTGGAGAGCAGTACTCCATCAAGCTGCAGATGAAAGTCCTGTAGGTGGATGGGAGTTCAGGTGTGCCAAGGAAGAACTTTGTACGACTCTGGAGGCCTACTTTGAAATGTGGTTTGCCCAAAGAAAGATCATGGCTGATAGTGAGACTCAGGAGTTTGATTGACCAAACCCCCTCAAGAGGATTGTTAAGAAGGTAGATGGGAGTGTTTGCCAGACCGTCCTTTTGGAGAGAGATAGTGAGATAGTGAGAACTGTCAGGATTGAAAGACATATTCCAAGTGTTTGACATCTTGTGATTTTATCAAGGTCTGAAGAGTGGGAAGAGGCTGCAGCTTTTCTGTCTGAAGGATGAGCGATGTCACGGCAGAGGGTGGAGTCATCAGCAAATATATAAAGAGGATTTTCCTGAGAGTCAGAGAGATCAGTGATGAAGATCAGGAATAGGACTGGGCCCAGAACACTGCCTTGGGGTACTCTGAGAGAGAGAGAGAGACAGACAGAGACAGTCAGACAGAGACAGTCAGACAGAGACAGTCAGACAGAGACAGTCAGACAGAGACAGTCAGACAGAGACAGTCAGACAGAGACAGACAGACAGACAGACAGACAGAGACAGACAGACAGACAGACAGACAGAGACAGACAGACAGACAGACAGAGACAGACAGACAGAGACAGACAGACAGAGACAGACAGACAGAGACAGACAGACAGAGACAGACAGACAGACAGAGACAGACAGACAGAGACAGACAGAGACAGACAGAGACAGACAGACAGACAGACAGAGACAGACAGACAGACAGACAGAGACAGACAGACAGAGACAGACAGACAGAGACAGACAGACAGAGACAGACAGACAGACAGACAGACAGAGACAGACAGACAGAGACAGACAGACAGAGACAGACAGACACAGACAGACAGACAGAGACAGACAGACAGAGACAGACAGACACAGACAGACAGACACAGACAGACAGACACAGACAGACAGACACAGACAGACAGACACAGACAGACAGACACAGACAGACAGACAGAGACAGACAGACAGACAGACAGACAGACAGAGACAGACAGACAGAGACAGACAGACAGAGACAGACAGAGACAGACAGAGACAGACAGACAGACAGAGACAGACAGACAGAGACAGACAGACAGACAGACAGACAGACAGAGACAGACAGACAGACAGAGACAGACAGAGACAGACAGACAGAGACAGACAGACAGAGACAGACAGACAGACAGACAGACAGACACAGACAGACAGACAGAGACAGACAGACAGAGACAGACAGACAGAGACAGACAGACAGAGACAGACAGACAGAGACAGACAGAGACAGACAGACAGAGACAGACAGACAGAGACAGACAGACAGAGACAGACAGAGACAGACAGACAGAGACAGACAGACAGAGACAGACAGACAGAGACAGACAGACAGAGACAGACAGACAGAGACAGACAGACAGAGACAGACAGACAGACAGAAACAGAGACAGACAGACACAGAGACAGACAGACACAGAGACAGACAGACACAGAGACAGACAGACACAGAGACAGACAGACACAGAGACAGACAGACACAGAGACAGACAGACACAGACACAGACACAGACAGACAGAAAAGAAAGAAGAAAGAAAAGATTCCGTTGAGTGCCACACGTTGGCTATGAGAGTAGAGGATGTCAGAAAACCATGTGTGGAGTTGTCGGATGCCATAGGCAGAGAGTTTGGAGACTAAGGTGACATGGATGTTAAATACTGTTATGAATTTGGTAATGCAACATCTAGAGCTAGGTAGATCTGAATAGGTAGGTATTCGGCTGTCGTGACAGGGACTCTACATGTAATAAGTTCTTGATGTTTAGGCGTTTGTCGGGGTAAGATGTATGATTGTGGATCTACCTGGAGGTCCGAGTGTTAAATAGTGAGGGATTAAAGGTAACGCCCCTGTGAGTCTCACCTAGTAATCAAACCTTTGTCCTTTATGGCACTGCAAACCACATAAACATTAGTTAGGTCCTTAGCGCAACATTAAATAATCCCCTTTCCCTGACAAGGACTTCGTATTAAATTGACAGGAAACCAGGTCAAAAACACCACCACAATTGGCCGCCACCGTGTACACCTCCAAAGGCCTAAAAACCTGGCCGGCACGTGTTATGCCAGGACCGCAGGGTCGCGTAACGGGGGAGATGTCAGGAGTCGCGGGAGGCTTTGATTGGCTGAGGAGTGCGCAATGTGACGTCATCGGCCACCAATATAGGCGACGGTCGGACGCCATTTCGGAGTTGAGTTGAGTTCGTGGCAGGCACTGGCAGACGCAGGCAGGCACCAGAGAGTTGAGCGGTGGTGGAGAGTTGGAGAGGACACGCCATTCCAGTCGCAGTTCGAGTGCAGTTCGGGTTGTAGGGAGTCGCAGGAGACACACGAGAGCACACCCAGTTGGCACTGAGCAGTTCGTTGGCACTTGGCTGCCAGCACTCCCGCGTCGTCGAGTCGAGTGGAGTTGAAAGGAGTCCTTCCTGTCCCTGGTCAAGTGGAGCCGCTGGCCTGCGTCGGACGCGTGGTGCTTGGAGCGAGGGGCCTCGTGGTGTGCGATCGGGCCGGAAGGAGCGGTGCTGGACACCAACAATACAAGACGACAAAGACAGATAAGCCCGATCTCCGCGTATATTTTGAACGACGGGACGTGTTATTTTCGTGATTAATCTCCCTCGTTTGTGTTTGCTGTCAGTCGTGTGGGGACGTCCCGATTTAGGTTTATTAGAATTATTAGATTTACCGGCGGGCTTTTTCACTGGCTTTACTTTTCCTAATAAACCCTTATATTACTTTTTGTACATAATATCTGAACGCAGTTTTCCTGGGTGTTTGATTTTAATAGATAAGGTTGCGGAGCCTTCGCTGCGCCCCGCCATTCCGCGCGTTGGTGTTGAACTTGAGTCCGCCATTGAGTGTTCGCCTCGGGAGTTAAAGTCTCGCAAATCGGTCATCCGTAACTGTGGTGTTAATCACGGTTACGCGACAAGTGGTGTCAGGAGTGGGATTTGAACCCGTCGGACAAATTTTTTTGTCCGCGGCGAGACATCGACACGGTCGGGCGTACATTGCGTCCGACGTTCGAACGCAAAATTTGTATAGGCGAGGCGGAGAAATTTAATAATCAATTGGGCATACGGAGCGCGATATCGCGTCTTCGTCAAATTTAAATTGTGTTTTTGGTATTAAAATAAATACGCGCGCGGGAAACAATCTTCCGGAAAGCGGATGTCGGAAATTGACGAGATGGAAGTACGCAGCGAGGCCTCCGTCAGCGTCGGGAGTGAGCCGGAAATGGGGGATATGGAGGATAGTGTTGGAACTTTCCCCGCCGCTGGGACGGCCCCGATAGATCTCCAGACCATAGTAAATTTAATAAATGCTCAGAGGGCCGAGGATGAGCGAATCTTTGCAGTAATTCGGGGAGACATGAAGGCCCACTATGAACGACTGAATGAGCGATTGGGAAAATATATGGGAGACATGACACCACAGGGTGAGCGAAACCTGACAGAAATTCGGGGAATAAATGATAAAATTGAATCTGAAGAGGGGGAAGCTAGATTGGGAACAGGAGAGAGTACGGCCCATGCAGATGTGCATGTTGCTCACGAGCAGGGAATTGCACAGGGAATGGCAAAATTGGGAATTGCACCGGGGATGGCAATTGAAGTAAATAGGGAGACTGCAGGTGCAGAGGTGGATGGGGAATGTCCACAGGTGGATGGGGAATGTGTACAGGTAGATGGGGAATGCCTGCAGGTAAACGTGGAGTGTCCACAGGTGAGCGGGGAAGGAAATTTGGAATGTGAGAGTTGTAATGGGGAATGTTTCCCACATTCTGGCCTGGTTGTTTATCGGGACCGTGTGGATGTCACAACACCCCAACCGGGGGATGAATTTGAAATTGTGCAGCACCAGGGCGGTGGTGCGGAGCAAGAGGGGGTAGAGTTTTTGGGGGTCCATGCGATAGAGCCGGACCGGGTATTTATTGGGGATATTGATCAAAGCCTGGCGGGGCCAGGAATGATTTGTAATGATGAGGATGATTTGATCCAGCGGCTGGAGACCTGTGACAGTCCCATGGAGGTAGAGCTTGTTCAGGCCCAAAGGAGTCTGGGGGAAGAGGTGAGTTGGTCCGAGGAGGTGGTTGGAATGACCGAGGGGACGCTCACTGTACACTGCTATTTGGAAACAGAGGCTCCAAAATTGGACAACCAGTTGGGGGAGTGTGTTGGCTCCGGGCTGGATTTGGATCTTGGAGGATCGGGAGATAGAGCTTCTGGAGATTTGGTCCCTGTAGGGAATTTGGATCAACTGCAGGGAGGGGCAGAACAACCGGTGGTAGAGGTTGTTCCCTGCAGCTGCGGTTTGGCGGTGGGAATGAAAATTTGTAAAAGAAAATTTAAAATAAAATTACAATGGGAAATTGATTTGGAGCAGCCATGGTGGGGATTGGTCCCCGGGCTGCGGGATTTGGACATGGAGAGGTCATGGGTGATGGCCTCGGGCAAAAGTTGCCCCTTTCAAAATTTGGGTATGCCGGCCAGCTGGGGGGCTGTGATGGCGAGATTTGGACGTGGGGTCCAGCCTTGGGTGTCGAGGTACGACCTGGGTCCCACGGGGGGTCTGGTGGAGTGTGGCGTCCCTTGTCCGTCGGGGCGCCGTCCGAGCTGGTGGCTCGGGCCGGCAGGGTCACCGGACCCTGGTGGGGGTTAAGACCTCCAGGGAGGTCCGAGGTGGTTTCTCAAGCCTGGGATGGCAAATATTGAGGACCACTAGGGGGAGGTGTTGTGGGTCGCGCTTTGGTGGTGGCACCGCAGATGGCCAGCTTGGGCCTGATGTAGTGACCACCCGGGCATGCGGCCTGGCACTCTCCTCCAGGGACTCTGGGACAACCAGCATGTGGTGACCTGGCATGGTGGTTGGTCTATGGACGCGGGTCAAACCGAATGGACAGGGATGGAGATAGCCTGCCGGACAACCATTGGGGCATCTGTGGAACGTGATGGTGTGAGTGACCTTCCACAGATGCTCCGTTGTGATTTATGGACTCTCGGGTTGGGAAGAGAGCCATGGGGATGTGAATCGGGAGATGTGTAACGCGCCGAGCATATGGGCCATGCTCGGCTGGCATGTGTATGGCAAAGCATCCTTCTTTGGTGAGGTGAGTGAAATGTGACAAATGGTTGGCATGGGTAATCTGTGGGTTAGATGGAAATTTAAGGGTGGATTTTGAAATGCCATGGTGGACACTGTACAGTGACGCCATTATTGATCCAGGTGTGTAGACCAAAGTGTTGGAGGCTGTGATGAAATTAATAGGGTAGCAAGACACAGCTTTCAACTGGTTGCGGGGGCAACTGTGCTGATATATGGGACGCGGGATCCTGGGGATGCAGTTGTGTAGCCTGAGGGTCAACGTGGTGCTGTGCATGTCCGAGGTGTGTGGACCATGTCTTCTGGGTGAGTCTCCTGGTGGAGCATGGCTGTTGACTGGACCTTGGTGTGGTCAAGTGTGGGTGAGCACTGGGGGGCTGCAGTTCTGTAGTCGGACTGGGGGATGATGGGGAGGTGCAGGGGACGTGGCTGTAGGGATGCCACGCACTGCGACCGTGCCCCCCAGGGCCGAGGTTGTGTGTGCGGTAGTGGGTGTTGTGGCAGCAAGTGCTCACCACATTGGCCAGCTGGGGCTGCTGCAGCTGTGTTCCTCGCAGGGGGGCCGAAGGATGGATGGTGGGTCGCACCCTTATGGACACTCATGGGCTATGTTGGCGTTTTGACTGCTCACCTTGTCCCGGTGACCCTTGCACGGTAGAGGTGCAGAGCTGTCGTGGCCATAGGTAGTTGTGTAGTGATGATCACCGTTGGATGCGGATCCACATACCTGCCAGTGTAGTGGGGACAAAAGAGAAATTTGGAAGTATTTGGTAGGCCCAATGTGAAATTTTGGGATTGTGAAGGGTGGATGACGCTCTTGGACCTGACCAACCTGCAACTACCTGCACTTGAGGTGAGTGTTTTGAGGAGTACTGTCCCAGGCTTCAGGACTTGCTTTGGAAATTGGGGACATGTAAATTGGAGTTGGGAGGCGGGTGAGAGTGATGACATGGCCGGTGAGGGGATGGAATGGGAGCCACAGTGTCTTGTGGGTGGCGTATGTTTTTGTATTGTGGTTACGTGTTTTGATGTGGTCGTGAGAGTGGAACCTGGAGAGTGTGTGATGATTATTGGAGATAATGAGGGGCGATAATTGTGCTTTTTGGAAATGTGCTAATGGAAATGTGTAAGGATTCAATGATTCGAACTGTGAAGGGGGATTTCACATGTGGCAGGCCATGGCAAGCCTTGTAACACCTTTTACACCATCTATGGAATTGTACTGAATTGTGCTGAGTTGTGTGGAGAATTGAATGGCAGCGGGGGAGGAAGTGTGTTTTGGGGACCATGGGTGGGGAAGGTGTGTGTGTCCGCAGGTACAGAGCAAGCTCTGAGGAGCGATGCCTGCGGGCCCCCCTCTGCGGCAATTACCCCTGGCAGCCGGTGGTAACTGGAAATTGGAGCTCGTCGGTGGAGGGTCTGGTTGGGCGCCGCGGGGTGAAGAAGTCCCCCGGTGACCCGTGTTGCTGCGTGAAAGCAGGAGGCAAAGGAGCCTGGTGTGTGTGGAGACCCTCACCGGCGAGGTAACGGCGGAAAGGGGCTGTTGGGCTGTCAAGGGGCCAAGAGGTAAAGGGGGGGGGGGGGCAATGAACTTGTAAGTCGGTTGACTTGTTTTTGGGACTGCGGGCACCACAGCCTGATGCGCCCCCACCATCTTTTTGTGCGGTACCTCCCCGCTGCCTAGTTGAGGAATGCACACACACGTGAATGACATCAATGCCATGGTCCTGCAGGGGGTGTATTGGGAATAAGTGCTTTGTTGATTTTTGAAATGCCTTGATGACCTATGGAATGAGAATGAGTGGTTAAGGGGTCGGTGTTGCATGAATGTGGGCGAAATCCACCGAGCCGTGTCACTCACCTGTAACATCTGGACAGGGCCCGTGGAAATTTAGTGGGATGCATTGGGGATGGCCCCGCAGGTAAGGTTGTGTCTTGTGGCATCCACCGGGGGACGCGGTCTGTAGACCGGGGTATGTACAAAGGTTAGAGTTTTGAGTTTTGGAAAGATGGTTAAGTTTTGTGGTTAAGTTAGTGTTGTGTGTTGTTGTTTCCTCCCTCCACAGGAACAACGAAGAAGATGTACATACTTGCATGATGGTTAAGGGGTTCAGCATGTTAAGGAAGTGTAGGTAGGTAGTCCGACTCACTTCCCACAGCCCTTCCTGATTTATTTCATAGGTTAATTAAGTGTGTGACAGTAAGTGTTAAGGCTGGAATGGTAGCCCTGCGGTGAACCTTGCAGGAGCTACGGTTCCAGGGGGGGGGGCTGTGTTATGAATTTGGTAATGCAACATCTAGAGCTAGGTAGATCTGAATAGGTAGGTATTCGGCTGTCGTGACAGGGACTCTACATGTAATAAGTTCTTGATGTTTAGGCGTTTGTCGGGGTAAGATGTATGATTGTGGATCTACCTGGAGGTCCGAGTGTTAAATAGTGAGGGATTAAAGGTAACGCCCCTGTGAGTCTCACCTAGTAATCAAACCTTTGTCCTTTATGGCACTGCAAACCACATAAACATTAGTTAGGTCCTTAGCGCAACATTAAATAATCCCCTTTCCCTGACAAGGACTTCGTATTAAATTGACAGGAAACCAGGTCAAAAACACCACCACAATTGGCCGCCACCGTGTACACCTCCAAAGGCCTAAAAACCTGGCCGGCACGTGTTATGCCAGGACCGCAGGGTCGCGTAACGGGGGAGATGTCAGGAGTCGCGGGAGGCTTTGATTGGCTGAGGAGTGCGCAATGTGACGTCATCGGCCACCAATATAGGCGACGGTCGGACGCCATTTCGGAGTTGAGTTGAGTTGAGTTCGTGGCAGGCACTGGCAGACGCAGGCAGGCACCAGAGAGTTGAGCGGTGGTGGAGAGTTGGAGAGGACACGCCATTCCAGTCGCAGTTCGAGTGCAGTTCGGGTTGTAGGGAGTCGCAGGAGACACACGAGAGCACACCCAGTTGGCACTGAGCAGTTCGTTGGCACTTGGCTGCCAGCACTCCCGCGTCGTCGAGTCGAGTGGAGTTGAAAGGAGTCCTTCCTGTCCCTGGTCAAGTGGAGCCGCTGGCCTGCGTCGGACGCGTGGTGCTTGGAGCGAGGGGCCTCGTGGTGTGCGATCGGGCCGGAAGGAGCGGTGCTGGACACCAACAATACAAGACGACAAAGACAGATAAGCCCGATCTCCGCGTATATTTTGAACGACGGGACGTGTTATTTTCGTGATTAATCTCCCTCGTTTGTGTTTGCTGTCAGTCGTGTGGGGACGTCCCGATTTAGGTTTATTAGAATTATTAGATTTACCGGCGGGCTTTTTCACTGGCTTTACTTTTCCTAATAAACCCTTATATTACTTTTTGTACATAATATCTGAACGCAGTTTTCCTGGGTGTTTGATTTTAATAGATAAGGTTGCGGAGCCTTCGCTGCGCCCCGCCATTCCGCGCGTTGGTGTTGAACTTGAGTCCGCCATTGAGTGTTCGCCTCGGGAGTTAAAGTCTCGCAAATCGGTCATCCGTAACTGTGGTGTTAATCACGGTTACGCGACAATACCTTAATTGTTTGCACGTGATATACATCGAGAGACGGCCCTAGTCTCATGTCTGACATTGACGGCCTCGATCCATTGTTGGATGAGTACAAACAGCAAGTCCAAGATGTAGTTGCCAGGTCTGAATCCAAGTTGTTGATCCGAGATGAGGTTGTTGGAGAAAAGGAATGATTTGATGTCAATTACGATGATGAATTCCATGACCCCTTGCTGATGATTGGGAGTAAGCTGATAGGTCTGCAGTTCAGGGGATCCGTTTTTGCACCTTTATATCTCCACCACCAAAGGTGGGCAGAGGTTATGCTTCACCCCTTTCTGTTTGTTTGTCTGTGAACAGGATATCTTTAAAAGTTGTGGATGGATTCGGACGAAATTTGGTGGACAGGTTGAGTGTGTCACACGGACGAAATGACTCGATTTTGGTGAAGATCCGGATCCAATAATTTTTTAAGTGACTCTTCACCATTGAGTGATAGGACTAAAACGATATATAACATGCTATCTCAAAAAGTTATGGATGGATTCGGACCAAACTTGGTGGACAGTTTGGGGGTGTGATGAGGACGAATTCATTAGATTTTTGTGAAGATCTGGATATGGGAATTTAATAAAATTGTTATAGTGCTTCTTCACCATTGAGAGATGGGGCCAAAACCTATATGTGGCATGATACTTTGAAAAGTTGCGGACGAGTTATGACAAAACGAGGTGGATGAGTTGGGAAAGCGACAAGAAGAAACCGATTCGATTTTGGTTCAGGTCCCAATCCAGATCCGGCCTATCAGTGGGATACAAAACATAAACTGTTCAGCCTGGCAGAGGTATGCTCTCTACCGAGTGCCGTTCCTGGTATGTAATGCAGTGGTGTTGGCAAATTCCAAGGAGATGGAAGATGACCTAGGGCATGTGATGGGGTGAAAATGGGAGAGATGATACACTACATGACCAAAAGTATGTGGACACCCGAACATCAAGCATCTCATTCCAAAATCATGGGCATTAATATAGAGTTGGTCCCCCATTTGATGCGATAACAGCCTCACTTCTGGGAAGGCTTTCCACTAGATGTCGGAACATTGCTGCGGAGATTTGCTTCCATTCAGCCACAAGAGCATTCGTGAGGTCGGGCACTGATGTTGGGTGATTCGGCCTGGCTTGCAGTCAGTGGTCCAATTCATCCCAAAGGTGTTCGATGGGGTTGAGGTCAGTGCTCTGTGCACTGTGCAGGCCAGTCAAGTTCTTCCACACCAATCTAGACAAGCCATTTCTGTATGGACCTCGCTTTGTGCACGGGGGCATTGTCATGCTGAAACAGGAAAGGGCCTTCCCCAAACTGTTATGACAAAGTTGGAAGCACACAATCGTCTAGATTCTAGAATGTCATTGTATGCTGTTGCATTAAGATTTCCCTTCACTGGAATTGAGGGGCCCAGCCTGAACCATGAAAAACAGCCCCAGACCATAATTCCTTCTCCACCAAAGTTTACAGTTGGCACTATGCATTCGGGCAGGTAGCGTTCTCCTGGCATCCGCCAAACCCAGATTAGTTCGTCTGACTGCCAGATTAGTAGGGTCAATATACGAAAAAAACTCCTCACCCCAAAAAAATTGATACAAAAGGTTTTTCAATGGATTATGGGACCATTGGACATGCTAAATAACATACTAAAAATCTAGTAACATCTGACTTCCGGAAAGGGGTCATTTTCAAGATGGCGTCCAAGATGGCCGCCGGGAGCTTAAAATGGCCATATCTCAATTATTATTCAACCTAGAAAGGTCGTTTTGGTGTCTAACCCTAGGTTTTAGGGCCCAAGGAATCAAATTGAATCAATAAAATTACCATCAGTTAATTATTTATTGACAAGTCCAAGATGGCATCCCAAGGTGACATCCTGATCCACTAAAATGGCTTTGTCGAATAGTAGTCAACCTAGAGAGATTTTTTCAGTGTGTATACCTAGGTTTAAGGCACCCAGGAAATCATCAAAATTACTTAAATAAGCACAAAGTAATCGGGTAAGCCAGGTTTACCAGCCCATTAGGCATTTGTTGTCTTATACAGTTAGTCGCTATTCATCGTCATCCTCCGACTCCTCTGGAAGAAACTTGTTATGTGGATTGTCACATTCTTCAAGTTGGCACGGTCCACAGGCAGTAGTACATGGTAGTCCATATCGTCTACAAGAGCAGCGGAGTGTCTTGCAGGCAGTGGAGCAGTTACAATGAATGACCTTCAAGAGACTGTCTGGAGCAGCGTTCATTCTTGACATAAGTGGGACAAACTGATTATCCTGCAGGCTCCACCCCCATTTCATGGCATCCATACCCTCTTCTTTTCCCATCCACACCATGATCTGGTAGTACGCTCTACGACAGTGAAGTTTGGTAGCAGATTCAGTTGGGGGCAGACGTTCGGGTGTTACAAAAGACGAAGCAGAGACAACCTTCTTGCTGAAGGTGTTATATCGCATTGTTGCAAGGGAATCTTTGCACTTGCTACCAAAGAGGATAGCCATTACTCGGCATCCAAGGTCATCGATCACCTCTGTGGTCTGGTTTGGGATGGTGAATGTGTTGGCACAAGACCGAAGGACAGGGTCTCCTTTTACAAGCTTCTGGAACGCAGTCTTTTTGCCAACACCAAAAATCCGAGAGTCGTGTCACAACCAGTCATGGCATGGATGAATATCAACTGAGAACACATGTCATGTCTGAGGATTTCTTTTAGACGGTTGATGTCATACACTTTAAAACTGCCATCAGCTTTGGACTTGTCTGATCTGAAATAAAGGCTCTTACTGACTCCCTGCGCATAGTAAAGGAGTAAGACAAGGAGATCAGAGGAGGTCAAGGTTGTGCTGTTCAGAAGTTCACACTTTCAGAAGTGCTAAGGTTGAAGGTCACAGCTCCCTTTGGATCAAGCAATTTCATATTTTCTGTGCAAACTATACTGAGCGTCATCAATCGATTACACCTGAATCTGTTGTCATCACCTTCTTGTCATTCACTCGTTCATTTATGGAAGCATTGTTTTGCAGATGCAACGAGGATAGTTACACCACCGAATGATGTCCGAGTGCAACTGTTAAACTCTACCATATAGTAGTAGTTTCAGTCTAGGTTGACTACTATTCGACAGAGCCATTTTAGTGGATCAGGATGTCACCTTGGGATGCCATCTTGGACTTGTCAATAAATAATTAACTGATGGTAATTTTATTGATTCAATTGGATTCCTTGGGCCCTAAAACCTAGGGTTAGACACCAAAACCACCTTTCTATGTTGAATAATAATTGAGATATGGCCATTTTAAGCTCCCGGCAGCCATCTTGGACGCCATCTTGGACATGACCCCTTTCCGGAAGTCAGATGTTACTAGATTTTTAGTATGTTATTTAGCATGCCCAATGGTACCAGAATCCATTGAAAAACCTTTTGTATCAATTTGTTTGGGGTTCAACCATATATTGACCCCTCTAGATGGTGAAGCGTGATTCATCACTCCAGAGAACGCGTTTCCACTGCTCCAGAGTCCAATAGCGGCGTGCTTTACACCACCGCAGCCGACGCTTGGCATTGCGCACGGTTATCTTAGGCTTGTGTGCAGTTTCTCGGCCATGGAAGCCCGTTTCATGAAGCTCCCTACGAACAGTTGTTGTCCCCCGTTGCACCGCGGAGCGAAAGGGGGACTATGGTTTTCCCCTCAGTCCGTGTGTGCATGCGTCCGTCCGTGCGTAAGTGAAGGACCGAATTCTAATTTGGTGTGTGGGTGCAACCCACGTCAAAATCCAAGATGGCCACCGCCATGTATGTCTGAACCTTGTGAGCGGAATATCTTGAAAAATAAGCGAAGTACCAACTTCTACTCTGGTGTGTGGGTGTATCTAGGCATAAGGAAGAACGCTATTGAAAATTGGGTCGCCACGTCAAAATCCAAGATGGCCGCTACCATATATATGTCTGAACCTTGTGAGCAAAATATCTTGAAAAATAAACGAACTACTAACTTCTCATCTGGTGTGTGGGTGTATACGCATAAGGAAGAACGCTATTGAAAATTGGGTCGCCACGTCAAAATCCAAGATGGCCGCCGGCATGTTTGTCTGAACCTTGTGAGCGGAATATCTTGAAAAATAAGGGAAGTACCAACTTCTAATCTGGTGTGTGGGTGTATCTAGGAATAAGGAAGAACGCTTTTGAAAATTGGGTCGCCACGTCAAAATCCAAGATGGCCGCCGCCATATATATGTCTGAACCTTGTGAGCGAAATATCTTGAAAAATAAACGAACTACTAACTTCTAATCTGGTGTGTGGGTGTATCTACGCATAAGGAAGAACGCTATTGAAAATTGGGTCGCCACGTCAAAATCCAAGATGGCCGCCTTGCATCTTCCACTTTGTCAACTCGCATCACTTCACCGACGGGGGACCTAGGCGTAACGCTTGTTGTGCTGATGTTGCTTCCAGAGGCATTTTTGAATTCGGTAGTGAGTGTTGCAACCGAGGACAAACGATTTTTACGCGCTTCAGCACTTGGCGGTCCCATTCTGTGAGCTTCTGTGGCCTACCACTTCGCGGCTGAGCTGTTGTTGCTCCTTGACGTTTCCACTTCACAATAACAGCACTTATAGTTGATCGGGGCAGCTCCAGCAGGGCAGAAATTTGACGAACTGACTTGTTGGAAAGATTGCATCCTATGACGGTGACACGTTGAAAGTCACAGAGCTCTTCACTACGGCCCATTCTACTGCCAATGTTTGTCTATGGAGATTGCATGGCTGTGTGCTTGATTATCTATACCTGTCCACCATGGCTGTGGCTGAAACAGCCGAATCCACTAATTAGAAGGGGTGTCCGCATACTTTTTGTCCCGTTGTGTATGCAACAGCAGAAGAGTAGGTTTTTAGGACACGTGCGCTGATGCCGTCCGGTTCAGTTGCAGAGTCAGAGTCTAGGGTTGAAAAAACCTTCTCCACCTTCTCAGGTGCAAAAGACAGAGTCAAGGAGTAGTTGGGTATGACAGAGAAGGATGTGTACCGAGAGTGAGTGGTTTGAGACACACGATTTGGAAGCAAACAGAATTGAGGCATTCGGCCTTCTCATGAGCAGAGTCAGCTGTGTTGCCATTTGAAGGAGAGGGAAGGGAGGAAAGGGGAGCAAACTCCAGAGACAGACTTATCAAAGTGCCACCAGGTATTAGAGGAGGGAGACGAATTTGAATGTTAAGCCTGGTGTATCTTAACAGTTAAGGTGGCTGGCTTAAGATCTTAGGGTCTTGAGTTTGAGCTCCTGTTGTGCCATTGAAATAACATCAGGTGGGTTTCCTCAACCTGTCATCCTTCTGAGGTCGGCAAAATGATTACCAGCTTACTGGTGACAAGGGCACTGCATCAGCGGCACAGCCGCACCCCCCAGAAAGTGATGCAACCAGCAGCCACAGGCTATGCACAAAACAACAACAAGTTTGAAGGTTCATTCTTGAGGATGGACAGATGTTGTTTTCTGGCTCCCCTGACAGTGGACACACACCTGTTATGGGCTTTGTGAAATGAGGTGAGATTGCCTTCAGACTGGTTTGCTTTCCAGGAAGAGAAGGCAAGTTCTTGCAGAGGAACTGCCTCACCACAGGATTCAGTGTTAAATGGTTTAGCATTTATGATTTGCATTCGGGTTAAACGATTTTGCATTTGTTGTGATGTTGGCAGGCGGTGGGCTACAGCCGTGTTCCTACACGACAAGATGCAGATGGATTAGTGGGGCTGGTCTTGGCACGTGATGAGGCGAGCGTCCGAGCTGCGTTGCCGTCCGCTCTCGAGTTGCTGCAGCGGGCACTGGGTGGGTCTGTGACGGTCTCTGCTGAGACGCTGCGCCCACTTCCAGATGAACAGTGAGAAGGGGAAGGAAGGGGAGGGAGCAAGAATGTGCAAGGTTTGGGAGTGGGAATGGGTTGGTCGGTGCAATCTGATGTTGGTGGACACTCGTCTTTCCACCATGAATAATCCGTCACATTTCCCTTCTGTTCTCTGTGATTTCTCTCTTTCTTCAACCGTTAGGACAGAGTTGTTGATTTACGCAACAGACAATCGGCCTGGCACCGGAGGTTTGGGAAGGCGTGTGCTGGCATCTGACCTAACGGCAGCACTGGACGCTCCAGGCCTGCGCTCGCAGCTCACTCAGACCCTCTCTGTCAGCAATGTCACTGCTCGTTCTGAACTTTCGGTGACACAGAGAGCACAGCTCATTGAGATGCCTCCAGCCGGTGGGTCGCCGAAAGACAGCCGCTGCACTTTTTTCTTAATCGGTCTTCCTCCTTTCGTTTTAAATCTCATAAAATTGGGATTCGGAAAAGTACTAAAATTGGATTATGCTGGAGGATTAAGTACATACAACAACAACAACATGCATTTTAAGGCCATTTTCCCTACGAGAGCGGGGGTTAGCCTTGCGGTCCCCATGACAATCTTCTCCATTTTGCCCTGTTTTCTGCATCTCTCCTTGTTAACCCCCTTGCCCGCATTTCGTCTTCCACCATCTTTAGCCAAGTCTTTCTCGGTCTTCCCCGTCCTCTACTTCCTTCTACATTCATTTCCATCACTCTTCTCAACCAGTCACTTTCATCCTTCCTCAACACATGACCAAACCATCTCAACCTGCTCCTCTTCACAGCATCAATCACAGGCTCTATTCCCATCATCTTTCACAATTCATAATTTGTCTTCCTCTCTCTCAACGATACTCCACACATCCACCGAACCATTCACATTTCCACCCTTTCTAACCTTCGTTGCTGCTCTACGTTCATTACCCATGTCTCGCTCCCATAAATCATAACACTTCTCACACATGCAGCATACACCTTTCCCTTCAGCTTCAACGACACTCCCCTCCTCATCAGCACGCCACTCAGTTCCCGAAACTTCTTCCATGCACATCTCACTCCAGCAACCGTTGCCTAGTCTGATCCACCTTCTCCATTCAGCATGTCTCCGAGGTAGCAAATTGTTTTCACACCTTCCAGCTTCACGCCGTCTCCAAGATCCAACTCAACATTTCCTCCATCTGCAGCTCCCTCTGTGCACACCTTACATTTGAATGTAGCTGCCACACTGGTTAATGACCCTCTCAGACCACTACATTTTTGATGAACCCACTCAGCGCACATTGCACATTGAATGGAGTTCACTCCGACACCCTTCCTGCACACAGCACATGGCCACTTCCCAGATCTTTCCACCTCACCACATGCTTTACCACTTGCCATCACCTTCGTCTTTCCTATATTCACCTTCAGACCTTTTGTCTCCATACATTCCTTCCACTTGTTCATCTTTTCCTTCAGTCCATCCATACTTTCCGCAATCAACACCAGATCATCTGCATACAACAACTCCCACGGTAAACCCTCCTTTACGTTCTGAGCCAGCACCTCCATCACAGCTACAAATAATAGCGGACTTAGTACCGACCCCTGATACACTCCCACCTTCACCTCAAACTCACCACTGTTCCCGTCCTCCGTCCTTACAGCTGTGCGCGCTCTATTGTACATTGCCATCACTACTTTGATCAACCATTCCTCCACTTCTAGCTTCCTCAATGCCCATGTCAATACTTCGCGTGGAACCTTATCGAATGCTTTCTCCAGATCAACAAACCCAAGAAACAACTTCTTCCTCTTCTCCATGTACTTCTCCTGCAACTGCTTCACAATAAAGAGCGCGTCTGTCGTTCCTCTTCCTGGCATAAATCCAAACTGCATTTCGTCAATCTTCACCTTCTTCCTTATCCTCCTCTCCAACACCCTTTCCAATACCTTCATTCCATGCTCCAATAACTTTATCGCTCGGTACGAGCCACACTCCAGAGGGTCACCTTTCCCCTTGTATAGAGGGATGAGGGTACTCAGTTCCCAATACACTGGAATGCGGACTTCTTTCACCACCAGATTACAGATCTCTGTCATTCTCTTCACACCCTAACTTCCTGCTGCCTTCAACATATCTCCCACAACTCCCGTCGGCCCTCCCGCTTTTCTACTCTTCATTGCTTTTATCGCTTCCTCAACTTCCTTCTCAGTTATCTTCTCTGCCGGTCCTAAAACTGGGTTACTCTCTATGTTGCCATCGCATTCATTCTCTGTATTCAGCAGCATTTCCATATATCTTTTCCATCTTCCTTTAATTCCATCTGGGTCCACAACGATTTGTCCCACTTCATCCTTCAAGCAACTCACCCCCATCACATCACACCTCTCTTTCGCTATCTGCTTTGCAATCCTGAATACCGCTCTCTGACCCTCTTCCGAATCCAAGCGTTCTCCGAACATTTTCATACATGCCTCCTGCGCCTTTGCTACCTCTTTCTTTGCAGCCTTCTTGGCTGCCTTATAACTTTCATGCTCTGCTTTTTCTGCTCCCGTACCCTTCGCCTTCTGCCACTCCTTGAACTTCTTCCTCTTCTCGCCAATCCTCTTTCCAACTTCATCATCCCACCACCATGTTTCCGAGTGCCTCGGTGGTCCTTTTGTCCATCCACATACATCACCAACGGCTCCCAACTGACTATCTTTCATTGACATCCAACCACTTTCAAGCTCAACCACATTATTCTCTACCATACTCAGCCTCTCTTTTAATGCATCCCTTACTGTCACCTCTTTCAACCTCCACACCTTCATTCTCGGTTGGTACTTCACCCGCCGAGCTCTCCTCGCACCTTTCACCCTTATGTCGCAGACAACCAAGTGGTGCTGTGAAACAGCCTCCTCCCCCGGGATCACCTTTGTGTCCCGGAGGTGCCCCCTATCTCGCCTACACACCATCAGGTAGTCAACGGTTGTCGTCGTCCCACCTGACGTGTATGTAACAAGCTTATTATCCTCTTTCTGGAACTGAGTATTACAAATCAACAAATCAGCTCCATCATCAAACTCCAAAATCCTTTCACCTTCTCCATTTCTCACACCATATCCGTAACCCCCATGAAATCCCTCAAAACCGTCCATACTGCTTCCCACATGTCCATTTAGGTCTCCTCCTACCACAACAACTCCCTCATCTTTCACGTTTTCCATCAGCTTCTCGATCGCACACCAGAACTTGTCCTTCTCTTCATCGCTCCGACCAACCTGCGGAGCATATCCCAAAATGACGTTCACCAAGAGCTTTCCAATCATCATTTTCACCATCATCAACCTTTCACTCGCTCAATTCACACTCACCACACTGTCTACAAACTCCTCAGAAAACAGGACACCAACACCATTCACGCCCTCCGGGCACCCTTGCCACATAAACTTGTATTTCTGTTCCTGCCTACCCTTCACCATTCTCACACCACTTCCCTTCCATCTCGTCTCCTGCACACAACATATGTCCACTCTTCTTCTGACCAATACTTCCACCACTTCTCCTGATCTCCCTGTCATTGTCCCTACATTCCATGTCCCAAACCTCAGAAACCGATCTCCACTTCGGGCTGTACCCTGCCCATATGTAGTTGTAATTGTCATGGTTCTCTTTTTGAGGCAATGTTTTTATGGCCGGATGCCCTTCCTGACGCCAACCCTCTTAGTCGCCTCCTACGCGACTAAGAGGATACGGTGTAGGAGGATCGTCGCAGGGATACGGTGTACCTATTCTAAACCACGGTACACACCGGGAAGTAAGGATTAAGTACATAGAGGGTCATAAAATTGCACTCGGTTCCCCGTCCCTGTTGAGCTAAATTCCCTAAACTCTTAATGTTGCTGATGGAGGTGGCATGTGCTGTGCTGCAGGTATCGTCCCCATTATTTGGGAGCAAGCGAAAGCTGATAACCCGGATCCAGAAAGGTGTGTGTGTGTGCGTGTGTGTGCGTGTGTGCGTGTGTGTGTGTGTGTGTGTGTGTGTGTGTGTGTGTGTGTGTGTGTGTGTGTGTGTGTGTGTGTGTGTGTGTGTGTGTGTGTGTGTGTGTGTGTGTGTGTGTGTGTGTGTGTGTGCGCGCGTGTGTGTGCGCATGCGTGTGTGCGCATGCGTGTGCTGTTGTGACATGTTATACATGTTTGGCTGAGTTGTGTAAACCATTTGTGGCCCACGTACACTACACCACCTTAAAATTTGTAATAACATGCGACTATTTTTGTTGACGAACCTGTTTAATTCAACTTGCTGCAGATTGCTCCCGATACCAATGGTGGGATTCTCCGAACTGGCGCGACGTTTGAAGCTGCAGGAGCAGCAAGGGACCTTGCACACAGCTCGACTTGATGTGAGTGAAGAACTCGCTGGTGTCCGCATTACGAATGATTATGGCCATCAAGCTTTTGCTTTACAGACGGCCTACTCGTTTTCCTGCTTATTTTGGTCATTACGTTTCTCTTAGGTGGTAGGAGTACCTGGATTCGCCATGTGCACACCATTGATTATAACGGATTCTTCCGTCATACAGTTCATTGGATTGGCAAACTTTAATTTTTCTCATTTTTAGCTTATCGCCGAAGATATCTCACAGCTGAAAGGCCTCCAAGCAGCCTCGACTGCTAAACTAGCACAGTTCAAGCGTCGCCACAGCGAGTTAGGCCATCGATTGCTGCAGGTACGGCAAAGTTGTACTCGACCTCCACACTGGTTTTCCCACCATTATGGTAACCCCTCCTTTGTTATCTTGAATGTTTGTGCAGAGACAATTGAATAATATAACATTTGTGTTTTAGTGCATAGTGGTCTGGCACTTGTGCAGGATGTCATATGCTTGGACAGGTGCTTTGCAAGCAGGAAGTTAGCCGGCATGCCGGTTTGGTACGGAAAGAGGAGGAAGATCTGCGGGTGCGCCTGGAAGCCATTGCTGCGGAACTCAACACCCCCACACTATATCGGGTAATGTCCCTCGCGTTTTCGTCATGTTCGTGGTTTGAAGCAGGCCATGCCTTGTGAGAATCGTTTTCATCTGGGCTGTTCCACTATTTCTTACAAAACCTTTAACCTCGCAAAAAAAGAAAAAAATTGTGCATTTATTAGGTGCGAGCATTAAACTAGTTTTGAATAACTTGTGGGTTTTTTCACATGACACCATTGTTCTATTCGTACGCTCTTTGGCCTTCCTCAATGTGCCGTGCATTTCAGGGCCGTTTGAGCGAGTTGATGTCCCAGCTTCGAGTGCAGAGCCATACGGCTCCAGGGCCCGAGGAGCACTACAGCCTGGATCCTCGACTGCTTGTCGAGATCAAACAGGTAGTGGTCATTTCCAACATTTCTGTGTATGTGGTTTCTGTGGTATGCTCTTTAAAATGTCGTGGCAACTAGGGCTGAGCGGTGTTGATATTTGTTTGTTTATCGATTATCGTGCCTCCAAATATCGACGATCTAGCGATATATCATCTCCTGCCTTAATCTCTGGTGTTGGGCTAGCGGCTAGGGTGCCGGCTTAGGATCCTAGGATCCTGGGTTCGAATCTCGGTCGATCGCCGAATTAATACCAGGGGGGGTTGACTCAGCCTGTCATCCTTCCGAGGTCGGCTAATTGAGTACCAGTTCACTGGTAATTCCCTGTTTGTCGTTGAAGGCGGCAAAAAGGGTTGGCGTCAGGAAGGGCATCCGGCCGTAAAACATTGCTTCAAAAAGGGGACCAAAAAACAACAACTACCACGGTCCCCGAAAAGGCCAACCCCCGCGTTGCGGGGAAAAATGGCCTCTAAACGGTGGTTTTAGCGATATATCAACATTGCACAATCATTTGTGCTGACGTAGCACGGCCACCTCACGACGATAGTTGGTGCTATGAGGTGAGGGAGGACGGAGGGGTGGGGGGGTTACATATTATCGATGTTTATTTAACCCAAATACTGACCCACTGTGCAATAGCTCTACGATTTAGCTATTTATCACCATGTAATGTAATCGGTCCTCAAATTAATGTGAACACGTTTGTGTGTTCTCATAGAAAGCGGGGTTTGTGTCATTGTCAGACAAACACAACATGATATTAACGAGTATTTTTTAAATTTTAATTTCACTTTTCCAGAGCGGCGAAGAAGCCATTGTGACCCTTTATCTATACTCTACAGTGTATTAATGAAACCAGATTTGTCCGTCCATCCCTCTGTCTGTCACACCCTTTTCGGTGGGACATCGTTTTGGCGTTACGTCTGCGACACCATCACAGCATAACGTCTAGGGCTCGGCTTCAGCCTCTGCAGACGGGCATTATGTCTAGCGCTCGGCTAGGCCTCTACAGATGAGAATTGCATGTAGCGCTTGACTAGGCCTGGTGTCCACCATTCAACCTGTCCCATACTTATCTATTTCTTTGAAGTTTTTTATTTGTTTACTGTGGGGGGGGGGGGGGGGGGGATGAAATGTGCATCAAACACGACAGTGGGGATGTGGGGTGGGGGGGGGCGGGCAGGAGGGAGGATGAAAGTTACCTTAAACAGACACTTTGAGTCTTCAACATACGTAGCTCATGTGCAGACGAGTGAACATGCTTATTATTTATTTATTTATTTTTATGTTGGAGGCTCCACGCATGGACTATATAGCCCTCATCGAGGCCAGGCCTTACATACATAAAAGAGAAGAAAAGTGTGTGATGTTTGTTTGTAAGAAAGAGAGGTTGAAGCCAGCCCGGTAGCTCTAGGTTTGGATTAAATTTTGGATTGGATTAAATTTGCACCATCTCTCTGGCTCCGACCTCACCCTCTCTGACCACTTAGCCATCACTGTGACCATCAACATCCCCGCCCCAACACCAAGACGTTATCGCACTATCACTTTCCGTAAGCTAAACGCTCTTTCACCTACCTCATTCTCATCCACCCTCTCTGAAAAAATGTCCACTTCTCCCTTCATTGACCTCCACACCCCTTCCGACCTCACTGACTACTACAACCACACTCTCTCCTCCTGCCTTGACCAGCTTGCGCCTGTAAAAACCAAAACAGTTTCTTTCACCCATTCTGCTCCCTGGTTTACCCCTGAACTCCGCCTGATGAAAACTCGTGCTCGCCAACTTGAAAGACTCCGCAATAAAACGGGTCTCACAGTTCACTCCCAAGCCTACAACACTACAAAGATGCCCTCTCCCGTGCCCGCTCAGCCGACTACTCTCAAATTATCCACTCTGGCTCCGGAAACCCAAAAGCACTCTTCTCGACAATAAACAAACTCCTCCGCCCCCTGAACACCACCACCCAGTCATTCACAGTAGACAACTGCATCTCCTTCCTCTCTTTCTTCCAACGCAAAATTGACAACATCTACAACAGCTTGACGACCGCCGCACCCGCTCCCCCTCCAACCACCTGCCCCCCATTGTCCTGCCATCCCCTGTCTCGGTTCTCCCCAATCTCCCCTACTGACCTCTCTGAACTCCTCATAGGAATGAAAACTGCCACCTGCACTCTTGACCCCATCCCCTCCAGCTTTGTCAAGGCCTCCCTCCCTGCTCTCTCTCCACTTATCATTGCAACACTAAACTCCTCCCTGTCTACAGGCATCGTCCCACCTTCCCTAAAAATTGCTGCTGTTACCCCCATTCTAAAAAAACCTGGTCTAAACCCTGACACCCTAAACAACTTCAGACCCATCTCCAACCTACCCTTTCTGTCAAAAGTTTTGGAACGCGCTGTAGCCACTCAACTCAAACATCATCTCTCTGCCAATAACCTGTATGAAACATTCCAATCCGGAATCCGCTCCAACCACAGTACTGAAACTGCTCTCCTCAAAATCACCAACGACCTTCTCCTCTCCTCTGACGCTGGCAACCTCAACATTCTCGTCCTCCTCGACCTCAGCGCTGCTTTTGACACCATCGATCACACCATCCTCCTCACCCGACTTGAATCCACCTTTAACGTTACCGGCACTGCCCTCTCTTTGATTAAATCATACCTCTCTGCCAGACGCCAGTTCATCTCCATCAATAACTGCAAATCCCCCACTGCTCCCCTCCCCCAAGGTGTCCCCCAAGGTTCAGTTCTTGGCCCCCTCCTCTTCATCCTTTACCTGTCCCCCCTCGGTCACTTAATCCGCCGTCATGGTCTCCAATTCCACTGCTTCGCCGATGACATCCAGCTTTTCATCTCCACCAAGTCCGTCTCCACCGACACCCACTCTATCCTGACAAACTGCATCACTGAAATAAAATCCTGGCTTCAAATCAACTTCCTCAAGCTTAACTGTGATAAATCTGAAATAATCATCATTGGCCCAAAAACGCTCACAAAATCCACCCATAACTTTGCCCTCAACATCGACGGTATCCCAGTATCCACCTCCCCTCACATCCGGAATCTTGGCGTCATCTTTGACCAAACCCTTTCCTTCGACAAATACACTAAACAGATCATAAAGTCAGCCTTCTTTCACCTGAAAAACATTGCCCGTCTCCGCTCATCCCTCTCCTCCATGGCTGCAGAAACCCTCATCCACGCCTTCATCACCTCCCGTCTGGACTACTGCAATAGCCTCCTCTATGGTTCACCCTCAAAAATCACCAATAAACTCCAATACATTCAGAACTCCGCTGCCCGTCTACTCACCCATTCCCGGACCCGTGACCACATCACCCCCGTCCTTTACAAGCTTCACTGGCTCCCCATCCCCCAGAGAATCCAGTACAAAATCCTCCTCTTGACATACAAAGCCCTCCATAACCTGGCCCCATCCTACCTGGCTGACCTCCTCTCCAGACACACTCCCACCCGCAACCTCCGCTCTGCTGGTACCAACCTCCTGACCCCCTCCATCCGGACCAAATTCAGATCCTGGGGGGACAGGGCCTTCTCCATCGCTGCTCCCACCCTCTGGAACTCACTACCTCACACCATCAGAGACTCCTCCTCACTCACCACATTCAAAACATCACTAAAGACCCACCTGTTCAACACTGCATTCAACATTCAACCCACAGCATCTAACCCCTGACTATCTCTTCTCCTTCTCCCTCCTTTTGCTTTAAATATTTCCCTATTGATTCTTGTCTTTTTGTAATTGTTGTTTTCATGTATTGTTATGCATTATGTTTTGCACTCTGTCAAAGCGCCTTTGGGCTTCTGGAAAAGCGCTATACAAAATAAATGAATTATTATTGAATTATAGGTTGAGTAAGACAGAAAGTAAGATCAGCAATCCTGCACGGAGAGTGTAAGATGGTTCCGGGCACCACTTTAACGCTCCTAAGTCAGGATGGTAGTACCACCTTGGGCGGTTGCTGTCTACAACCTACTACCTACTCCCTATTAATGAAGTTTAAACCGCATATTAACAAACCAATCACTCGTCAATCCTCAATCTCTTCATGTACAAGCTCACAGTCGCAGCAGAACAATTGTGTAACAGGAACTCCTCTAAAATCATCCAGATAACGATGACCATGTACACGGCTGCTCAACTATCCATCCACATGGTGACTTTGATGATGATGATGTTGATGTTGGGGGTAGTTAGTGGATGAGTGTTGTGTTTGACTATGGTGTTTGTCACTCTGAAGGCAGAATGTTTGGGGGCAGCGCTTTTTGCATGCACGCTTCACCATCTTGATAGAAGCTCTCCTGCACAGGGTTTGAGTCGGAGTTCAGATGTGGTGATTCTATCGGTGCAAATGGCCTCCTTAGGCACAGGCTCAGACCCTGATGATGAGGCAGGAGAACTGACAACTGGGATGGATATTATTACTAAATGAATGAAATACGTCTCAAAATCTTCAGTTTACGATACCGCACACACACCACCTTTACCTTTACCATTACCGAATGTGCCGATATATCGACATTTTGAAAAATGTAGTATCACGTTAATGATATTTTTTTCGGTATCGTTTCAAGATATTGATATCGTACCAAGGTCCTGATGATGATATTTTTGGACAGGGATACCAAGGTCCTGATGATGTTTTTGGGCAGGGATACCAAGGTCCTGATGATGATATTTTTGGACAGGGGTACCAAGGTCCTGATGATGATATTTTTGGACAGGGATACCAAGGTGCTGTTGATGATATTTTTGGACAGGGATACCAAGGTCTTGATGATGTTTTTGGACAGGGATACCAATGTCCTGATGTTGATGTTTTTGGACAGGGATACCAAGGTCCTGATGTTGATGTTTTTGGACAGGGATACCAAGATCCTGATGATTATGTTTTTGGACAGGGATATCAAGGTTTTGATGATGTTTTTGGACAGAGATATTAAGGTCTTGATGATGATGTTTTTGGACAGATTTACCAAATCCCTGATCTCTTCGGACTGAATTACCAAGATTCTGATGATGATATTTTTGGACACAGTTACCAGGCCCTGATGAGGTGTTCGGACAGCTATGAAGTCCATGACATCTTCAGACAGAGTAAAGAAGACAACAACAACAACAACAACAACATGCATTTTAAGGCCATTTTCCCTGCGAGAGCGGGGGTTAGCCTTGCGGTCCCCATGACAATCTTCTCCATTTTGCCCTATTTTCTGCATCTCTCCTTGTTAACCCCCTTGCCCGCATTTCTTCTTCCACCATCTTTAGCCAAGTCTTTCTCGGTCTTCCCCGTCCTCTACTTCCTTCTACATTCATTTCCAGCACTCTTCTCAACCAGTCACTTTCATCCTTCCTCAACACATGACCAAACCATGTCAACCTGTTCCTCTTCACAGCATCAATCACAGGCTCTATTCCCATCATCTTTCGCAATTCATCATTTGTCTTCCTCTCTCTCAACGATACTCCGCACATCCACCGAACCATTCGCATTTCCACCCTTTCCAGCTTTCGTTGCTGCTCTACATTCATGACCCATGTCTCGCTCCCATAAATCATAACGCTTCTCACACATGCAGCATACACCTTTCCCTTCAGCTTCAACGACACTCCCCTCCTCATCAGCACGCCACTCAGTTCCCGAAACTTCTTCCATGCACATCTCACTCGAGCAACCGTTGCCGTGTCTGCAACCATTGCAGACAGAGTTAACAAGGCTCTAATTAAATTGTGATGTGGTTGGACAGTTACCAAAGCCCTGATGGTGTTCAGATAGAGAGTGCCCATTCGACAGAACATTTGGATTTTACCTTTTTTTTTTTTTTTGTATACAACATCGAGGCTCGTGAAAGAGCGAACATTAATCACACAGAAAGACAAACCGACACATAACACATATAATATCGGGAGCGGTAGACAAGATGGGGAGAGAGGGGGAAGGACACAAACACAACATTTGAGAGCAGGGACCGGGAGACATGGAGACATCGAGAGATCTGAGAGAGGGCGAGGGCTTTGGTGGGGGGGGGGGGGGGGCATGGGAAGGGGGCGGTGGGAGAGGTATAAAACATATGGACACTGCCAGGACTTCCAGGAAAGAAGTTGGAATTTCAAACAAGGTGGATCTGGGGTGAATTAGCGGGGGTAGAAAATATCAAGGTTTTGGATGGGGGAAGATAAGAGATGGTGGTGAACAGCTGTTTTAAAGACCTGGAGGGAGGAGTGGGATTGAAGGGAGTGAGGGAGTTTGTTTCAGAGGCGGGAGAAAAGAGGAATGAAAGAGTGAAGGTGAGCAGAGAGCCGAGATTTCGGCAGTTTAACCATCAGAGGGTTGCTGGCAGATCTTGTGCGACCTGTAGGAATATTTGGGGGACAGAGCACAGAGAGAGCTGGGGGTGCAAGGCCAGAGAGGAGTCGGTAGAAGACGGAAAAACCACCAACCTGCGTGCGGTGAGTAAGTGAAAGGCCCTCGGAGATAGCTTCATCGCGGGAGATTCCAATGATTCTGAACGCTTTGGTTTCAACAGCGTGAAGCCGAGCTAGGTGTGAGGCAGGAGCACCGGCCCATAGGGGAGAACAGTATTCCATTGAGCTGCGGATGAAAGCCTTGTATGTGGTGAGGAGCTCAGGTGTGCCGAGGAAGGACTTCGCACGACGGAGGATGCCCAGTCGGCGACTGGCTTTGGAGGCCAGCTTGGAAATGTGGTTTTCCCAAGAAAGATCATGGCAAATAGTGAGACCCAAAAGCTTGAGTGACAGAACTTCTTGGAGAGGATTATTTAGAAAGTGGATGGGAGGGTTGTCCAGTCGGTCTTTTCGGAGAGACATCGTAAGCGTGTGAGATTTGTCAGGATTGAAAGACATGTTCCACTTGTTTGACCAGTTTGTGATTTTGTCCAAGTCTTCAGAGAGTGAGGAGGCTGCAGACTGCCGATCTGAGGGAAGAGGAATGGAGCGGCAGAGAGTGGAGTCATCAGCAAAGAGATAGAGAGGATTTTCAAGAGAGTCAGAGAGATCATTGATGAAGACCAGAAAAAGCACGGGGCCCAGAACACTGCAGCCTGAACAGGAAGAGGATATGAGAGAAACCCATGCAGGGCCACACGTTGACTGCGACTAGAGAGGAAGTCCACCAGCCATGCGTGGAGATTTCCATGGATACCAAAGGAGGAGAATTTGGTGAGCAGACCGGGGTGCCAGACCGTATCGAAGGCACGTGATATGTGACGGGAGACAGCTCTAATTTCCTGTTTGGCATTGAGGACCTCCAGCCATTGTTGAGACAGCAGAAGCAGCATGTCCAGAGTAGAGTGACCAGGTCTGAAACCAAATTAATGATGAGAGATCAAGCCATTGGAGAAGAGGAAAGATTTCATATCCGAAGCAATGATGGAATTCCATGACTTTCCTGATAATTGGGAGAAGGCTGATTGGTCTGTAGTTGCAAGGATCTGTTATTGCACCTTTTTTGTGTAAAGCGGTGATGTTGGCTGATTTCCAAGCAGCCAGCAGATGACGTTGAGCAAAAGAGAGGGGGAAGAGAACAGAGAGAGGGAGTGAAAGAGCGGAAGAGCCTTTTAAGGCCATTTTCCCTGCGAGAGCGGGGGTTAGCCTTGCGGTCCCCATGACAATCTTCTCCATTTTGCCATATTTTCTGCATCTCTCCTTGTTAACCCCATTGCCCGCATTTCTTCTTCCACCATCTTTAGCCAAGTCTTTCTCTGTCTTCCCCATCCTCTACTTCCTTCTACATTCATTTCCATCGGTCTTCTCAACCAGTCACTTTCATCCTTCCTCAATACATGACCAAAGCATCTCAACCTGTTCCTCTTCACAGCATCAATCACAGGCTCTATTCCCATCATCTTTCGCAATTCATCATTTGTCTTCCTCTCTCTCAACGATACTCCCCACATCCACCAAACCATTCGCATTTCCACCCTTTCCAACCTTCGTTGCTGCTCTACGTTCATGACCGATGTCTCACTTCCATAAATCATAACACTTCTCACACATGCAGCAATGCAGCATACACCTTTCCCTTCAGCTTCAATGACACTCCCCTCATCAGCACGCCACTCGGTTCCCGAAACTTTTTTTTCTTTTTTTCTTTTTTCTTTTCTTTTCTTTTCTTTTCTTTTCTTCCTCTTCTTCTTCTATACTGAATCGAGGCTCGTGAAAGAGCTAACATTTACTTCACAAACAAATCAACCAGACAAACAAAATATATAAAAAGAGGGAGCGGAAGACAAGATGGGGAGAGAGGGGAAGCACACAAACATAACATGCGAGAGCAGGGAGATGTGTGGAAGGGGGAGGGCTTGGGGGGAGGAGGCGCGGGAAGGGGGGGGGGGGTTGGGAGAAGTATAAAACACAAGGACACCAAGGACTTCCAGGACAGAAGTTGGTATTTCAAAAAAATGGAATTGGGGTGAAATTAGCGGGGGTAGAAAAGATCAAGGTTTTGGATGGGGGAAGATAAGAGATTTTTTTTAATTATTTTTTATTTTTTTTTGTATACTGAATCGAGGCTCGTGAAAGAGCTGACATTTACTTCACAAACAAATCAACCAGACAAACAAAATATATAAAAAGAGGGAGCGGAAGACAAGATGGGGAGAGAAGGGGAAGCACACAAACACTTGAGAGCACAAACAACATTTGAGAGCAGGGAGATGTGTGGGAGGCAGAGGGCTTGGAGGGAGGAGGCGTGGGAAGGGGGGGGGGGAGGAGGCATGGGAAGGGGGGGGGGGGGAGAAGTATAAAACACAAGGACACCAAGGACTTCCAGGACAGAAGTTGGTATTTCAAAAAAGTGGAATTGGGGTGAAATTAGCGGGGATAGAAAAGATCAAGGTTTTGGATGGGGGAAGATAAGAGATGGTGGTGAACAGCTGTTTTAAAGACCTGGAGGATGGAGTGGGATTGAAGAGAGTGAGGGAGTTTGTTCCAGAGGTGGGAGAAAAGAGGAATGAAGGAGTGAAGGTGAGCAGAGAGTCCTGATTTTGGCAGTTTAACCATAAGAGGGTTGCAGGCAGATCTTGTGTGACCTGTAGGAATATTTGGGGGACAGAGCCCAGAGAGAGCTGGGGGGGCAAGGCCAGAGAGGAGTCGGTAGAAGTCGGAAAGACCACCAACCTGCCTGCGGTGAGTGAGTGAGAGCAAAAGAGAGCACATCTTCTTCTTCCATGCACTTCTTCCATGATGTACATCTTCCATGCACATCTCACTCTAGCAACCGTTGCCGAGTCTGATCCACCTTCTCCATTCAGCATGTCTCCGAGGTAGCAAAATGTTTTCACACCTTCCAGCTTCACGCCGTCTCCAAGATCAAACTCAACATTTCCTCCATCTGCAGCTCCCTCTGTGCACACCTTACATTTGAATGTAGCTGCCACACTGGTTAATGACCCTCTCAGACCACTACATTTTTGATGAACCCACTCAGCGCACATTGTACATTGAATGGAGTTCACTCCGACACCCTTCCTGCACACAGCACACGGCCACTTCCCAGTTCTTTCCACCTCACCACATGCTTTACCACTTGCCATCACCTTCGTCTTTCCTATATTCACCTTCAGACCTTTTGTCTCCATACATTCCTTCCACTTGTTCATCTTTTCCTTCAGTCCATCCATTCTCTCCGCAATCAACACCAGATCATCTGCATACAACAACTCCCACGGTAAACCCTCCTTTACGTTCTGAGCCAGCACCTCCATCACAGCTGCAAATAGTAGTGGACTTAGTACCGACCCCTGATGAACAAGGAAGGCAGTGATTGAAATCTTATTTTTGAAGTTTATACAATAAATTATATCTGCATCCTGGGGATTCGTACTTTTGTTACCAGGCCCTGATGAGGTGTTTGGATAGTTATCAAACCCTTGATTATGTTTGGACAGAGTTCCCAAGGCCCTTGGTGATGTGAAAAGGAATAATTCTGAGTCATCTGCTTATGGATTTATTATTATGATTTTTTTTCTTTTTTTTGATGCAGAAGGCTCCAAGCACAGACTATGTCGTCCTCATCGAGGCCAGGCCTAAATAAAAGAGCTGCATTAATAGAAAAGTGAAGAAGGAGAGAATAGTCTAAGAGTTTTTGAGAAAACAGAGAATCTGCTTTTTGAAAAGGGGAAGATCATAAGTGTTTGTAAAGACATGTGAAGGTCAAGAGTTCCAGAGTTTGGCAGTGGAGGGGAAGAAACAAACATCATAACGGCCCACCCTTGAGTTTCCAATGGCCACACAATAATCATGACATGTCGTGGCTTGTCGAGTAATCCGTGGTCTCGCTAATGGTGGAGGTACACAAGCAGCAAGTTCTTGGAAGCAGAAACCGAAGTAATATCTGTAGAAAAGAGAAAGAGAGCCAACTTTGCGACGTAATTTGAGCGGGTCAAGTTTTGAGGTCAGATTGGGAGAGTTGATAAGTCAGATCACTTTTAATTCAATTCTGTCCAGTAAGTATGTGGAGCTAGAACCTCCCCAGATGATATGTGAGAGCAGATCTCTATACAAGGATGCATCAATCCTTTATATAGTTGAAGCAACTGTTGAGAGGAGAAGAATCTTCGACATCTGAACAGGACTCCCAGTTTCTTCGAGGCAGATTTAGCTATTTGTGTAATGTGTGGATTCCAGGATAGATTTGAAGTTCGGGTAATACCTAGTAGGTTTATTGTATCACATGGTGTAATTGTGGCACTTTCAAAGGAGATTGGAGAGTTGAGAGGAGTTTTAGAGAGAGAGATGGGAAGAAATTGAGTTTTAGAAGCATTAAACTTAACCTGATTACATTTTCCCCACTGGGAAATCTTATCCAAATCCGAATTTAAAGAGGAGGCTGTAATAAAACGAGATGCAGATCGATTGAGGGAAGATGGGGCAGATGGGAAAAACATGGAGGAATGCAACGTTGAGTCGTCAGCATATGAGTGCATTTGGTTATTTGTAGAAGAAAGAAGGTCATTGATAAAAAGAAGGAAGAGTGTTGGAGACAGAACAGAACCCTGAGGAGAACACCGCTGTTGATCGGGAAGGAGGGAGATGTTGAGCCATGGACATTTACAGTGATAGAGCGGTCAGAGAGAAAGCTCGATATGAGAGAGCAGAGTGAAGGAGGAAAGCCGAAAGAGGGAAGCTTGGATATCCGACCCCGATGCCAAACTCTGTCAAAGGCTTTTGAGATCTATCAAGGCCTACAACAAAGGATTCCCCAAAGTCTCTCAGAGAAGAGGCCCAGACATTCGTAATGTAAGAAAGGATATCACCGGTAGATCTTGCCTTACAAAAGCCATATTGATGGTCACATAGAAGACTGTGGGATTCAAGATGTTTGAGGAAATGGTTATTGAGAAGACATTCAAAGACTTTGGAAATAGTAGAAGTCAGAGCAATCGGACGGTAGTTGGAAGTATTTGAACGATCACCCTTCTTTAAAATAGGCTGTGCAAGTTTCCAGGAAAGACAAAAACTAAACAAAAGAGGAAGCACGGGAGCAAGTTCTGAAGAACACTCCTTCAAGACACGAGGAGGAATGCCATCTTGTCCGTATGCCTTGCTTGTGTCCAGAGAGAGGAGTACTTTTTTGACTGCATGGAACGAGATGAAAGGGAGGGGCATAGGATTGGTAATTGGTGAATCAGGTGAAGTTTGCCCAAGGTTTGTCTTAATTTCTACACAATTGTTATTTCATGCGAGCAGTGTCTCGTTGTGCGTCATACAAACTATAGAAAATGTATTGATAATATACTTACCTGTAATTCAGACATACCAACACAGTTTTGTTGCACTTTGTCATATTTGCAGCATCTTGCAGAGCAGCAGAATGGCGTCGCATGCCTCGTGGAGCTGGTGAAAGAAGATCTTGAAGACTTGCGCCTAATGTCCAGTTCCCTGCAGGACATGGGCATCCAGGGTTGATTGTACCATTCGTCAGTTTCAAATATAGCACAGATTGTTTTGGCCTTTTTTATGTGCTCTCCCTTTAAAAATAGAACCATCGAGCTTACTAAATGCCTATATTTTTTATCAACTTTGGCAAAGCCTGGCCTTCGTTGGGCCCACACTTTGCTGCAATCAGCAGTCTTTTCGAGAAACGATGATTTAATGTAAGCGGCAAAAACCTTTTTCAGTGTGGAATTTGAATGAGTGTGATTTCTGTGGAAGTTAGAGTTTGATGAAAATTTTTTAAATCTGAGGCTTCAGTTCAATTAACTGTAATTGTAATGCAGTGTTTTGTACTTGTCTAGGCCATGCCATGAGTTAATTTGCCGGTTGATTTGATACCAATGCACTACCGTTAAAAATTTTCATCATTAAAGTTGGACGGAAATAAAGCAAGTGGATTAAAACATTTGCTTAATAAGAGGTTTTTCTTTTTCACTTAATCATTTTATGGCTTCGTATTTGCGTATTGTTTATCTGTAACTTTGTGGAGGGGGAGATGAGGAAAACCTTGATTTCAAGGAGATGGTTAGAGACGAGCATTGTTTGTTTGAAATTTTCTCATAAGATGGTAAGGATATGATCTCCAGGGTAAACAAGCTTGCATCATGCCAGTGTGTGTACCTTCCTTATATCAAGTGTCATGTGACAATACGGCACTTTCAAAATGATACAAGCTGCCCCAAAATGTTTGGTGAAAACCAAAAAAACCCTCGTTTTTCTGTGCAGAAACCCTAGGACACTGGCGTGTTCTGGGCGAAATAAAGTATATAGTGTGTGTGAGATGAGGATTATTATTTGAAATTGCTCGCAAAGATTCTAAAATAAGTGGAAAATCCTTGGAAAAGTACCCGGGAGAAAGAGCTGTGCTTTTGCACAACAAAGGATTTGTAGAACAATCTCAGCTCACTGAGCGGGCACCTGCTCGTTCTGCAAATTCCCAACCATGTGGGCCAGTGGAAGGACCAAGTGCACACATGCATTAAACAACCCGGTGACGGATCGCTTCCAAAGAATGGACTACATCTGGTTCTTCTAAACTCCGATGGGAAGGACATATTTGGGGCTTGTGAATGCACAGGGTGAGTTTAAAATGATAAGTCAGGAGACGACGATGGTTCACAAGCGAGCGGTATTCAATGACAAAATTCAAAACCGACATTGAAAATATATAAATAGGAATGTATTATCTGTTATGAGACTAGTTAGCTACACAATACCAAAAATTCGGTTCGATTCCGACAACTTTGAAAATTCGACCTTGGTGACCTTGAAATGTCAAAACGAAGGTTACTGACCTTGAAATGAGATGGAAAATAATGTACAATCAGTTATGAGGTTAGTTAGCTACACAATACCAAAAATTCGGTTAGATTCCGACAACTTTGAAAATTTGACCTTTGTGACCTTCAAAGGTCGAAGATTCTGAAATTTGTGGGAAAACTTGTATTTCATGATGTATGTGATAATATAAGATCATGTACGACATTTCACCCTATCAGGAAGCGAACAATGTAATAAAACCATCAAAATCTCACTATCTACCTTTCTTTCTACCTTTTCTATCTATCTTTCTCACTATCTGCCATGGTCTTTCCTGGGAAAACCACATTTCAAATCTGGCCTCCAAAGCCAGTCGCCGACTGGGCATCCTCCGTCGTGCGAAGTCCTTCCTTGGCACACCTGAGCCCCTCACCACATGCAAGGCTTTCATCCGCAGCTCAATGGAATACTGCTCTCCCCTCTGGGCTGGTGCTCCTGCCTCACACCTAGCTCGTCTTCACGCTGTTGAAACCAAAGCGTTCAGAATCATTGGAATCTTCCGCGATGAAGCTAACTCCAAGGGCCTTTCACTCACTCACCGCAGGCAGGTTGGTGGTCTTTCTGTCTTCTACCGACTCCTCTCTGGCCTTGCCCCCCCTGCTCTCTCTGTACTCTGTCCCCAAATATTCCTAGAGGTCGCACAAGATCTGCCTGCAACCCTCTTATGGTTAAACTGCCAAAATCAAGACTCTCTGCTCACCTTCACTCCTTCATTCCTCTTTTCTCCCGCCTCTGGAACAAACTCCCTCACTCTCTTCAATCCCACTCCACCCTCCAGGTCTTTAAAACAGCTGTTCACCACCATCTCTTATCTTCCCCCATCCAAAACCTTGATCTTTTCTACCCCCGCTAATTTCACCCCAATTCCACTTTTTTGAAATACCAACTTCTGTCCTGGAAGTCCTTGGTGTCCTTGTGTTTTATACTTCTCCCCCCCCCCCCCCCATTCCCATGCCTCCTCCCCCCCCCCCTTCCCACGCCTCCTCCCCCTAAGCCCTCTTCCTCCCACACATCTCCCTGCTCTCAAATGTTGTTTGTGTGCTTCCCCTTCTCTCCCCATCTTGTCTTCCGCTCCCTCTTTTTATATATCTTGTTTGTCTGGTTGATTTGTTTGTGAAATAAATGTTAGCTCTTTCACGAGCCTCGATTCAGTATACAAAAAAAAAAAAATTGACTTTTCTAAATTTCATGACCTTGTGACCTTGACCTTGGGGCGAAAATGAAAAATCGAGCTCCGTGGGGCTAGACACATGACGTTGGCCGAACCAAATACCGAAACCCCTATCAGATTCCACCAAACCCTTTGGAGAAGATGTAGCTTGAAATTGTTTACCCCCTAAAAATATCTTTTTCGGGCGTGGCCACGCCCACAATGGGCGCAATACGCCCACTCTAGGCAGGACACAACGAGATCATGATATCAACCTCCCACCCAAGTTTCATCAAGATCGGATGATATCATCGGGTAGTTATGCTGCGGACAGACAGACAAACAGACACCCATGACGAATATAGTGGTCACTCTGTTTGATAACTTGTGAACCAATATTGTTACGTTTGTGGAGGGGGGGGTGGGTGTAGGTAAAAAATATCCTATAGGAAAGGTAGGATTGTATCATTTATAGCATGGGCCATGTGACATATAGAAGAAACCTCAATGTAATAAGTAGGGAAACTGTAGCATAAGGTTGTTTATGTGTACACTACACGGGGGGTGGTGTTGTGCTAATTATCAGTAGGGTTTAAGGATAATTTTCTCCAGTGCGTGCTTTCCCGCTGTAATTTTACCCTCACGTTTCTGCTGACAAGTCCGGCTATGCAAAGCCACCTTTAAACAACATTTACCGCCAACTACAAGCAGGCAGGACACGATCGGACTAAGCCCCGCCCAAATGACCTAATCGGCGAAAGCCCGCCGAGAGGCGGAGAAATGGGCGGTCAAGAAAAGCCGTGAGGCCACGCCTTGAGGGACGTGATTCGAACTTGGGATGTGGGCGGGGTGAACTGAGGCGAACTATACGATTGGCTCACCTTAGTGAAGAGGAAGAGTGCGTTTGACTCGGAGATCGAACAAGAAGGTTTCGCCATCTTTGCTATTTGTGCTGGAAAAAGTGTGCGTGCTTTTGGGAGGCTGGTGGAGCTTTTGGTTTGTGACATTTTGAGGAGGTCTTGGCGGCTGTGGTGCTCTTCGGAGGAGATGGAGGCCGCCTTGTGCTCACCAGGTAGTGGGACCTAAAAGAAGCCATCTTGACCACTCCAGTCTCTTCGGAGGCGTGGGTTTTCGCCAACCAGCGCCATCCTGTGCACGCCGGCGCGAGAGGTTTGAACATTGGCCATCGCCACCTCTCTCCGCAAAAAGGGGCCATTTGAGCCAAACGATGAGTGCCGGCACAAAAAGGGATTTTATTTCATTTTCATTTTATATTCCCCTCTGTGTCCGTCTGAGTCAGCGCGTGAGGAGCCTCAAAGTAGGCATTAGTTTTTACCTCACCTTTCATTTTCACCTCTGGTTTATTTTCATTTAATTCTTTGTGGTGCATTTTATTTGTCATGTTTGTTTATTCGTTGTGGTTTTTGATTAATCCCGTGTTTTATTGTTCAGATAAACATCTTGCATTCATTCCTTCCTTCCCGCGCGCTACAAAAATAACCGCCATATCCTCGGGAGTTAAAGCTGGTTTGGCCATTCGTCCAAGGCTGGTCTTAACTATCTGCGGACACGACAATATTTACTATTAATTAAGTTGGGAGGACGGGGGGATCTGTGTGGGCCATGAGGATCGTTATAAATATATATTTTTGTTTGGTTCTTGGGTCACAATGAAATTATACCAGATTGTTGGATCTTTTGATAAAAAGTTGGTGTGTCTGTGTGTTATACCCACTGCGGACGCTAGAATGTACTATAGCAAATACTATAGTATGAATCCGACATCTCTCATCCAGGGATATTTGTCGTATTCCTCTATTTCCGTGAGTCTGATTTACATTCAGGAACAGAACGAACACAAGCATACAACACGCTTGTGAAACCACGAGCAGCCCCCCCAGTGCCCACCCACGCTTGACCACACCAAGGTCCAGTCGACAGCCATGCTCCACCAGGAGACCCACCCAGAAGACATGGTCCACACACCTCGGACACGCACAGTACCACGTTGACCCTCAGACCCCCAAGTCCATCCCCATGATTAAAATCAAAAAATGCAAAGAGGTTGTAAAAAGAAAACTGACTCATATTTTAGAGAACCCACATAGGAAGTTTTTAATATCAAGAAACTTTACAAATATATTAGCATTACAGTGTTAACCCCTTCTGTTTCAGAGACAAAATTTGCGAAAATGGTAAAAAAAAATTGGGAATTTTCAGACATTTTCAGAATAATGAAGCAAAGATTCTTTTGAAGCAGGGAAGGACATCCAATGAGGGTACCTTGATGTTTAATCACTCTATGAGTTCTGAATGTCTCTTTTAACCCTTTGTTTGGCAGTTAACCCTTATTGACTGATAACATGAACCTGATTTTTAATACGTGAATTGTTAAATGATGGTTACTGGTATTTGCTCTAAATGATAACTGCAGCCTCTAAAGGCAAACATATCCTCACAAATAAACCAGCCGTGCATATGTAGATATCACTGACAGGAAAATAGTGACAATAGAACACTGAGAAAGGCAAAAATGGTCAAAACAAAAGTCCGAACCAAAACCGCAACATTTGATAAATTACCATCCATAAGTTTGTTGACAGTCCCTTGCAAACAAACATCTGCTTCCACAAGGATGTCTTCCAATCCTGTTCCCTTCATCAAGTGCCCAATCGCTCCCAGAAAATTCTGAGCAATATGAAAGCCCCCCATCCGAATGATGAGTTTGTTGTATTTTACAGGATGCTTATTCTTTAAAGCAAGTACTATCTCATAGATTGCCTGATCACGTGAGTAGACAATAATCCTGTCCGAGGTGTTCTGAAACATTCATGCAATAATCAAGAGACTCCTGTACGACATCAGGATTAGTGGGTGAGAGGGGAATGAACGGTCCATAGCCAATTACTGTGGCATTTTCCCTTTCACCAATGAGGGCCTCATTCAAAGTTTGCCATGAAATCGGACTCATTTCAGGTGTCAGTTCCACCAATTTGGTTGATCCTGCTTGGCAAAGTTTGAAAATGTCTCTGAGGTTTTCAGTGCCTTCAAACGCTTTGTCGTTTTCTTCATCATGACCAGGTACAAGTCTCATGCCAGTAAGGGAGCGACTTTGCTGACGATCTTTAAGGCTAAAATCCTGTTCTTCTGCTCTTTCACTCCCTCTCTCTGTTCTCTTCACCCTCTCTTTTGCTCAAGGTCATCTGCCATCTGCTTGGAAATCAGCCAACATCACCGCTTTGCACAAAAAAGGTGCAAAAACAGATCCTAGCAACTACAGACCAATCAGCCTTCTCCCAATTATCAGCAAAGTCATGGAATCCATCATTGCTTCAGATATGAAATCTTTCCTCTTCTCCAATGGCTTGATCTCTGATCATCAATTTGGTTTCAGACCTGGTCACTCTACTCTGGACATGCTGCTTCTGCTTTCTCAACAATGGATGAGGTCCTCAATGCCAAACAGGAAATTAGAGCTGTCTCCCTTGAAATATCACGTGCCTTCGATACGGTCTGGCACCCCGCTCTGCTCAACAAACTCGCCTCCTTTGGTATCCATGGAAATCTCCATGCATGGCTTGCGGACTTCCTCTCTGGTCGTAGTCAACGTGTGGCCCTGAATGGATTTCTCTCATCTCCCCTTCCTGTTCAGGCTGGAGTTCCCCAAGGCAGTGTGCTGGGCCCCGTGCTTTTTCTGGTCTTTATCAATGATCTCTCTGACTCTTGAAAATCCTCTCTATCTCTGTTTTTTTTTTTTTTTTTTTTTTTTTTTTGGATACAAGATCGAGGCTCGTGAAAGAGCGAACATTAATCACACAGAAAGACAAACAGACACATAAAACAAATAACATCGGGAGCGGTAGACAAGATGGGGAGAGAGGGGGAAGGACACAAACACAACATTTGAGAGCAGGGACCGAGAGACATGGAGACATCGAGAGATCTGTGGGAGGGAGAGGACTTTGGGGGGAGGCATGTGAAGGGGGGGGGGGGTGGTTGGGAGAGGTATAAACATATGGACACTGCCAGGACTTCCAGGAAAGAAGTTGGAATTTCAAACAAGGTGGATCTGGGGTGAATTAGTGGGGGTAGAAAAGATCAAGGTTTTGGATGGGGGAAGATAAGAGATGGTGGTGAACAGCTGTTTTAAAGACCTGGAGGGAGGAGTGGGATTGAAGGGAGTGTGGGAGTTTGTTCCAGAGGCGGGAGAAAAGAGGAATGAAAGAGTGAAGGTGAGCAGAAAGCCGAGATTTCGGCAGTTTAACCATCAGAGGGTTGCTGGCAGATCTTGTGCGACCTGTAGGAATATTTGGGGGACAGAGCACAGAGAGAGCTGGGGGAGCAAGGCCGGAGAGGAGTCGGTAGAAGACAGAAAGACCACCTACCTGCCTGCGGTGAGTGAGTGAAAGGCCCTCAGAGGTAGCTTCATCGCGGGAGATTCCAATGATTTTGAAAGCTTTGGATTCAACAGCGTGAAGCCGGGCCAGGTGTGAGGCAGGAGCACCAGCCCATAGGGGAGAACAGTATTCCATTGAGCTGCGGATGAAAGCCTTGTATGTGGTGAGGAGCTCAGGTGTGCCGAGGAAGGACTTCGCACGACGGAGGATGCCCAGTCGGCGACTGGCTTTGGAGGCCAGCTTGGAAATGTGGTTTTCCCAAGAAAGATCATGGCAGATAGTGAGACCCAAAAGCTTGAGCGACAGAACTTCTTGGAGAGGATTGTTGAGAAAGTAGATGGGAGGGTTGTCCAGTCGATCTTTTCGGAGAGACATAGTAAGAGAGTGAGATTTGTCAGGATTGAAAGACATGTTCCACTTGTTTGACCAGTCTGTGATTTTGTCCAGGTCTTCAGAGAGTGAGGAGGCTGCAGACTGCCGATCTGAGGGAAGAGGAATGGAGCGGCAGAGAGTGGAGTCATCAGCAAAGAGATAGAGAGGATTTTCCAGAGAGTCGGAGAGATCATTGATAAAGACCAGAAAAAGCACAGGGCCCAGCACACTGCCTTGGGGAACTCCAGCCTGAACAGGTAGGGGAGATGAGAGAAATCCATTCAGGGCCACACGTTGACTACGACCAGAGAGGAAGTCCGCAAGCCATGCATGGAGATTTCCATGGATACCATAGGAGGAGAGTTTGGTGAGCAGAGCTGGGTGCCAGACTGTATCAAAGGCACGTGATATGTCAAGGGAGACAGCTCTGATTTCCTGTTTGGCATTGAGGACCTCCATCCATTGTTGAGACAGCAGAAGCAGCATGTCCAGAGTAGAGTGACCTGGTCTGAAACCAAATTGATGATCAGAGATCAAGCCATTGGAGAAGAGGAAAGATTTCATATCCGAAGTAATGATGGATTCCATGACTTTGCTGATAATTGGGAGCAGGCTGATTGGTCTGTTGTTGCAAGGATCTGTTTTTGCACCTTTTTTGTGTAAAGCGGTAATGTTAGCTGATTTCCAGGATGCTGGCAGATGACCTTGAGCAAAAGAGAGGGTGAAAAGAACAGAGAGAGGGTGAGATAGAGCGGCAGAGCAGGATTTTAGGACCCGTGGGCTGATGCCGTCTGGTCCAGTTGCAGAATCAGAGTCGAGGTTTGACAAAAACTCCTCCACCTTGTCAGGAGAGAAGGACACAGAGTTCAGGAGCAGTTGGGTTCGACTGGGAAAGGTGGGAACAGAGAGAGATGGGTTTGGGACGAAGGATTTTGAGGCAAACACAGAGTTGAGGCATTCGGCTTTGTCATGTGAGTAGTGTATATATGTTGCTTCTGGGACACTCTCATTTTCCCATTGACTTACATGTTAATTTTTCCCCTCCCTCATTGCCCCTAAACACCTCTATTTCTCTCACCCTGTTCTTTACGAACCTTCTCACCTTTTGACATGTTATCCTTATTCATTAGACCACTTAAACAATGGTCCTTCTGTGTGAACCTGTGATCCTTCTGACCTTATGGACCTTTTAACCTTTTACTCTTAATATCATCTGGTGAATCATCTTTGGCCCACTCAAACAACAACCCTACAAATATTTGTTTATGCGTGGGAAATAATTTAATTCTCTTGCCACTCCCTTCACCATCTAATATATTAACAAAAAAGATGTTTGAGTTTGGTTCTTTATTAAGATATTTTAACTGAGCTAAGATAAAATGATAAACCTCCCTCAATGTTCTTGTTTGAGCGCCTCCAGTGCCACATACCATTTTTAAATGAAAGTATATATTTTCCTGACAACCATCAAAGTTTTCCGTCCACTCAAAAATATTTCCATCTTTTTTACCCAATTCACCGGTATTTAAATTAATTCTCTTATTTGTTTTGTAAATTGTTTTACCAGTTGTCTTTTCAATTATACCGATTTGATATTTTTCACATTCGTTATGTTTACCATTTAAATACCAAGGTTGATTACACCTCCACTCTTTAGTCTGGTTGGTACTTGGGTCTATCATTTATATAATAGTAAAAAAGGTGGCGGTAGCCCGTTAAAATCCCTAACCCCCTTTTTAACTTATCACTTATATACTTATATAACCATAAGGGAGACTATCAATTCCATTTTCTAAAATAAACCTCTTATCATCAAAAGCCCCCAATGCTTTCTTATTCATCTCTTCTGAATATAATTTATGTTTATAACTTCTTATTCCATTAATCTTTCGAAACTCTTCTTTCTTTGTTGTTAAACAGTTATAATAATCCTTAAAGTTTATTGTTTCTTTAATAACATTTTTCTTTATGCCTTTTAACTTCTTATCAGTTTTTTCAACGTTATTCACAATGTATTTATAAGCATAAGCCTTAGACCTCAATCCCACAAATTCACTCATGACATTTCCTCCTAATTCATCCTTAAACTTTCCAATCACCTTTTTATTTTTAGAAGAGAACAACTCACTCTCTGGACTGTAATTACTAGTGTCATAGATATTAATGTCCTTTTTCATGTCTGAATAAACATCATCAGTATTAATTTGCAAAATAAAACTATCTGTATCCATATAAAGTAGATTAACATCATTTTGATATTTCTTCCTCAAGTTATTATAAAAGTAATCATACATTAATGACTTTGATAAATCAAGAATTGATGTTCCAATATAAATAGGTTTGTTCATTTCAATACTCTCTTTAATCAAATGGATCGCACAAAAGTTCTCAGTAAAGACCTCAGCTCGAGTAAAACTCGGTCTATTAATTAATTTTGATGCTTGTTCCCAAGATGTTGATAGTCTGATATTTTGTCTTTTCCTCACATTCTCCATAGTCTTACCAAAGACCACATTATTCATCAATTTATAAAAGTCTTTCTCAAAATCTGTTTTTGACTCTGTTCTTCTTTGTGTATTAAAATCAATGTACCCCTTTAACCAATGACTTTGATTGAACTTTAGAACCCTATGGATCTTCTCTATTCTTAGACCTTTTGATAAATATTGTCGCAAATTTCTTTGGTGTAGAACATAATTTTTCTTGTTATATAATGTAGTAAGTAATTTTTCTGTTGATTCACCTATATTAAATGATTGTTGATAATCACTTAACCACTCCTTCTTTGGACTTTCCTTTTCACAAGCAAATGGGAGATCTTTGTGTAGGTTATGAAGTTCCTCTGGATATTTCAAATCGACCTCAAAATAATAACCAACCTTTGAATCATCCAATTCTTTTTGTGTAGAGATACATACATCTTGTAAAACCTTTTTGTAATCTTTTTCCTTTACCCATCTAAGTTTTCCATAAGGAAGAGCCTGAGACATTGCCCAGCCATACAGGTTGTTCGCATCATAATACATCAAGTAGGAGCTCTCTACCGATGGATCATAATTTGGAATGTACTTGTTATTTGCTTTAGCATATCTCTTTGAACAGACTTGTGAAATTCCTCCTCTCTTTGCCTTTTCAATCATCAAAAGCATATCAACATCGGTTATCAAATCCAAAGCTTGTTTTGTCATTTTTAACATCGCGCTCCAAGCCAATCCAGGAGCAGTGTAATAGTGAGCAGGATCCAATCCATATCCAGAATGACAGATTGTTCTGAAAGCCTCAAACACATCAGCCAACAAAAGCACATCAGTTTTGAGGTACAAATCGTGATACTCACCAAGATTCTTAATGTTATATTTTTTCCAAACATTTTGTGCGTGTACATAATCTTTATCAGATATATGACTATTATTTAATTTGTTATAGAAATTTTCTTTTAAAGGAAGTTGTGTTTCATTGAATCTCTCAAATGAGTCCATATAGTCATAGGGGTAAATTCCCTTTTGTGTTAGAAAATCTTTATCTAAAAAATACTCTGAAAGACATGGAAACTCTTTTAGATTTTGAACCAAGTTAGCCAATGGACTTGCCATGAATTTAAATGTATCAAGAAATCTGATATGAGTAATAGGAGATGTGTGAATTGTTTTTGTGAATGAAATGTATTTCTGATCCGTGTTTGGAATTGCTGAGATACTTCCAGAAGTCTTTGAGAGTTCCTTGATAAATAGATGTGTATCATAATGAGCGTTGTTATGAAGAAAGACAGGAATGAAAGAGGGGAGTTGATAATTAATATTACAACTTTGATGAGCCGGACCTCTATATTTACCAGTGAGATGACAATGGTCTCTAACCTTTCGACCTTTACCAATTTTCTCCTCACAAATATGACAGACATTGTTTTTTTATAAATTCCCTTTTTTCTTTACTTGTTAAGGACATTGGTTTATTGGTTTCTCTCATTATCTTGGTTAATCGAACACAGTCTTTTTCTAGTCGTTTCACAAACTCCTCTGGGGTATTTGAGCCTCTATACATCTCTAACTTGTTATATTTATCACCAACGGATGATTTGATATAATAACAAAAACCACAAGGAGTATGTTTTTGATATTTATTTGTGTATGATTCTTTTGGATCTGGAGAAGCAGTATCAATTTTTTCTAAAATACTTTCAAAATCAGCATATATAACAAATGGATGTTTTATTGTTTTCTTTTCATCTTTGAATGTGATCTTTGAGTCTTTTTTAGGCATGTTGATTACCGTTGATTTATGTTCACCACAATAATTTGAATGTTTATCTAATCTTTCTTGTGTATGGAAGAAGTTAAGACAACGCATACAAATATATATTTTATTTGTTCTTTTACATACTTGTGGTTTTATTAATTTTGTAATATCTTTGATGTATGTATAATGTGAATTTTCGTCTGAATTAAAATATAGAAGATTAATATGAGTTTGTTTACAATTGTCAGAAAGCTTTAAAACCTGAATGTTGTTTGTTTTTGTTAGACCATAAACATTAACTGATAAATTATTCAACTTTTCAAATTTAGGAATATCATTTAAAGTCATCGGAAACTTTAGATCTTTCGTATTTAATGTATTCTCATATTTTTTATAATGAGATACTCTTTCATCATGAAAATGTGGAGGATGTAAGTGTGCTAGAATAGACCAGAGAAAACATTTATTGTCTTTATTTTTGATATTGATAACTGCTTTTCTATTTTTGATAACACTGGGTAAATCAATGTAAGAAGAAGCTTTTAGAGGATCTGATTTAAGAATATGAATGTCTATGTAAATAATTTTTCCTATATTGAATCCACTTCCTACGATTGAATTATCCACATCTTGCTCTTGTTTAATAAGTTCATCATAGACTCCTGATGTTTTAAAATCTTGATATGAAGATATAAAGTGTGGCTCAGTTCTCATGTATGGTGTATCTATAACTCCTTCGTCCTTTGTCATTTCTAATTTTACTCCCATATAAAATTTAAGTGGTTTCATTTCTTTTAGTGTTTTTTCAATCAACGTTTGAACAGCAGGTTTAACTATTTCTACAGCATCAACTATAGACTCTGGTTCAGGAGGTTTGAAGTTAAAGACTCTTATTTTAATATGTCCTTTGAATGCACCATCAGAGTTTTTAATAGTAAACAATTTTGACAAGTGTTTGTTAGTTTTAAGATGGGCTTTAAACCCCTTCTTGAGGATGGTTGTTTTACAGACCTTACAATGTTTTGTTTTAGGTGGAAGAGGGGAAAGTTTGTTAAGAATGTTGTATGTATGTTTTGCGGTGAGAATATGTTGTTTATAATATTTTACTTCCTTCTCGCAAGTATCACAATAAACCATATTTATAGCGTGAGAAAACGTGGTGTTTTATATATATCGCTGTGCTTAAAATAAAACACTTTTGAGCTTTACAGCTCCGTTTTATATATATCGCTGTGCTTAAACTAAAACACTTTTTCACTCAGAATCATTGAAGTCATAATTATCACATGAATACTCAGAATCATACTCAGTCATCAATAAAGCTACTCTCATAACTATCATTTGAGCACAAACTATTAGTATCATAACTATCATCTGTGTTCAATGAAATACTATCATCACCATCGTCCGAGTTCAATGAAACGGCTACACAGCTCCCTTACCTCAAACGGCTACACAGCTGACTCCGCACGTGAAAAAGCTGAATGCCTCAACTCTGTGTTTGCCTCTAAATCTTGTGTCCCAAACCCATCCCTCTCTGTACCCACCATACCCAGTCGTACCCTGCTGCTCCTGGACTCCGTGTCCTTTCCTCCTGACAAGGTGGAAAAGTTTCTGTCAACCCTCGACTCTGATTCTGCAACTGGACCCGACGGCATCAGCCCACGGGTCCTAAAATCCTGCTCTGCTGCTCTATCTCACCCTCTCTCTGTTCTCTTCACCCTCTCTTTTGCTCAAGGTCAACTGCCATCTGCTTGGAAATCAGCCAACATCACCGCTTTGCACAAAAAAGGTGCAAAAACAGATCCTAGCAACTACAGACCAATCAGCCTTCTCCCAATTATCAGCAAAGTCATGGAATCCATCATTGCTTCTGATATGAAATCTTTCCTCTTCTCCAATGGCTTGATCTCTGATCATCAATTTGGTTTCAGACCAGGTCACTCTACTCTGGACATGCTGCTTCTGCTGTCTCAACAATGGATGGAGGTCCTCAATGCCAAACAGGAAATTAGAGCTGTCTCCCTCGACATATCACGTGCCTTCGACACGGTCTGGCACCCCGCTCTGCTCACCAAACTCTCCTCCTTTGGTATCCATGGAAATCTCCACGCATGGCTGGCGGACTTCCTCTCTAGTCGTCGTCAACGTGTGGCCCTGAATGGGTTTCTCTCATCTCCTCTTCCTGTTCAGGCTGGAGTTCCCCAAGGCAGTGTTCTGGGCCCCGTGCTTTTTCTGGTCTTCATCAATGATCTCTCTGACTCTCTCGAAAATCCTCTCTATCTCTTTGCTGATGACTCCACTCTCTGCCGCTCCATTCCTCTTCCCTCAGATCGGCAGTCTGCTGCCTCCTCACTCTCTGAAGACCTGGACAAAATCACAGACTGGTCAAACAAGTGGAACATGTCTTTCAATCCTGACAAATCTCACACTCTTACTATGTCTCTCCGAAAAGATCGACTGGACAACCCTCCCATCTACTTTCTCAACAATCCTCTCCAAGAAGTTCTGTCGCTCAAGATTTTGGGTCTCACTATCTGCCATGATCTTTCTTGGGAAAACCACATTTCAAAGCTGGCCTCCAAAGCCAGTCGCCGACTGGGCATCCTCCGTCGTGCGAAGTCCTTCCTCGGCACACCTGAGCTCCTCACCACATACAAGGCTTTCATCCGCAGCTCAATGGAATACTGTTCTCCCCTATGGGCCGGTGCTCCTGCCTCACACCTAGCTCGGCTTCACGCTGTTGAAACCAAAGCTTTCAGAATTATTGGAATCTCCCGCGATGAAGCTATCTCTGAGGGCCTTTCACTCACTCACCGCAGGCAGGTAGGTGGTCTTTCTGTCTTCTACCGACTCCACTCCGGCCTTGCACCCCCAGCTCTCTCTGTGCTCTGTCCCCCAAATATTCCTACAGGTCACACAAGATCTGCCAGCAACCCTCTGATGGTTAAACTGCCGAAATCTCGGCTCTCCGCTCACCTTCACTCTTTCATTCCTCTTTTCTCCCGCCTCTGGAACAAACTCCCTCACTCCCTTCAATCCCACTCCTCCCTCCAGGTCTTTAAAACAGCTGTTCACCACCATCTCTTATCTTCCCCCATCCAAAACCTTGATCTTTTCTACCCCCGCTAATTCACCCCAGATCCACCTTGTTTGAAATTCCAACTTCTTTCCTGGAAGTCCTGGCAGTGTCCATATGTTTTATACCTCTCCCACTGCCCCCTTCCCACGCCCCCCCCCCCCCAAAGCCCTCGCCCTCTCTCAGATCTCTCGATGTCTCCATGTCTCTCGGTCCCTGCTCTCAAATGTTGTGTTTGTGTCCTTCCCCCTCTCTCCCCATCTTGTCTACCGCTCCCTATGTTATATGTTTTATGTGTCGGTTTGTCTTTCTGTGTGATTAATGTTCGCTCTTTCACGAGCCTCGATATTGTATACAAAAAAAAAAAAAAAAAAAAAAAAAAAAAAAAAAAAAAAAAAAAATACTATCATCACTATCGTCCGAGTTCAATGAAATAGTAAAATCTTCACTGCTGTAATGACTCATATTTAATTAGCAGAAAAAACCTTTCCATCTATACCAATATACTTTCTTTCATTAACGGATTCAATCTCTACATTTTTAATATCAAAAGTTATCTTTAAATAATCTCTAACTATCATAGAACGAAATGACATTTCACCAGAAATATTAACATCATTCATTTTACTTAGATCTACACCCTTTAGATTATTAAAGTAAATACAAATTTCTCCACGAGTATTGTTGATGGTCTTATCATTCTTTTTCAAAGTATCGTGGTCAATCAGTTTTTCAAGCTTTGAATAAATTGCCAGGAGTAGTGGAGAAACTTTTGTTAGATTTACTTTAATGGATGTCTTTCCAGGTATAGTTAGAGCTCTTCCTTTAAATGAAATTGAGGGGCTCATGTTATTTTCCATAACTGGTTTTACCCAAAAATTTCCATATTTATCTTTGTTCAATTTAACATCTTTGACATATTTTTCTATATCTTCCACCGAAGTAGAGATTGATTGAAATTTGTCTTTTGTGCTTTGAAACATTGTATTTATTAATGAATAAACTTGCGTTTAGTTTAAGTAAAAATTTACTATATAAATATGATAAGTTCTGAAGGATATTTAGAATTTCCAGACTCTCCATATGATAAATTAGAGAATTGTCCGGCTTGTGATAGAATAGGGCTTAATAATGAGGGTTCATATAAACAATGTATTTTCTGTGATTTAATTTTAATTAATGATAATAAATAAAAAAAATATATATATATAACTCTTTTAAATTAGAACCAAAAATGAATTACTTTACAAGATTATTAAGAGAGATGAATGTTAAGTATTGTGATGATAATACACCATTTCTTTCAAGGGAAGAGACTATTTGTATTGAGGAAATGTATAAGGGTTTAATGATATTTATTATTCAAAATAATTTTAATGGAAATGTTAATACAAGATACTATATAAATAAAATAATGAATTATTTTGAAATTAAACCCGAACTCAGGACAAAATATAGAGTTTCTAAAATAGCTCAAAAAAAGTTAGATGACTTGTTTTCCAAATATATAAATGAATGATTTTTTACCCATTTGGGAAAATAAGATAAAATTTAATAACCATAAAAACATTCCAAATTCATTGAGATGTCTAATAGTTGGTTCAAGCGGATGTGGGAAAACCTGTTTACTTTTAAAGATGCTCCTTGGTCCTAATTTTTTAGATTATGATAATTTAATAATTTTTACAAAGTCAAGTTTTCAACCTGAGTATCAACTACTCTCACAGGGTTTTAATGCGGGTCTTAAAAAGGAAGACATTATCGGTTTATTTAAACTTCAAAACAAACTAAATGATTATAATATTGAAGATATAATACAATTATTTTGTGATACACAGAAATCAAAATCGAAACCAAAACCCATAACTTGTATTCTCAGTGATAATACGGATGATATACCTTCACCTCAAGATTTAGATAAATCAAAAAAGAACCTCGTCATCTTTGATGATTGTGTTAATGAGAGAAACCAAACAGTAATGGATAGCTACTATACAAGAGGGAGACATTCTTCTTGTAATTGTATATCTTAGTCAATCATATTTTCAACTCCCTCGACGCTCAATAAGAAACAATGCCAATACTTTTATTTTATTTAAGTTAAATTCAATAGATGTAAATAATTTTTGGAGAGATAATTGCTCTACGTTATGTAGTAAAAAAGAATTTGAAAATTATATGAAACACACGATTGAAAAATATAAATATATTGTTGTGAAACAAGATGAGATATTAAAGGATGTATTTTTATTTTAAACATAATTACATATATAAATGACAACAATTATTATTAACCTTGTGGGTAAATCTGCTTCTGGAAAGAACTTTCATAAATCTAAACTCTTGAATAGTAAAAATGAAAAGATTGTAAGTTTTTTTTTAAAACACCCTATGATTCGTTTTGTGAGTACTACAACCAGAGCAAAGCGACCAGGAGAAGTAGAAGGGAAAGATTATTACTACATTTCAATGGAGGAACATATGCGATTGAGGAACGAAGGTCAAATATTTGAGGAGGTCTCTCTTGGTTCTACAAAATATTCACATTGTAAGAGTGAGTTAAATAAAGTAAAATCTAATGGTCTTGGGATTTTAGAAACTAATCCTGAAGGAATGAGACAAATTATTAAACAATTGTGTGGTGATGGAGTTAAGATTTTATCATTCGGTTTTGATATCGATGAGGAGACTCAACCCAAACGTATGAAAAGCAGAGATACAAGTATTAGTGAAGAAGAAATAACAACTCGTATTAATACCAATAAAGAATTTGATGAAATATTTAAAGAAAAGGATTTATTTCAACACATTTACTATAATGACAAAGAAAAGGAAAATTTTCCCATTGACCTTTACAATTCATTAAATGATATTTTTCAATAAATAAATACAGAAAATGAATACCGAAGAAAGAGCAAGAAAGTTTAAAGAACATCAAGAGTTGGTTTCAAAAGTTGTAAAGCAACAGGAAGAGATAAAGAAGAAACGGAGACAGAAACTAACTGGTGAAGAAGCCTTTGAAAGAAAACAAGAGAAATTTTTTAAACCGCTTTTAAAAACTCAACACCCTACAGTTCCCACAGTAGAATTTACTCCGAAAAAACTTCAAATGCTCAAAGATTTTAGTCAGATAACAAAACAAGAACTTGGAAAATTAGAATATAATGATGAAGAATTATTTCCGAAACTTGAGGAGGTAAATCAACCCCCTAATTATGTAGTGGAAGCTCTTCAAAACAATGAATATTTGGCAGATTCAAAAACCAGAGCAGGTCTCATTCCAACAGAAGAACCAGCAGTGTTTCATCTTGTGGAAGAAAAGGTATTGATATTTAATGATGAATTGATGTTCTTGAGTTCTACTCAACCAAATGTTAAATTAACTCCAAGATTAATGTTTCTTCTAACAAACCCCGGATTCAGCGGTTCAAAATATTTTGAGGAACCACTTGATATGGAAAGAGAGGAAGATAGGGTATATATTGAGTTGCTAAATGCACTTGATTATGGAGTTTCTGTTGCTGGTAAAAGTAAGAAGAATGAGAAGGAGAAACATATTATTGATGCTTTAAGTAAGCTTGGTTCGGGTGTTAGTTTTCTTCCAAATGACCCATCACAATTAGTTAATAGGCTATTATTGTTGTTAGGTAGTAAGAAGGCTGGAAACAACAATTGTTTTAATGAATCCTCAGCCATTTTAGATCAGTTGATGAACATGAAAATAATTAATAAATGTCAATACAAAGATATTTTATTAGATATTAAATAAGATGAGAAGCACAATTCTTAGTTTTAATTTCACAACGAGCGATTACACAGCTTCATTCCCTTACCCACTACAACTTGACCCCCTTACCTCATATGAGGCATCTTTGTTGTCAATGGAAACTTACAATACCCTTTTTAATATCACAGAGAAAAACAACAAGTTTAGTTATAATCCAGGAAGTGGATATAAAACTATAACCGTTTCACCTGGAGCTTACAAGATTTCTCAAATATCTTCAGAAGTCTCTCGCCTTATGAAAGAAAAAGGTGATGAACCAAAAAATATTGTAATAGATATTCAAAAACACACTTCAAAATCAACTATTAAACTTAAAAATAATTATAAAGTTGATTTCACGATTGAAAATTCGTTTAGAGAGCTATTGGGTTTCTCTTCAAAAAAGATTGAAAATAACGGGACGTTTTACAGTGATAATGTTATCCAAATATCCTCCGGTATAAATTCAGTATTAATTCATTGTGATTTGATTGATGGTGCTTATAACGATGGAATAAGAACAAATACAATATTTTCATTCAGTGCATACTCAACCCCGATTGGTTATAAATTTAATATGGAACCAAAAAATCTTGTCTATTTTCCTGTGTCAGGAAAAACCATATACAGAGTAAATTTTAGGATAACCGACCAAGATAATCGTATGATATCCTTTAATGATGAAATTATATCCATCAGAATTCACCTACGTGAAGTTTTTCAATAAATAAATAATGGTTATTGTGAGAAAACATGAGTTGGGAAAATATAAAATAATTACAGGGGAGGGCATGTACCTTTCACCATACTATACAAGGTATGTGGGTAAAGGATACTATAAACCTAAGAGACAACGAGGTGTAGGTCATCAATTTCGAAATAAAGGAGATGGGATAATTGATACTCTAATGGGTATTGGTTCAACCATCCTTAAACATAAAGACCTAATTGGTTCAACTGCTTCTGCCGTGGGCTCCGTTGCGGGTGCTATAAAGAGTATAAAAGATGCTCAAAAGGAGTCTCATAAATTACAAGCAATCAAAGAAATAAAAAAAGGTAAAACTCAACTATCTTCACAAGAACGACAAAAAATCATTAAAATACTTGGGTCAGGGTTTCAACGATTTTAATACTATATAAATACAAGTATGGAAGCGATTGATAGTATCTATGATTTGGATGATACAATTATCATTTCAAACTCCACAAAAAAGGAAGACTATTTTAAGGTAAATGCTATAACAGGAACAGACTGGAATTCAAACGGAACAAAAAGTTTTGAAATAAATAATCAACAAACTTACTTGAATATAGCTGATAGTTTCTTGCTGTGTAAATTTAAATTCACTAAGGCTGCGAATAATACTAATGCTACACTCGTAAATGATTTCTTCTGGAAAATGTTTGACAGTGTCCGCCTGTATATTGGAACACAAGAGGTTGAAGCGGTTGATTATGTCTCTGCTACATCTGAAATTATGAAATTTACACTATATTCGTTTAGTGATAGAATGGGTAAGGGAGCTGTTGAAGGTTTTATTCCTGATATGTCAACGGGAACAAATGCTGACCCCGGTTATAGTCAAAGGAAGGCAATGTATAATGATGACACAAAACCAGAGAATAGTTTTACCGTAGCAGTACCTCTGAAAGGTATATTTGGATTTTGTGATTATGACAAAGTTTTGTATGGTCTTAAAATTAGATTTCAACTTCAAAGGAATGATAATGTAAATAGATTGCTTTTTGGGGCTCAAAATGCTTTTGGTGATAATAATAAATTTGTTATTAATGATTTGTGTTGGTATATTAGTGAATATACTCCTAATCTTAAAATGGAAGAGACGTCAAATAGAAGACTTAACTCAAAGAAACCACTAAATGTATCATACCTTAAAAGAAGATGTCAACACGTTAAACTGGAACACACTACCTACACTTGGAATTTAGGTGTTCTTCAAGGAAAGCCACGATACCTATGGCTCATTTTTAAGAAACCAGATGGAGATGAAGGCACTGATAAGAATAATGCGCTGAGTGATAATGCTAAGGTGAAACAACTTCGGGTTTCTCTTGATGGCACATTTTATCCGCGAGATAGATTGGAAATTGATTGGGAAAAAAATGATTATGCGGAAGCCTACAAGTCCTACCAAAAGGTGTGTGAAAGTAATGGTAATAATGATCCTCTTTTGGATATGGTTGCGTTTCAAAAACTTTATACAATCTACGCAATTGACCTGAGTTCTCAAAAGGAAACTATAAAGTCTAATCGAGTGGATACTTCTCTATACATTGAAAGAGGGGAGAGTGAAGAGGTTAATGCATATTGTTTGCTTTTGGAGGAAACAGAATTACAGATTAATACAGATAATGGTGTTATGATTAATATCACATAGGTTTTTTCTCATAAATAAATGGTTGGGGTATATGTTAATCAAATCAATCTTAATAAATTAACATCTTGTATTCAAAATCAAAAGCCTTGTATTATTAATGTTAATACAATTCAAAGAAAAGGAGCTGTAAGAATTGATGTTTTACTCACACACACACAAGTAAAAACACTAAATGATGTTGGATCTGTTAAAATTAAAATGACGAAACCTATGTTAAAGAAATATTCAATAGACGAGTCAAGAGGAGGATTTCTCCCGTTTCTAATTCCTTTATTTGCTGGTTTAAGTGCGGCGGGAGCATTGACTGGTGGTATTTCAGCAGCGGTAAAAACTGCTAACGAAAGGAAGGCACAACTAAAAGCTCAAAAAGAATTGGAAAGACATAACAAGGAGTTGGAGAAACAAATTAGTGGAAGTGGTGTAATTGTAGATTTTGCTCAAAAACTTGAAAGTCTACTTGATAAAGCTAGATTGTTGGTTGGAGATATGCTTTCCTCTATCGCTCAAGCGGGTGTTAAACTAACTAAACGGGGTAATGGATTGTATCTTTCTCATAAATAAATGGATAAATGGTTTAAACAATTTGGAAAGAATACAACGTCAAATATAGAACTAGCTAAGTATTGTAAAACACTAAAAATTGATAATGTGGTTATTTGTATGAGAGATGAATTAATACATATAAATAAGAATACAAAGAATATTATTATGAATTTAGACACACAGAATGGTTCTCATTGGGTTTGTATTCATAATAGTCAGGATAAATATTATTTTGATAGTTATGGTATGCCACCACCTGTTGAAGTAATACAATTCTTACAGAATGGTGTTTATCAAACATTTCAAGTTCAAGAAATTAATTCTAAATGTTGTGGTCAATTATGTTTATATGTATTATTTCAACTCAACAATAATGAAAATTTTTATGATATCATTTTTAATCTAATATAAATGACTTATGTTGGAAAAGATGGTTCTATCTTTGGAAAATCCTCTCAGGATATTGATTGATCAAATTATTATACAAAGGCACAGGCTGAACGACAAAAATATAGTGTAAGTAAAAATATTAATATGAAGAATACTTATAAATTAATCAATTATCCAAACCCTACAGATGCGAATGACTTAATTAGATTAAGTGATTTATCACAATATATATTTTTAAAGAAAACAGCATGTTTTGTTAAACAAGTAAAATTTACAACCACAACACCTGGTTATACTGACCATACACCTTTCCTCATTGAATTTAACTACCTGCTTACAATTGAATTTTATAAAGAAGGACATATAGTTAATATGCGAATTAATAAATGGGGGTATGATATGCCTGATTTAGGGTATAATTGGTCTTTTTCAATAAACATAGAAGAACTACATGATTTTAATCAGTCTCGTAAAGAAGAATATTATCTACTTGGTGAGGATAAGGATTTATGTGGAAGTACAATTAATAAACAACAAATACATGGTTTTAAGAAAAGAAAAATATATGATAGTATAGCGATGGTTAGCATGACAAAGAAGGAAGGTCATGAGATAAGGATAGAAAGCCAAGGAATACAAACCAATTTGGTAGTGGGAAGATGGGGTGGTATTACCTGTCATAATATTAATCTCATATATTTCTGATACATAAATGGCAGGAAGAAGACTACAAGAGAATTATAATTTTTGTATTCAAGGATACCTACAAGAAAAGCGTGCTCGGTATTACATACCTTATGATTTGGAGCATATACATGGGAATTTTGTCATTAAAAACTGGCCTTATACTGATATTGTTAAACCCACAAATAGAGACTTGTTTAAAATATTAAATAAAAATGAACTTCTCAAAGTTATGAAATATAAAACTCTTTTAGAAATCGTCAACAAATCTTATTGGTATCCTATTATGAGAAAAATAATTATAGATACAAGAATATCTCAAAATCCAGATGAGTATATGTATAATATTCTTTGGGGTTCAAACTCAAGGGTAGCAAGGGATGAGGAAGGAGTTGAAGAAGAGAAGGAGGAAAGAGAGAAAAAGGAGAAGGAGGAAAGGGAGAAAAAGGAGGAGGAGAGGGAGAAAAAGGAGAAGGAGGAGAGGGAGGAAAGGGAGCAAAGAGAGAGGGAGGAAAAATATAAAAAGATGGAAATCAGTGAGATTCGTAAAAGATTGAGTGTATTACAGCAAATAAATCAATCTCAAGGCACCGAAGAGGAAATTAAAGAATTAACAACTCTTATGAAGATAATGGTTTCAAAAATAACAACGTCAATGTCTTCAATTTCAGGGAGGAGATTTAAACGAGAAAGTGGTGAAGAAGAAGAAGAAGAAGGAAAAGATTATGTGATTGATGATGTTGGTGTCATTGACTTTAGTTAGTTTTTATTTGTAAATAAATGGAGGAGAGAGTGAAGGCATTCCTTAGGATTCTTTATGTTTTAAAAATAAAGATTGAAATGTATATGTTGAAAACCAAAAAGGTTTTGATACTCTGTCGGAATTTTTCTGATAAATAAATATGAGTTATTGTCTCAAATGTAAAAAGAAAACTAAATCTAAAAATATCTCTTATGTTAAAGCTAAAAATAATAGAGTTTATCAAAAAGGAATATGTCAAGTATGTGGCTCTAAAAAGTGCCAATTCATCTCTCCTAAAAGAGGAGGAGACATACAAAAGTTTCTGTCAGGAAGTAAATTTACAACAACTGGAATTCCAGGGGAATTACACCTTCCAGGGTATTCTTTCTGTGGTCCAGGAACAAACTTGGATAAAAGATTAGATGAGGCTGACAATCCTAAACCTTGGTCTAAACCTACAAATAGGGTTGACGAAGTGTGTATGAAGCATGATATTGCTTATGGGAAAACCACTACGTTGACTGAAAAACATAAAGCCAACAGCGAAATGTTGTATAATGTGTCTTTGATACAAAATCCAACATTGAGAGAGAAAGTTGATAGGTTTATTGTGAGAAATTTGATAAATGCTAAATTGAAACTTGGTCTTGGTTATTCCTCAAAAAACTATTAGGCTCTAATGATGTCATCAAGACTGAGGAGCTTTTGGCTGAAGAATTACACAAACCTATAATCAAAGTTTAAAAGAAGGAAGGTTTATTCTAAATACACCGACCACATATGGTCCGCTGATTTAATTGAATTGAATAATGACAGGGGATACAGGTATGCTTTAACCGTTATTGATTTGAGGAGTAGATTTGCCTGGGTTGTCCCTTTAAAAAATAAAAGGGGTGATACTTTAATGTTAGCCTTTAAGCTAATATTTGATCGGGATAAAAGAAAACCAAAGAAGTTATGGACTGATGAGGGAACAGAGTTCTATAACAAAATATTCATGAAATTTCTTAAGGGGAAGGGTATTAAATTATACAGCACCTTTAATGAAGGAAAGGCAGTTGTTATTGAGCGTTTTAATCGTACTTTAAAAGAGAAATTATATAAAAAATTCACACAACTCGGTTCTCAAAAATGGGTGTATTTAATTCAGGATATTGTAGATAATTACAATAATACAGTTCATTCATCAACAAAATCAAAACCATTGGAAACATTTACAAAATTAGAATATGAAAAGGAGATTAATTTGAGAAAGCCCAAGTTTAAAGTTGGTGATATTGTAAGAATATACAAATGGAAAAGTCATTTTGAGAAAGGTGATACACAAAAATGGACTCGTGAATTATTTAAAATCATTGATGTAATGGATACAGTCCCTTGGACCTACAAGTTATATGATTTAAATGGAGAAGAAATCTTGGGTTCATTTTACTCGCAAGAATTACAAAAAACACAAGTAAGCAGATAATACCCTTGAAAATAATAAATAAATAAATAAAATGTAATGGGGATACGTTTTTAAATCTGTGAACCCCAAACACAGAATCCCACAACTTTTTAGTTGGGGCTTAACTTTTGTGTGTGTATAATGGGGATACGTTTTTAAATCTGTGAACCCCAAACACAGAATCCCACAACTTTTCAGTTGGGGCTTAACTTTTGTGTGTGTGTGTATGTGTGAGTGAGTCATAATAATATACAAACCCTAACCCAACCCCATCCCTAACCCAACCCCATCCCTAACCCATCCCTAACCCAAACCCATCCCTAACTCAACCCCATCCCTAACCCAACCCATCCCTAACCCAACCCCATCCCTAACCCAACCCCATCCCTAACCCAACCCCATCCCTAACCCAACCCCATCCCTAACCCAATCCCATCCCTAACCCAACCCCATCCCTAACCCAACCCTAACCCAACCCCATCCCTAACCCAACCCATCCCTAACCCTCACATTCAAAATCCCAACCCTAACCCAATCCCATCCCTAACCCAACCCCAACCCTAACCCTCACATTCAAAATCCCAACCCTAACCCAACCCCATCCCTAACCCTCACATTCAAAATCCCACCCAAACCCTAACATAATCTTTCTTTTCTTCTTTTTTTAAATACGTATTTCTTTTTTTTTTTTCCTCTTCTGCCAATTCTGTCTTTCAAGGCTTTCAAGTTTGAAGAAGTAGAAATGGGAAGAAAGAATTTTCCAGCATTTTCTTCCTCGAACTTTCTTGATATTGCTTAAATCAAGCGTCATTAAATAAAGAACATTGTTCATTGCTTTAGAATCCAAAGAGTCTCCAAGAGGAACCCCACAGGTAGTCTCCAAAATAAAACCAACTTTCCAAGTTCCCAAGGTATAACCACATTCCTGTTGAGCCTCCAAGATAGGTATCACATTCCGAGTCATCAAAACAAAACCTCCAATCCGAGTCTCCAAAAATATAACCATTTGCCTCCTCGACCTTGGCCTCGTACTCGTCCCTTCGCTCATGCCTGGCATGGCTCTGAAGTACTCCGCCGCAAGGCTTCTTCTGCTCAATACCCGCTCCACCCCATCATGCATCTCTGCCATCAAATCAAATGGACTCCTCCGACGACCCAGGTACATTCACCGTGGCTCCGGTCGCAAGTTTGTTTATTTGCAATCAGGTCACTCCATCCCCGTCCTCTGGTCGGCTCAGCGCACTCTCACTCTTCGTCCCAGCGCACCTGGTCACAGCAACCCACACGATCGCACCTCCTGCCTACGAACCCTGGCTAAATCACCTGAATTCATCCCTGCTGTTCAAAACAACATCAAGCTCACCCTGTTCAACACCCGGTCCCTCAACAATAAATGCCTCATCCTGAACGAATACATCCTGGATAACAAACTGGACTTTCTCTGTCTCACCGAAACCTGGCAACAACCTCTGGACTACTACACACTCAACCTCACCACACCCAATGGATATTCCTACGTCAATAAACCACGCTCGGAGGGCCGAGGTGGTGGAATTGCCGTTATCCACCGTCAAGACATCAAGACCAACCTCATCTCCATCTCATCTGCTCCATCATTTGAACACCTGGCTTTAAAACTCTCTGGTCACACGCAGTCAGTCATGGCTGTCGTCTACCGCCCTCCCAAACCACACCCATCATTCCTGTCTGACTTCTCCTACTTTCTGACCCAGCTATGTTCCCTCTCCCCCTCAATCCTCCTCCTTGGTGATTTCAATATCCACATGGACTCCACTGACTCCACAATAACCACTGACTTCACTGATTTACTCACCTGCTTTAACCTCACTCAACATGTCGACTTTCCTACCCATATCCGTGGTCACATTTTGGACCTTGTCTGCTCCACTGGATTAAATTTGCACCATCTCTATGGCTCCGACCTCACCCTCTCTGACCACTTAGCCATCACTCTGACCATCAACATCCCCGCCCCAACACCAAGGCATTATCGCACAATCAACTTCCGTAAGCTAAACGCTCTTTCACCTACCTCATTCTCATCCACCCTCTCTGAAAAAATGTCCACTTCTCCCTTCATTGACCTCCACACCCCTTCCGACCTCACTGACTACTACAACCACACTCTCTCCTCCTGCCTTGACCAGCTTGCGCCTGTAAAAACCAAAACAGTTTCTTTCACCCATTCTGCTCCCTGGTTTACCCCTGAACTCCACCTGATGAAAACTCGTGCTCGCCAACTTGAAAGACTCCGCAATAAAACGGGTCTCACAGTTCACTCCCAAGCCTACAAGGACCACATACAACACTACAAAGATGCCCTCTCCCGCGCCCGCTCTGCCTACTACTCTCAAATTATCCACTCTGGCTCCGGAAACCCAAAAGCACTCTTCTCGACAATAAACAAACTCCTCCGCCCCCTGAACACCACCACCCAGTCATTCACAGTAGACAACTGCATCTCCTTCCTCTCTTTCTTCCAACGCAAAATTGACAACATCTACAACAGCTTGACCACCGCCGCACCCGCTCCCCCTCCAACCACCTGCCCCCCCTTGTCCTGCCATCCCCTGTCTCGGTTCTCCCCAATCTCTCCTACTGACCTCTCTGAACTCCTCATAGGAATGAAAACTGCCACCTGCACTCTTGACCCCATCCCCTCCAGCTTTGTCAAAGCCTCCCTCCCTGCTCTCTCTCCACTTATCATTGCAACAATAAACTCCTCCCTGTCTACAGGCATCGTCCCACCTTCCCTCAAAATTGCTGCTGTTACCCCCATTCTAAAAAAACCTGGTCTAAACCCTGACACCCTAAACAACTTCAGACCCATCTCCAACCTACCCTTTCTGTCAAAAGTTTTGGAACGCGCTGTAGCCACTCAACTCAAACATCATCTCTCTGCCAATAACCTGTATGAAACATTCCAATCCGGATTCCGCTCCAACCACAGTACTGAAACTGCTCTCCTCAAAATCACCAACGACCTTCTCCTCTCCTCTGACGCTGGCAACCTCAACATTCTCGTCCTCCTCGACCTCAGCGCTGCCTTTGACACCATCGATCACACTATCCTCCTCACCCGACTTGAATCCACCTTTAACGTCACCGGCACTGCCCTCTCTTGGATTAAATCATACCTCTCTGACAGATGCCAGTTCATCTCCATCAATAACTGCAAATCCCCCACTGCTCCCCTCCCCCAAGGTGTCCCCCAAGGTTCAGTTCTTGGCCCCCTCCTCTTCATCCTTTACCTGTCCCCGCTCGGTCACTTAATCCGCCGTCATGGTCTCCAATTCCACTGCTTCGCCGATGACATCCAGCTTTTCATCTCCACCAAGTCCGTCTCCACCGACACCCACTCTATCCTGACAAACTGCATCACTGAAATAAAATCCTGGCTTCAAATCAACTTCCTCAAGCTTAACTGTGATAAATCTGAAATAATCATCATTGGCCCAAAAACGCTCACAAAATCCACCCATAACTTTGCCCTCAACATCGACGGTATCCCAGTATCCACCTCCCCTCACATCCGGAATCTTGGCGTCATCTTTGACCAAACCCTTTCCTTCGACAAATACACTAAACAGATCACAAAGTCAGCCTTCTTTCACCTGAAAAACATTGCCCGTCTCCGCTCATCCCTCTCCTCCACGGCTGCAGAAACCCTCATCCACGCCTTCATCACCTCCCGTCTGGACTACTGCAATAGCCTCCTCTATGGTTCACCCTCAAAAATCACCAATAAACTCCAATACATTCAGAACTCCGCTGCCCGTCTACTCACTCATTCCCGGACCCGTGACCACATCACCCCCGTCCTTTACAAGCTTCACTGGCTCCCCATCCCCCAGAGAATCCAGTACAAAATCCTCCTCTTGACATACAAAGCCCTCCATAACCTGGCCCCATCCTACCTGGCTGACCTCCTCTCCAGACACACTCCCACCCGCAACCTCCGCTCTGCTGGTACCAACCTCCTGACCCCCTCCATCCGGACCAAATTCAGATCCTGGGGGGACAGGGCCTTCTCCATCGCTGCTCCCACCCTCTGGAACTCACTACCTCACACCATCAGAGACTCCTCCTCACTCACCACATTCAAAACATCACTAAAGACCCACCTGTTCAACGCTGCATTCAACATTCAACCCACAGCATTTAACCCCTGACTATCTCTTCTCCTTCTCCCTCCTTTTGCTTTAAATATTTCCCTATTGATTCTTGTCTTTTTGCAATTGTTGTTTTCATGTATTGTTATGCATTATGTTTTCCACTCTGTCAAAGCGCCTTTGGGCTTCTGGAAAAGCGCTATACAAAATAAATGAATTATTATTATTATTATCTTTCCAAGTCCCCAAGGTAGAACCACAATTTTCAGAAATATTGGGGGTTTCCGTGATAAGTCTCACATAGTATAACTGCGGACCATCAGGGAAAACTTCCCTTTCCCAATTTTTTAGGGTTTCTATGATGTGTCTCACATAGTATAACTGCGGACCATCAGGGAGAATTCCCGTTTCCCAATTTTTTAGGGTTTCTATGATGTGTCTCACATAGTATAACTGCGGACCATCAGGGAGAATTCCCGTTTCCCAATTTTTTAGGGTTTCTATGATGTGTCTCACATAGTATAACTGCGGACCATCAGGGAGAATTCCCGTTTCCCAATTTTTTAGGGTTTCTATGATGTGTCTCACATAGTATAACTGCGGACCATCAGGGAGAATTCCCGTTTCCCAATTTTCAGAAATTTGTGGGTCTCCAATGTATGACTTGTATTCTGGCTCATCAAGGTAGAACTTGTTCAGTGGGTTTTGTTTTGATAACTCACAACAAGTATCATCATGGTAAAACTCTTTTTCAGGATTTTGTGGATCTCCAAGGTATAACTCTTTGGCTGGGTCATCAAGGTAGAACTCGTTCTGGGGGTCTTGGTTGTTCAAAATGTCTTCAAACAAAAAAATAACTTCATCCCAAGTTGTGTTAAAAGCAGAATTTTCATTTCGTATCTCAGATACAATTTCCTGTGAAAGAAAATAACAATGTATTAATTTAATATAATATTTTTATTTGTATAAATCAAGCTCTATGAATATTAAAATAAACTTTGTTAACTCTTACACGAGTCTCATCTAAAAAAAAAAAAAATTAAAATAAATAATTAAATTAATAATTAATTAAATAAATAAATAAATAAATAAATAAACAAACTTACCTCCATTGATAAGAGGTTCGAGTCCAGTTCATCAATCTGAAGGTTGAGTTCTACACAGGTAGTAGGACTCCAAGGAATAGCAAAGTTATCCCATTCCATTTCGGCATAGTAGTCCATTCTCAAGTGAAGCAGAAAGCGTGTTTGAAAAAGCCTGTGTGGTCGGTGCCTTTTATAAGGACTGGGTGTGTCATTTCCTGTGGAAATTCCCTGGGCATGTCTTAACTGGAAATGATGTGATGGGAATTCCCTGAAAATGATGTAATGTATTACCTGGAAATGATACAATGCTAAAGAGTTTATAAAGTGGGTGGGGCTTAACAAAGTGGGTGGGGCTTAGCAGAAGTGAGCGGAGCTTAACAAAAGTGGGCGGGGCTTAGTAAAAAAGTGGGCGTGGCTCAACAAAAAGTGGGCGGAGTTTAGTAAAAAGGTGGGCGTGGCTTAACAAAGAGTGGGCGTGGCTTACCAAAAAGTGGGCAGAGCCTACCAAAAAGTGTGTGGCACTGGAGGCGCTCAAACAAGAACATTGAGGGAGGTTTATCATTTTATCTTAGCTCAGTTAAAATATCTTAATAAAGAACCAAACTCAAACATCTTTTTTGTTAATATATTAGATGGTGAAGGGAGTGGCAAGAGAATTAAATTATTTCCCACGCATAAACAAATATTTGTAGGGTCGTTGTTTGAGTCGGTCAAAGATGATTCACCAGATGATATTAAGAGTAAAAGGTTAAAAGGTCCATAAGGTCAGAAGGATCACAGGTTCACACAGAAGGACCATTGTTTAAGTGGTCTAATGAATAAGGATAACATGTCAAAAGGTTAGAAGGTTCGTAAAGAACAGGGTGAGAGAAATAGAGGTGTTTAGGGGCAATGAGGGAGGGGAAAAATTAACATGTAAGTCAATGGGAAAATGAGAGTGTCCCAGAAGCAACATATATACACTACTCACGTGCGATGTCAACTGTGTGGCCATTTGAGGTAAGGGAGGGGATGGAGGGGGAACAAACACCAGAAACTGATTTGACCAGACGCCACCAGGATTTGGAGGAAGGAGACAGGTTTGAGAGTTCATTCTTGAGTGAGGAGAGATAGTGCTTCCTGGCACTCCTGAGGGTAGACACACACTTGTTCCGAGCTTGGTGGAAGGAACTGAGATTGCCTTCAGTTGGATTAGCCTTCCAAGAGGCAAAGGCAAGTTGTTTCAGGGCAACTGCCTCCCCACAAGATTCAGTAAATCATCTTTGCTGATGACTCTACTCTCTGTCGCTCCATTCCTCATCCCTCAGATCGGCAGTCTGCAGCCTCCTCACTCTCTGCAGACCTGGACAAAATCACAGACTGGGCAAACAAGTGGAACATGTCTTTCAATCCTGACAAATCACACACTCTTACGATGTCTCTCCGAAAAGACCGACTGGACAACCCTCCCATCCATTTTCTGAATAATCCTCTCCAAGAAGTTCTGTCGCTCAAGCTTTTGGGTCTCACTATCTGCCATGATCTTTCCTGGGAAAACCACATTTCAAATCTGGCTTCCAAAGCCAGTCGCCGACTGGGCATCCTCCGTCGTGCGAAGTCCTTCCTTGGCACACCTGAGCTCCTCACCACATACAAGGCTTTCATCTGCAGCTCAATGGAATACTGCTCTCCCCTCTGGGCTGGTGCTCCTGCCTCACACCTAGCTCGTCTTCACGCTGTTGAAACCAAAGCGTTCAGAATCATTGGAATCTCCCGCGATGAAGCTAACTCCAAGGGCCTTTCACTCACTCACCGCAGGCAGGTTGGTGGTCTTTCCGTCTTCTACCGACTCCTCTCTGGCCTTGCCGCCCCCCCCCCCCCAGCTCTCTCTGGGCTCTGTCCCCGAAATATTCCTACAGGTCGCACAAGATCTGCCTGCAACCCTCTTATGGTTAAACTGCCAAAATCAAGACTCTCTGCTCACCTTCACTCCTTCATTCCTCTTTTCTCCCACCTCTGGAACAAACTCCCTCACTCTCTTCAATCCCACTCCACCCTCCAGGTCTTTAAAACAGCTGTTCACCACCATCTCTTATCTTCCCCCATCCAAAACCTTGATCCTTTCTACCCCCGCTAATTTCACCCCAAATCCACTTTTTTGAAATACCAACTTCTGTCCTGGAAGTCCTTGGTGTCCTTGCGTTTTATACTTCTCCCACCCCCACCCCCTTCCCACGCCCCCCCCCCCCAAGCCCTCTCCCTCCCACACATCTCCCTGCTCTCAAATGTTATGTTTGTGTGCGTCCCCTTCTCTCCCCATCTTGTCTTCCGCTCCCTCTTTTTATATATTTTGTTTGTCTGGTTGATTTGTTTGTGAAATAAATGTTAGCTCTTTCACGAGCCTCGATTCAGTATCCAAAAAAAACAAAAAAACCACTCTTCCTTGATTTTAAGCTGGCTGATCTCTTCACAGATGTAGACCGACTCCTGCGGCATGGGATACAAGACTTCACTGGTTCGGTGGAACGTTTGGATATTGAAAGATGATGTGAGTTGTCCCATGGGTGGTTTTTCCATCAAAAGTATTTTCATGAAAATCAAGGTTATCGATGGCAAATTGGGTAAAAAGCCCCTTCTCAATGTTGTGAGGAATGAAGTAACCTTGCAAATCGACCTGATCATCTGTTTCCGAAGCAAAATGTGAAATATATCTCTGGGCGTCAGTATAGCTTACGCAATGACTGAATCTATTTAGCAAAGTAACTGTGTCCTTACTTCTCGTCTTTTTCATTATGTGTAAAGCAATGCCTACTTGTTTCGGAGTTTTCACATTTGCAGTAGCGGCACAAATATCCTGGGCAAGGTTCAAAACCCGTTCATGCTGCTTCTTTTCAAGAACAACAAGCCCATCAGCAACCAATTCGTCACTTGCCTCAAACATAACCCAAGCCATAAAAGTGTACAGGTCAAAGCGGACACGTTGCTCAGCACTTTCATACGAGATATCCATGTTTGATTCTTCAGGATTCATTTCCACTGAAGATAGCTTGGATTGCTTTCTTTCATCAAGACCAAACATTTTCACCTGCTTTCGAATAGATTTTGCGGCATGGAATGCCTCAGGAGTGAGCGGACCGTGCAGCAGGGCCTAGTTTTCCCGCCCACGGGCAGTGCAGCTTGCGGTTTCCTGCGCTCGGACGTGGAGGCTTGAGACGAACCGGGACGATTCCTGACGAGGTTCAACAGCAGCTCGGAGGGAAGAGTTTTTCGGAGCTGTTTTCGGATGACGTGCTGATGTCCTTGGACTTCGCGCCAGGCTCTGGGCCGACCGGGCCGACGTGTCTGATATTCAGCAGCATAGATTCAATGAAAAGCCCGACCGAATATCGTCACTTTGTGGCTGCTTTCCGCCGCCGAAATCCAGCGCGGCTTGGGCGATTCTGCCCCTGTTTGGAGAACACCCAGCGAGGCCTTCATCGGGGCCAAGCGAGCAAGGGCGTGTCGGGACCTGGTTAGCGCCATTGACCGAGTGGTTCGCACCAACCGGAGCTGTTTTCGGATGACGTGCTGATGTCCTTGGACTTCGCGCCAGGCTCTGGGCCGACCGGGCCGACGTGCATCGAAGTCGTTTCCAAGGGGTAGCAAAGGCCATAAAAACATTGCCTCAAAAAGGGAACCATGACAATTACAAGCACATATGGGCAGGGTACAGCCCGGAGTGGAGATCGGTTTCTGAAGTTTGGGACATGGAATGTAGGGACAATGACAGGGAGATCAGGAGAAGTGGTGGAAGTATTGGTCAGAAGAAGAGTGGACATATGTTGTGTGCAAGAGACGAGATGGAAGGGAAGTGGTGTGAGAATGGTGAAGGGTAGGCAGGGACAGAAATACAAGTTTGTGTGGCAAGGGTGCTTGGAGAGCGTGAATGGTGTTGGTGTCCTGTTTTCTGAGGAGTTTGTAGACAGTGTGGTGAGTGTGACGAGAGTGAGTGATAGGTTGATGATGGTGAAAATGATGATTGGAAAGCTCTTGGTAAACGTCATCTCGGGATATGCTCCGCAGGTTGGTCGGAGCGATGAAGAGAAGGACAAGTTCTGGTGTGCGATAGAGAAGCTGATGGAAAACGTGAAAGATGAGGAAGTTGTTGTGGTAGGAGGAGATCTAAATGGACATGTGGGAAGGAGTATGGATGGTTTTGAGGGAGTTCATGGGGGTTACGGATATGGTGTGAGAAATGGAGAAGGTGAAAGGATTTAGGAGTTTGCTGATGGAGCTGATTTGTTGATTTGCAATACTCAGTTCCAGAAAGAGGATAATAAGCTTGTTACATACACGTCAGGTGGGTCGACGACGACCGTTGACTACCTGATGGTGCGTAGGCGAGATAGGGGGCACCTCCGGGACACAAAGGTGATCCCGGGGGAGGAGGCTGTTTCACAGCACCACTTGGTTGTCTGCGACATAAGGGTGAAAGGTGCGAGGAGAGCTCGGCGGGTGAAGTACCAACCGAGAATGAAGGTGTGGAGGTTGAAAGAGGTGACAGTAAGGGAGGCATTAAAAGAGAGGCTGAGTAGGGTAGAGGATGATGTGGTTGTTGTGGTAAACCATTCAGGTCCGCACAACTTTTAGTCCAACGGTTTGGTTTAATTGCATTTAGATCATCACATCATTCCTGTAAGTAGAAATACACAATAAGCATACGATGCGACATCTCATAAAGCCATTCATATCAGTCAATGCAAGCAAGCTAGATATTCTATAAAGGCGTACCATTAACGAGGCTACCGATGTAACATGTCACAAGGGAGAAGTCTCGGAGCACTGACACAGCAACGGGTCTTATAGTCACGCCCCTAGTGGGGACAACAATGACAGCGAGCAGCGAGCATCCCCACCCGGGTTCAGTACGGATACGATTTCACTACATTCACCCCCCGTCAGAATTATACGGCCGCGCGGCTAAAAGCGAGTGAGCGTCAGCATGGGCGCGGAGTATTAGTCGGCCCAACCGTAGCGGGCCGGGCGGCGAATTTCTCTGCCAGCACGCGTTCGAAATTCCCCGGGTACGGCGTCTCGTAACCCTGTATCCCCGGTGTCAGAGGCGTCAACAGGGTCGGGTGATGAAGGGGGTAACGCCAAGTCGTCGGACCCGGGCAGTCTCGACGGGGGGAGGGTCGGTGGACTGTCGGCGATGGGAGCGTCGGGAGAGGTCATAGTCTCATAGACGGGTTCGACTGGTCCGTCCGATTCCCTACTAAGGTCGTCGACCCCGCAAGGGGCAAGATGACGAACGGAGACAGTAGTCTCACGACCATCAGACGTCATCACACGAGCATGCTCAGGATTAGCCTGGAGAATCTGCACTTTGTCCACAAGGGGGTCGTACTTGCTCGCGCGAACTGCCCGTTTAAGGTAGGCCGGCCCGGGCCCAGCGAGCCAACTGGGCAAAGACCGTATACACCCCGAGCTCCTGGGGTGGTGGAAAAGACGCTCGTGGGGAGTTTGGTTAGTTGCCGTACTCAGGAGTGCCCGGATTGAGTTCAACGCCGCAGGTAGCGACCAAGCCCATTTATCGAGGCCCCGGCCGTGGGTCCGGAGATGGAGCATGACGGCCCTCCAGATAATCCCGTTGAAGCGTTCGATCTGCCCATTAGCCTGGGGTCTATACGGCGTGGTGTAACTAGACGCAACGTTGTTTTGGAGCAGATAGCCGCGCACCTCCTGAGACAAGAAGACTGCACCCCGGTCGGTATGGACATAGGCCGGGTAACCGAACATTGAGAACAAGTTCTGTAAGCAACGCATCACCGTGGCAGCAGTCATGTCCGCGCACATATAAGCAAAGGGGAATCGTGAGTACTCATCAACGATAGTGAGCAGATAGCGAGAGCCGCTCGACACCGGCAAAGGGCCCTTGAAATCCATCGCCAAGCGTTCCCACGGGCGTGTAGCCTTCACCCGAGTCCCCATAGGGGGGTTATAGAAACGCGGTTTGATTTCCGCGCAGATAGCGCAGTCGCGACAGATACGGCGGATATCGTCAATCGAGTAAGGGAGATTCCCACTCCGCACGAAATGAGCGAAACGCGTTACGCCGGGATGGCCCGCAGTAGCATGCAGCACCCGTAGGCCCTCCAACGAGGTGATACCAGCACATGTAGTGGGGCGCGATAAGGCATCGGCGGCCTGGTTATCCTTCCCTGGGCGATATTTGATGGTGTAACAGAAGTCGGCGAGTTCGATACGCCAGCGAGTGATTTTCTCGTTCTTAATGCGCTGGGCGTGTAAGGTGTCGTACATGAACGCAACGCTTTGCTGGTCCGTGATGATTTGGAAGCTCCGCCCGAGTAGGTACGGGCGCCATCGCCGAATAGACTCGACGATCGCATACGCTTCCTTTTCAACGGACGAGTGCCGCCGCTCAGCGGAGGTAAGAGTCCGTGAAAAGAAAGCCACGGGACGCCCCCCTTGGGAGAGGGTCGCCGCGATGGCCTGATCCGAGGCGTCACTTTCGAGGACGAACGAGCCGCTCTCGTCAATGGTTGCTACGGCGGCTCGGGCGATGTCGGTCTTAAGTCCTTCAAAGGCCGTCAATGCGGCCGAACACAGGGGAAAGGTGTCGCAGGCCACAAGGGGGCGAAGTTTCGCGGAGAAATTTTGCACCCATTTGGAGTAATGGGCGAACAGCCCAAGGGCGCGTTTCAGGGAAGCCCGATCGCAGGGAGGGGCCATGTCGAGCAAAGGTCGCAGACGTTCCTTATCCGGAGAGACAGAGCCATGGGTCACGGTGTACCCCAGAAGATCTATGGTGCGTAGGGAGTATCGGCACTTATCCTCGTTCATAGTTAAGTGATACCGTTGCGCGACCTCAAGGAAGCGCTTCAGATTAGCGTCATGGTGCCCTTGGTCATATCCACAAACCGTAAGGTTATCGAGGTAGACGAAAACATCGGTTAAGTGCTCCCGCGCAACGAGGTCATCCATGGCCCTCTGGAAACAAGCGACCCCGTTCGTCACCCCAAAGGGCAATCGTGTAAATTGGTACAACCGCTGCCCCGACTCGAAAGCGGTATAGATACGATCCGCCCTAGAGATAGGGATCTGGTGGTACGCACTACGGAGATCGAGAGTACTATAGACCGAATACTGGGACACCTGTTGCACTAGCGCGTCCATCCCCGGAAGGGGGTAGGCATCCAGCTGTGTAAAGCGGTTAATCGTTTGGGAATAGTCGATTACCATGCGTTTGCGATGGGCCTCACTGCGCACCACTAAGACCTGGGCACGCCACGGTGACCTACTAGGTTCTATGATGCCGTCTTTCAAGAGCTGAGTCGTTTCGTCCGCAATGAATTGCATGTCCGCGCGGGAGTAGCGTCTCGATTTTACCGCGACAGGGGTACAGTCGGAGGTTAGATTGGGGAACAGCGAAAGCGGACGGACGTCCATTTGCGCTAGGGCGCACACCGTTAGCGCGTCGTCCGCCCCCACAACAAGAGTGTCAGGCCCACCGAACTCCATTACCAGACGTCCATGCAGCTTAAGAAAATCGTGTCCTAGCAGAATATCAGCACATAATGCGGGTAAAACCATAAGGTGTACATCAGGGAAAACCCGTCCCTTTAGCACTAGTTTCAATCGGCATTCCCCTTTTGTGCTAAGCCGGAGTCCCTGGGATGCCATGAAGATCCGTCGTGTAGACCGCCCGATCCGCCATCCATGCCTGAGCACAAGTCGCTGGTCGATAAAACTATCCGTAGATCCGGTGTCCACCAAGGCCTGAACACAATGGCCCTCAACCATAAGGGGAATAAGGGCTTGAGCCAGGCCAGACGAGGCAGCTGGGAGCGGGACTGAGCCCCCCGAATGGGTCGGACCAGCCTCGCGGGTGGATCCTACACCAGCAGCAGTTTTGCGATCGTGACCGGAGTCTGCGTTGACCATGGGGAATCCATTATCGTCATCAGAGGGCTTTCCCCAGCATTCCGGTGTTTCGCGATTCAAAATCCGATGAGAAAAGGCCTCAGTAGTATTTGACATCGCCTTTTGACACTCCTGGCAGATAAAGGCTTCCGTTGTAGCCGGAATCGCCTTTTTCGTTTGGTCGCTTTGACAAAAGGCTTCCGTAGTATTCGAAATCGCCTTTTTCGTTTGGTCGCTTTGACAACAGGCTTCCGTAGTAGTATTCGAAATCGCCTTTTTCGTTTGGTCGCTTTGACAAAAGGCTTCCGTAGTATTCGAAAGCTGTTTCTTCCCTTGCGTGGCTCGAGGTTTGGCCAAGGACGCGGCCTTTGTCCCCGATGGAGAATGAGACGGTGGTGGCTTTCCGGTGGCGCCAGTCAAGGTTGTCTGAGCGCCCAGCGGGCCGCAGCGAGAGGCCCTCCCCTTCGAAGACGGGTAAGGCGCTGGGCTCGTGGGTTCTGCTACAAGCCCGTTCAAGGTTGCCGCGCCTGCGCGACCGCGGCTGCGCGAGTCGAAGGGCCGCGAGCCGCGTGCCGATTTCTTGCACACTTTCGCGTAATGTCCCTTTAGCGAGCACAAATGGCAAATAGCGTCACGTGCCGGACACACGACTCGGGCATGACGAGGCCCTCCACAAAAAAAACATGCGGCCCCGCGCAAGGCCTTGGGTCTGCTGGTCGTAACGGCAGCTGTCAGGGTAGGGTCATCCTCCGGAGCATCCCGGAGTTCAGCAGGCGGATCCACGTCCTCGTCAGTGGTCCTCTCCGGCCGGGCGTGTAGTGAGGTGCCCGCCAAAAGGCGCGTGCGATCATAGGCGTTCGATTGCATCCGCGCTTCAGTATACACCGTCGCTTGCTCAACCGCCGTAGCGAAGGTCAGGTCGGTCTTCTCCAAGAGTTTGAGACGTAGTTCCTGAGAGGAGACCCCTGCTATGAAGGCATCTAAAAGTCGATCATCTTTAGCCTGCTCGGGAGTCCGTGGCTGGGCGCTGTCCAGCATGAGCTGCCGGAGCTCCTGGGCGTAATGATCCATAGGCTCGTTGGGTTGCTGCCGTCGCGTCTGCAGCAAATAACGCGCATACACAGGGCTTTTTTCTTTTATATAAAGCCGCTTGAGCTCCGCGACGGTAAGATCATACGTCGTGCATTGAGCGACCGAGTGGTAGACCCGGTAGTCGATTTTTGAGTGTAATATTGCCAGCTTCGCGGCAGGCGTCGGAGCGGTATCAGGCTCATTAAAGAGATGCTCCAGTTGCTTGAGCCAGTGCTTGAGTTGCAAGCCTCCGTCCGTGGCTTGTGGGTCGGCGCTGAAAATGGACACCGTCAACGTCTTGTTGCCAGCCATGTCAGCAGATCATAAATGCAATTAAGTGTTGTGGTAAACCATTCAGGTCCGCACAACTTTTAGTCCAACGGTTTGGTTTAATTGCATTTAGATCATCACATCATTCCTGTAAGTAGAAATACACAATAAGCATACGATGCGACATCTCATAAAGCCATTCATATCAGTCAATGCAAGCAAGCTAGATATTCTATAAAGGCGTACCATTAACGAGGCTACCGATGTAACATGTCACAAGGGAGAAGTCTCGGAGCACTGACACAGCAACGGGTCTTATAGTCACGCCCCTAGTGGGGACAACAATGACAGCGAGCAGCGAGCATCCCCACCCGGGTTCAGTACGGATACGATTTCACTACAGTGGTTGAGCTTGAAAGTGGTTGGATGTCAATGAAAGCTAGTCTGTTGGGAGCCGTTAGTGAGGTATGTAGATGGACAAAAGGACCACCGAGGCACTCGGAAACATGGTGGTGGGATGACGAAGTTGGAAATAGGATTGACGAGAAGAGGAAGAAGTTCAAGGAGTGGCAGAAGGCGAAGGGTATGGGAGCAGAAACAGCAGAGCATGAAAGTTATAAGGCAGCCAAGAAGGCTGCAAAGAAAGAGGTAGCAAAGGCGCAGGAGGCATGGAGGAAAATGTTCGGAGAACGCTTGGATTCGGAAGAGGGTCAGAGAGCGGTATTCAGGATTGCAAAGCAGATAGCGAAAGAGAGGTGTGATGTGATGGGGGTGAGTTGCTTGAAGGATGAAGTGGGACAAATCGTTGTGGACCCAGGTGGAATTAAAGGAAGATGGAAAAGATATATGGAAATGCTGTTGAATACAGAGAATGAATGGGATGGCAACATAGAGAGGTAACCCAGTTTTAGGACCGGCAGAGAAGATAACTGAGAAGGAAGTTGAGGAAGCGATAAAAGCAATGAAGAGTAGAAAAGCGGGAGGGCCGACGGGAGTTGTGGGAGATATGTTGAAGGCAGCAGGAAGTTGGGGTGTGAAGAGAATGACAGAGATCTGTAATATGGCGGTGAAAGAAGGCCGCATTCCAGTGGATTGGGAACTGAGTACCCTCGTCCCTCTATACAAGGGGAAAGGTGACCCTCTGGAGTGTGGCTCGTACCGAGCGATAAAGTTATTGGAGCATGGAATGAAGGTATTGGAAAGGGTGTTGGAGAGGAGGATAAGGAAGAAAGTGAAGATCGACGAAATGCAGTTTGGATTTATGCCAGGAAGAGGAACGACAGACGCGCTTTTTATTGTGAGGCAGGTGCAGGAGAAGTACATGGAGAAGAGGAAGAAGTTGTTTCTTGCGTTTGTTGATCTGGAGAAAGCATTCAATAGGGTTCCACGCAAAGTATTGACATGGGCAATGAGGAAGTTAGGAGTGGAGGAATGGTTGATCAGAGTAGTGATGGCAATGTACAAAAGCGCGCGCACAGCTGTAAGGATGAAGGACGGGAACAGTGGTGAGTTTGAGGTGAACGTGGGAGTGCATCAGGGGTCGGTACTAAGTCCACTACTATTTGTAGCTGTGATGGAGGTGCTGGCTCAGAACGTAAAGGAGGGTTTACCGTGGGAGTTGTTGTATGCAGATGATCTGGTGTTGATTGCGGAAAGTATAGATGGACTGAAGGAAAAGATGAACAAGTGGAAGGAATGTATGGAGACAAAAGGTCTGAAGGTGAATATCGGAAAGACGAAGGTGATGGCAAGTGGTAAAGCATGTAGTGAGGTGGAAAGAACTGGGAAGTGGCCCTGTGCTGTGTGCAGGAAAGGTGTCGGAGTGAACTCCATTCAATGTACAATGTGCGCTGAGTGGGTTCATCAAAAATGTAGTGGTCTGAGAGGGTCATTAACCAGTGTGGCAGCTACATTCAAATGTAAGGTGTGCACAGAGGGAGCTGCAGATGGAGGAAATGTTGAGTTGGATCTTGGAGTCGGCGTGAAGCTGGAAGGTGTGAAAACATTTTGCTACCTCGGAGACATGCTGAATGGAGAAGGTGGATCAGACTCGGCAACGGTTGCTAGAGTGAGATGTGCATGGAAGAAGTTTCGGGAACTGAGTGGCGTGCTGATGAGGAGGGGAGTGTCGTTGAAGCTGAAGGGAAAGGTGTATGCTGCATGTGTGAGAAGTGTTATGATTTATGGGAGCGAGACATGGGGAATGAATGTCAAGGAGCAACGAAGGTTGGAAAGGGTGGAAATGCGAATGGTTCGATGGATGTGCGGAGTATCGTGGAGAGAGAGGAAGACAAATGATGAATTGCGAAAAATGATGGGAATGGAGCCTGTGATTGATGTTGTGAAGAGGAACAGGTTGAGATGGTTTGGTCAAGTGTTGAGGAAGGATGAAAGTGACTGGTTGAGAAGAGTGATGGAAATGAATGTAGAAGGAAGTAGAGGACGGGGAAGACCGAGAAAGGCTTGGCCAAAGATGGTGGAAGAAGAAATGCGGGCAAGGGGGTTAACAAGGAGAGATGCAGAAAATAGGGCAAAATGGAGAAGATTGTCATGGGGACCGCAAGGGTAACCCCCGCTCTAGCAGGGAAAATGGCCTTAAAATGCATGTTGTTGTTGTTGTTGAATGCCTCGTTCAAAGTTGCATGATACTCTGGTTTGTCTGTGCCTACATGTGAGCCATTATCATTTTCACCACGAATAAACCCGACTTCAATGCATTGAATGTCCTGTAGGCAGCCTGTCAGCTTTTTTCCCTCTCCGAGTACTTTGCCTAAATCTAAATTTGAGGAGCATAGCAAATTAGAACTTCCCACCTGCGACACCACCCTGATTCGATCACCATCATGGTTTTCAAAATACCTGCAGAGACGCCTTCCATTACCAGCCACTTCTTCGGCATTTTCTACCTCATGATTTGTCAACCACTTACAGAGCATATCTCGCAAGCATGAAATAGAGTAAACGCATCCGTCTTCAAATAATTTCTGTTCAACCTCAGAAATTAACCACTGAGATGCCCTCTCGAAGGCTGGCACCGAATTACAATAATCACTATCGGTGCCCAAAATGCGCTTATTAAGAAATGTACTGAGACACAGCTTATGGTATCGGAAATCATTTGCAATCATGTCTATGCACTGATCTCCATTGCCTTGGATCAAATGTAACATATTGTAACGAATTTGAGAAGTGTAACGGTTTTGAGAAGTGTAACAATTTTGGAGAAAGTGTAACGAATGTGAAAAGTATGGTTTTGTTGTGTGTAACACCCTCGTAATGTAAATAATGGTCGCAGCCGTCCTCCTAGTTAATTCCATGAAACTTACACACAGGCCACGATATATCTTTTTAAATAGTTTATTTCCTTATTCTATGTAGGCTAAATATGTGTTTCCCACTAGATTGACTCTGCATTGCATCAAACGAAATAAAGCGTAGGCCCCTCCGATGATCCATGGCAGCTCAAGTGCCAGGGATTCCCCCACTTGAGCTTTGACAGCAACCGTTTATTGCAGTACTGAACTGCTGTGCAACGTGACGGCGCCTTACCTGCGGCTGCTGACCGGTTTTCGCCATTTGCGGCCATTACGAACAAGGGGAGTGGCTAGAGAAGACGGGTCGCCCCCCTCGTCATAGGGGGAGGAGTAAGTCGGCCCCGCTCATCCAACCCAGAACAAGGGGTTTGGCTAAGAGAGGGCGGAGCGGGAACCCCCGAGAAAGTGCGCGAAGGTTCGGTGAGAAACCAATATAAGCCGCCGCGGGACGCACTCCACCCTCTTGCTCTGACCCCGTCCTCTTGCTTGCTGTCGCTCGTTGTTGCTGGGGAGAAGCAAGACGCCTGAACGAGCAGGTGTGTGCGAGCCATCGTGCGACCAGCTGCGCTGCAGCTAAGGGGGCAGCTAAGGGGCCGCAGGCCACGAAAAGTACGCGCCAGGCAGCAATCCACGCTGGACCCTCCATTGCCTCCCAAAACAACCATCCATCCTCAAGCCATACCTGCCTGCAATATCCCCCGTGTAAGTGTGAACGTCGTCTGTCTTGAATGTTGTCCTGGGGTTTTTAAGTAAATTGAATAGTACTAGGGCATGCCCGTACTATATCTATATCTAAAATTATATCCCCCCCTCTATTTACATGAAATGGTTTGGTCCATGAAATGTTTTGGTTCATTCGCAACGCGAAAGCGAACGGCGAACGCTTTACATGAAATGGTTTGGTTCATGAAATGTTTTGGTCCATTCGCAACGCCAAAGCGAACGGCGAACGGCTTGCGAGTACAGTGACAATCCCCCCGGGGTTTTAATTAGTTTTAAAACATCGTTTAACGCCAACATAGCGCCAACATAGTTTGCCGACGGGAAATAAATGAATACGCTCTCAAATGTGCCATCCGAGGCAGAGTGTGTTCGCCACGTTCGGCACACGCGATAGCTCGCTGCTCTCTGATTGGTTGAATCGTTTTTTGGACATAGCTCGGTAAGTAATTGTCCGATTAATATGAAACCTTGAAAAGGCACATCCTCGGGTCCCCAGCAATATACCTGGCAAGTTTAAAGTATATCGGACCCGTGGTTGTCGAGAAACAGCGGTCACAGACAAACAAACGTACAAACAAACAAACGTACAAACAAACAAACGTACAAACAAACAAACGTACAAACAAACAAACACACAGAGATTACTGGAATTATAGATAGATAAGCTAACGATTCACTGTGTGACTGCTTCTTCCATCCATTGCTTGTAAATAACTTTGATCGCTCCTTCTTTTTGCTTGTGTGTATAATAAATCCTGTTATTCCTCCGTACTCTGTCTTCTTCTCTCTTCCTCTTTACATTCGGTCGCTTTAGAGGTTTCCCGATTGAATACCTGTGGCGCGATTGGTCAACGTTGGGGGAGTTGGGCTAATCGGGGATCCTGTAACGGTCGCGGTTGACCATCCGCTCGGCCCAAAGTAACATCTTGTCCGCGACCCGTAACAATTGGTGTCTAGGAGCGGGATACGAGGCCCGAACCAAATTTTTAAAACGTGTAGAAAACAAAATAAAAATTTGGTCAAAATTACGAGCTGCCGAAATTGCGTTGTTTTATAAAACCCGAATTTTGAGATCGCGCCATGGACAATCAAGGCGATCGGATGTCGGTGGGGGAGATAGACGGGTTAGGGGTAACCCAGGACCTCGGGGAAATGTATGTGGAGGAAAGGGAGGAGGAGAGCAATGGCAATGTGGTTGAGGGAGTATCAGGTGCACAAAATGGCGGCCTCGCGCATGAGGTTACGGGCGCGCAAAATGGCGCCTCGCACATGGCCACGGCGCCCGCAACCGTAGCAGCGCCGCTGGTGGATTTGAACCTTTCTTTTATACAAATGAAGGCCCTTATGGCCCAGAATAGCGAACAATTGGAACAAAGAATGGGCAAGCAATTAAGGGAGGACATGGGGGCCAATAGCCAACAGTTAGAACAAGGGATGGGGTCCAATAGCGAGAAATTGAGGGAGGACATGGGGGCCAATAGCCAACGGTTAGAACAAAGGATGGGGTCCAATAGCGAGAAATTGAGGGAGGACATGGGGTCCAATAGCGAGAAATTGAGGGAGGACATGGGGTCCAATAGCGAGAAATTGAGGGAGGACATGGGGGCCCAGATCGGAGGGTTAGGGAGTAGAATAGAGGGATTAGAAAAAAAATTTGAGGGGTTAGACAATGGGATAAAAGAGGTGAAAAATGGGTTAATGGGGTTAGAAAATAGGATGGAAGACAAATTGCGGGAAGTAGGGGAACAATCTGCCCGGGAAATCAAACGAATGGGGAACCAGATAGAGGAGGTGCAAATCGGGTTAGAAAGTAAACTGGATGCTCAGAGGGATGAATTGGGACAGATGAGGGTGGCATCTACCAAAGAGATGGAGGAGATGAAAGAGGGGATACGACGAGGCGTAAGTGAGGAGGTCTCGGGGGTACGCGAGGAGGTAAAGCGAGGCGAAAAGCGTATGGAGAAAGAGGTGAGAAATAATACGGCGAGGTTACAAGGGGGCATAGAGGACCTGACGGAGGAGGTGGAACAGCTGACGGAGGGACAGACGGAGTTAGTGGAGCAGGTTCAAAGGAACACTGCAGTACTCGGAGGGTTAAAGGCGACACAAAAAGAAATTAAAAATGACTTGATAGCGACACAGAGGCAATGTCAATGGTATGTGAGGGGCTGACAATGAGGTTGGACGAGGTGACAGAGGTAATGGAGACAAAGGACCGGCAGGTGAGGATGCACATAGAGACGGTCACGGTAGCCTTAGAGGACGAACTTGAGGAGACGCACCGGGAAATAAAAGAGGTGAAGCAAAAATTAGAGGAAGTGGAAGAAGAGGTGAGTGAAATTAAGAAGGGACGGACAGAAACTAAGAGGGAGATAAAGGAGGAAGTGATGGAATATGTACAAGGTCGGTGCTCAACTCATGATGTGCTGCTCACTAACCAAATAAAGAGTTTGCCGGTGGCAAAAGAGGTGCGGAGACGAGGTGCCAAGGTGAGTGGCGAAATATTCGGCAATGTATATGATGTGAGGAAAGTTTCAGTCGGCTTGGGGGTTGCTATGGATCCGGGTGTTCGTGAGAGGCCGTTGGTGAAGTGTGTGACAGGTCAGGTGTGCGAAAAAAGAGGTGTGCGAGAATGTCCGACCATGGGGTGTGTGAGGAAAAAGTGCGTGCCGACCAGTGTGCTGTCAAGAGTGAGTCAGTCGTAGCGCGTGTGCGAGGGGCTACATGGAAGCGCGGTGTGGTAAGTGTTACGGAGGAAGTAACGAAAGAGTGTGCGCAAGAGGATGCGCGAGAAAGGTGTGAAACGGACAGGTGCATGGGGAAAGAGTGCGCTGTCAAGAGTAAGGGGGAATGCACGCCTGTGGTGAGTGTTACAGAGGGTGTAATGGGAGAGTGTGCGCAAGAGTGTGCGCGAGAAAGGTGTGTAACGGACAGGTGCATGAGGAAAGAGTGCGCTGTCGAGAGTAAGGGTGAGTGCGCGACCGAGAGTGGAGGTGAGAGTAGTGAGAGTGACACGGAGCGTGAGTTGGTTGTGACAGGTGAGCGAGGATGTACACCTGGAATGGAAGGATGCACACCTGGAATGGTAGAGCGTGTGTGGGAATGCACACTTGAGTTGGTCGTGAGGCACGTGGTTGGGTGTGCGAGTGAGAGCACACCTGTGATTGTCACAGAGGAGGTGACCGAGGAGGGGGCGCGAAGAGGTGTGTTGGTGAGGTGTGCGAGCGACGAATGTGTGCCAAGGTGTTCGGTGGTCAGGTGTGTGACCAAGTCTGTGAGCGGAATGAGTGTACCGAGGTGTGTAAGGAAAGGTACGAGGAGCATGGGAACAGCTGGAGGTATGAGCAAGAAAGGGGTAGCGTATGCGTGTAAGCATGCAGGTGAGGCATCGATGGTAACCGGGTTAGCGGTTAGAGCGACTTATAGCCGAATCGGGCCCTCGGTGCGTGCCGGGCTTCGCGTGCCGCGAGAACCAGTGGGGATCCGAGCCACGGCGGGTTCGAAAGGACCGCCGTACGCGATCCACGCTGGGCCTCGCTTGGAACGGCCGCGTCCGTGCTCAACTAGGCGGAGCGGGCAGCTCGATAGGAAGGGTCGTCATGGCGACCACTTTTTGTTGAGACGTGCCGGCAGGTCGAGATCGGGACATTGGATGGCTCCACGCCGAGGTGGTGCGTGGGATCTCGGCCCGGGTAAGCCCCCGTCCCTGCCCCGAATGCGGGACGTATCCAGCCGCTGGCACAAAACAACCCGCATTCATTGCTCGGCTGTACGAAGCCGAGCTTTAGAAGGGAATTGGCGCACCGAGAGGATCTAATAAGTAGACGAGTGATGAGGTTAGTGTTTTGGACCCAAAATTTGAAAAAGGCAAAATTTGATGATTGGTACGGACGGTGATTGGCAGATGATTGGCAAAAATTTTGATTGGCTGAAATTTGGTGTGCCAAATTGATAGTAGGACCTCCCCGATGTGGTGGGATGGCAACTCTGTCATCCCTCACAGAGGGGGGCAAATGCGCTATAGATTATGGGGTGTATGGCAGTGAAAACTAGCCCGGGTGGGTTAGGATATTGTGTGTAGGGCCCTAGAAGATGACATTAGGTAACGATAAGATTAGTTAGTGACAAGGATACCTGTAGTGGGGACGCAGGTAGTTTAGTGTGGATGATAATGACGTGGGAGCGCAATAGTTTAAAGGGGTGACTGGGAAGCACAAGTTTCAGAGGGGAGTAGTCAGATGAGATGATGCCGTGTGTTTGAGGATTGAACAGGTGTGATTGCACAGGTGTGCAACTGAACAGGTGTATGGAGCAGTGTATGAGGGAGTAGTGGTGATTGCGTGTTGTGTTGACCAAATGGTCCAGGAAGAAAGGAGGGTGCAGGTGGCACCAGGTGTGAGTGCACAGGTGTGCAACAACAGGTATGGAGAATGGTTGTGTGGAATAAATGGTATGGGATATATGGCGTATTGGGGTGGATGGTCGTGGAGTGAGTATGGTGGAAACTATGGAGTGGAGTGGATGGTGCGAAGGTGTGAATGGGGGAAGGATGGACCCCCATCACGAATACCCGGGGCGGGTAGTGTAAGTGTTCGGTAGAGGGTACAGGTAAATTGTGGTTGGATATTGGCATCTGTGGTGCGGTTGGAAGAATGATGTTTGGATGGGTGCATTAGTGTTGTGGAAATGGCTGGGCGTGTAGCCTGTTAGTGTGTGTAGTTGGTTTGGGCACTCCACCACTGTGAGGATGTCGGCCAGGTGAGGCCGCAGGTGGGCTCTGGGAGCCGGTAGTAGTTGTTGTGGATGGGGCCCGAGGATCCGGAGGACGGACCCGGGTAGCCCAGTGCCAGAGGGCACCGAGTGGGGTGACAGAGCCAGGAGGGGCCTTCCCCAGCTAGTTAGGTTAGGGTGAGGAGCTAGGTAAGCTCGGGTGGCAACTACAGTGGTGGAGGTGTGCAGGTGGGTAGACCTGCTGGGAGAGCTGCACGTCACAGCCCAGAAATTGTGCAAGGGCACCGGGAGATGAATCGGGGGAGTGAGACCCCAAATTGAGAAGCACCACAGTTTGGGCAATGGGAATTGGTTTTTAGAACCCATAGTGTAAATTGGCCAATGGATTGGCAGGGAAAGACCCCGGGTAGTGTAAAGGGTGTTAAAGTCATTTAGAGGATAGTTAGGATTGAAGTCTCCTCGCACCATCTACATGCACTCACCTGAAGTAAAGATGACGTACCTCCACACCATGCCATGTTTAATTATTTTTATGTGCAAATGTTTTGAATTGTGAGACGCATCATGACGTGGGTGTGACATTGTGCTTGATGTTCCATCTCTTCCTCCTTATGAGGATTGATGATGAATTGATGATGGCAAATTTTGGATAGTGGGATTGTGGAGACGAATTTGGTATGGGAAATAAGGGGAAGACGTGACAGTAGCGACGGATTTGTAAAGGTGTAAATTGTTGTAAATATGGGGTAAGAGCAAGGGTAGTGTAGGTGACAGGGGGGGTGACGTACGGTAGGGACGAGTTTTTCTCACTTCGCTCTCCGTACGCACTTCACCCTGCATTGCCTTTATTGACGTGTACCCTTGTGACCTTATCCCTCGCTCATTTGTCTTCCCCCCTTTTTGTCTCCCACTTGAGGACCTGTGCGCCATTGGGCGCCGAGGGGAGCGTGCGTGAGGTGGCCATTGTGCGCACGAGATTCCCAGAACCAGCATGCATTGCGTTGATGTACCACTTTATGGACCGCTGTTCTGCGGCCAAGTACCACTTGATGGACCCTAGGTTCTGGGGCAGGGCACCTCTGTTGGAGACCGGCCATAGTGGCCAGGGAATCTTGCTTGCGGACCTCGGTAAGGTGGCACCTATGCCAAACAGGTGGACCACCCTTAGTTGGCCCCTGAGGCCCTAAATAAAAATGAACACAAGTTGTGCTTTTTATTATTTCCAAGTAGGCCGCATGAAGCCAGAAGACGTCGGGAAGAACATCGGCCCAGCAGAAAAAGAGAAGACCACCACCAGTTGTTTTGTTGTGTTTATTATGAACCGTGGTGACTGTGCACCGAGTGGTGCTTTTGGTGCTTTGTGGTGCTTTTGGTGCTTTTGGGTGCTTTGGTGGTATTGGTACTGGTGCATCGATGCAATGCGTGCTGTCTCCTCCCTCCCAACAGGAATTTCTTTTTCTTGTTCCCTAAAAAGAAAAAAAAAAACACAGGTCCTGGGTTGCGTTGTAAATAAGAAATAACGTCACTGTAAATAATGCTCCCCACCGTAAATGTAAAGTTTGAGAACAATTCCGTAATTCGGTTAGCTGTGGGCTTGAGTCTGTTAGACAGGGTGCAATGCAATAGGGGGACATACTTATTTGTATTTTAAAATCGTCACACTCAGGGTCAGGTTAATTGTAGAGGGAATTACACCTACGTGTCACACTAAGTTAAAGTTTTGTAGGCCCGAGCACGGGCCTGAAGAAAGGAGGGTGCAATGTAACGAATTTGAGAAGTGTAACGGTTTTGAGAAGTGTAACAATTTTGGAGAAAGTGTAACGAATGTGAAAAGTATGGTTTTGTTGTGTGTAACACCCTCGTAATGTAAATAATGGTCGCAGCCGTCCTCCTAGTTAATTCCATGAAACTTACACACAGGCCACGATATATCTTTTTAAATAGTTTATTTCCTTATTCTATGTAGGCTAAATATGTGTTTCCCACTAGATTGACTCTGCATTGCATCAAACGAAATAAAGCGTAGGCCCCTCCGATGATCCATGGCAGCTCAAGTGCCAGGGATTCTCCTACTTGAGCTTTGACAGCAACCGTTTATTGCAGTACTGAACTGCTGTGCAACGTGACGGCGCCTTACCTGCAGCTGCTGACCGGTTTTCGCCATTTGCGGCCATTATGAACAAGGGGAGTGGCTAGAGAAGACGGGTCACCCCCCTCGTCATAGGGGGGAGGAGTAAGTCGGCCCCGCTCATCCAACCCAGAACAAGGGGTTTGGCTAAGAGAGGGCGGAGCGGGAACCCCCGAGAAAGTGCGCGAAGGTTCGGTGAGAAACCAATATAAGCCGCCGCGGGACGCACTCCACCCTTTTGCTCTGACCCCGTCCTCTTGCTTGCTGTCGCTCGTTGTTGCTGGGGAGAAGGAAGACGCCTGAACGAGCAGGTGTGTGCGAGCCATCGTGCGACCAGCTGCGCTGCAGCTAAGGGGGCAGCTAAGGGGCCGCAGGCCACGAAAAGGACGCGCCAGGCAGCAATCCACGCTGGACCCTCCATTGCCTCCCAAAACAACCATCCATCCTCAAGCCATACCTGCCTGCAATATCCCCCGTGTAAGTGTGAACGTCGTCTGTCTTGAATGTTGTCTTGGGGTTTTTAAGTAAATTGAATAGTATAAGCTAACGATTCACTGTGTGACTGCTTCTTCCATCCATTGCTTGTAAATAACTTTGATCGCTCCTTCTTTTTGCTTGTGTGTATAATAAATCCTGTTATTCCTCCGTACTCTGTCTTCTTCTCTCTTCCTCTTTACATTCGGTCGCTTTAGAGGTTTCCTGATTGAATACCTGTGGCGCGATTGGTCAACGTTGGGGGAGTCGGGCTAATCGGGGATCCTGTAACGGTCGCGGTTGACCATCCGCTCGGCCCAAAGTAACATCTTGTCCGCGACCCGTAACAATATTTTGGTCTTTCAGTTCTTTCGCTTTTTTCCATACTGATAACTGATAACTGTCTGTCACGTGTGGCAATTACAGTCGATTTTCTATCTCCTTTTTTGTCCCTTTCTTTTACTGTCCCTTTCTATCGTGAGTTTTGTCTGCTTGAAGTCGAATTGTGCACTGAGTTTTGACCGTGTTGTCAAACTTTCCTTTGTTGAATCTTTGGTTTCGTTCAGGAGTTCAACTTTCACCTTTTTATGATGGATAGCCTTCTTACTTATGTACACAGACCGGCAGGTGGGGTGGAACTTTGGGCCTTTGCCAAGGAAGGAGTCCATGTTGCTTGCATCGTGCAGGAGACGTTGAGAAACTTCGTCATTTCTCTGTTTGGGTAGCCTACGTTCGTGAGGTTGGATAGAAAACATGACGTATTCTGTTGACAGATAACGCAGGCATCATAATCTGTCAGATTAGAAAACTGCCTCTTCTGGCCAATTTTCATTGGTTGTTCTTCGGTCTCCATTCTGGTGAACAGGCTCGAAAAGTAGACCTGAAAAACAAACCAGTTCATTTTACCACTCATTCCCAATGTGGTATTATTCAAACATTCACCAAAATAGTGTATAAATGATAGGATTGAGACATAAGGGATTTTAGGCTTTAGTCTTCATCATACTAACTAGAAGGTTATAATCCTCATGGGCTTCCGTAGATTTTGAAATACTTTAACAAAAGGGATAAAGTGATGAATTTAGAAGAAACGCTTTATCTATCATAGTTAATGGATTGTTGTCCTTGATGATACAACTGCAATCCTTCTAACCCAGTTTTTAGGGTATTATCAGACACCTGAGAAATGTACAGTGTGGTTTCATGCATTGAAGTACAGTGTCATGAAAGGTCATGCAATGCCCTAATTATTATATCTTTCTGTTGTGGCGGACACGGAAGCTCACTGGCGTGGTGACATCATTCCGCGCACCAAGTGGGCGGCGGCCACGCCGAGGGGTAGGCGTGGCCTCAGGATATACACCGGGCGAGCAGCCCGGAGCGCGCCAGTGCTACAGTGACCTCTTTTAATAAAGAACATTAAACTTACCGCGTTGTCCGCTTCCTCCTTGGTAGCAAGTCGCGCGCGTAGCACCGCGCACTTCATTGGTGACCTCCGACATTCGAGTCAGCCGTCGCTGACCACCCGAAACCGCCGCAACGATGGCAACCAACGCGGTCTCCATCAAGCTCCCAGAATTCTGGGAGTCACAAGCCGAAGTTTGGTTCCTGCAGGCAGAAGCCCAGTTCCGACTTCGAGGCATCACGGTGGACGAGACCATGTACTGCCACGTGGTCGCCGCCCTCGGGCCCGGTATGGCCACCCGCGTCGTATCGGTCCTAAGGGATCCACCTGCCGACGGCAAGTACGAGGCGGTCAAGCGTCTCCTCCTCGCCACGTTCGGCCTTACAGTGGACGCACGGGCCGATCGCCTCTTGGACCTCCCCGAGATCGGGGACACGCGACCGTCGGTCCGTATGGATCATATGCTGGCACTCATGGGCGACGAAACCCCGAACGCTCTATTCCGGGCGTTATTTCGACGCCAGCTGCCAGCACGAGTCTGCCTCGCTTTGGCCGGTTCCGCGTTAACGGAACCCCATGCGCTTGCTGCCGAGGCCGACAAATACTACGCGGCTTTGGACACGCAGGTGAGTCTTGGCGCGGTCGCTGCTCCCGAGGCTCCCGAGGCTTTCCCTGATGCACTGCACCTCGTGTCCGCCGTCATGCCCCGCCCACCACCACCGCCGCCGCCGCGAAGAAAACCGCGGCCTCCGACGCCGCAGTTGCCCACCTGGTGTTTCTTCCACGCCAAGTTCGGCCACGAGGCTCGGCAGTGTCGCCCGCCATGCTCATTCGGCAGGTCGGGAAACGGGCGAGCCGACGCTCGGTGGCAACTGTGAGCGTCGGCAATTCAAACAGCCTTCTGTACATAACGGAAACCTTGTCCGGGCGCCATTACCTGTGCGACACGGGTGCGCAGGTGAGTGTCGTTCCTGCCGGTACGTCCGACAAGTAAACCGCGGGCCAAGGTCCCGCACTGCTTGCGGCCAATGGTACGTCTATACGCACGTACGGAAAACGCTGTCTCTCTCTGCTGTTCGGAGGGCAGGTTTTCCGTTGGTCGTTCGTTACGGCCGACGTGCCCATGGCACTGCTCGGCGCGGACTTCTTATGTGCTAATGGATTACTGGTCGATGTAAAGCGCAGAAGGCTTGTCCAGGCTGAGACGTTCAGCTCGCTCGCATGCGTGCTGCCCGGCTCGTTGAGCAGCTCACAGAGCGGCTCGCCGAGCGGCTTGCTGAGCGGTTCCGTTCCGGCCAGGTTCATCTGTACGCTTCCGGCAGCGGACGAATTCGCCCGCCTCCTCGCGGGTTTCCCGGCCCTCACGAGGCCCACCTTCTCGGCGGGGACCATCAAGCACAGGGTGGAACACCACATCCCCACCGCCGGGCCACCGGTCTACGCCCGGGCACGCCACCTCGAGCTGACGAAGCTCGCGGTAGCGAAAGCGGTCTGCATCGTGCGGCGCTCCGAGAGCGCGTGAGCGTCGCCGCTCCACATCGTGCCCAAGCCGGGCGGGGGATGGCGACCGTGCGGGGACTACCGGCGCCTCAACGACGCCACCACCCCCGACCGCTACCCCATCCCCCACATACAGGACTTATCCGCCCGGTTGGCGGGGATATCCTTCTTTTCAAAGGTGGACCTCGTGCGCGGCTACCATCAGGTTCCTGTCAGGCCGGAGGACATCCCGAAGACGGCTGTCATCACGCCATTCGGGCTTTTCGAATTTCTTCGGATGCCCTTCGGTTTGAAAAATGCGGCTCAGGCGTTCCAGTGCCTAGTGGACAGCGTCATGCGCGTCTTGGATTTTTTGTACGTCTACCTGGACGACATCCTCGTCGCTAGCGCGTCCCGTGAAGAGCACCTTCATCACCTCCGCACGCTCTTCGAACGTCTGGGCCAGCATGGCCTGATCGTGAACCCCGCCAAGTGCCGGTTCGGCGTCACCAGCATCGACTTTTTGGGGCACCGCGTCACCAGGCACGGGGCCGTCCCCCTACCGGCCAAGGTGGAGGCAGTGAAGGGGTTTCCGTGCCCCCGCACGATCAAGGGGCTCCAGGAGTTCCTGGGCATGGTAAACTTTTACCATCGGTTCCTGCCCCGCATCGCCCAGCTCCTGCGCCCCTTACACGAGGCCCTTCGAGGGAAGCCGGGCAAAGGTGACTTTACCTGGACCGAGCAGATGGACACGGCGTTCTCGGGCGCGAAGCTCACCTTGGCCAACGCCACCATGCTCGCGCACCCGGGGCTCGATGCACCGATCGCCCTCACCTCCGACGCCTCGGACTACGCGGTGGGCGCGGTGTATGAGCAATGGGTGCGTGGTGCCTGGCAACCACTGGCGTTCTTCAGCCGGCAGCTTTGCCTGCCCGAACGCCGTTACAGCACCTTCGACCGCGAGTTGCTTGGGCTTCACCTGGCGGTCAGGCACTTCCGCCATCTGCTCGAGGGCCGTGCGTTCACGGCCTTCGTCGACCACAAGCCGCTGGTTTTCGCGATGGGCAAGGTCGCCGAGCCGTGGTCGGCCCGGCAACAGCGTCACCTCGCGGCCGTGTCCGAGTACAAGACGGACATCCGGCATGTCGCGGGAAAGGACAACCCGGTGGCCGATTGCCTTTCCCGGGCCGTCGCCCACGCAGTCTACCTTGGCATCAACTATGCCCGGATGGCGGCGAACCAGGCCGCCGACCCCGGGGTCCAGGCCCTGCGGACCACCGTCACGGGCCTCCGCGTCACCGAGGTGCCCTTCGACGGCGTGGGCACGGCCGTCGTTTGCGACGTCTCCCTCGGGCGGCCTCGCCCCATCGTGCCCGCAGGCTGGCAGCGCCAGGTTTTTGATGCCATCCACGGCCTGTCCCACCCGAGCACGAGGGCCTCCCAGAGGTTGGTCGCCGACAAGTTTGTCTGGCCTGGCCTCCGGAAGGCCGTCCGCGGCTGGACCAGGACGTGCCTCGCGTGCCAGCGCGCGAAGGTGCACCGACACACCCAGGCCCCCTTGGCCCAGTTTACGGTGCCGGAACGTCGGTTCGACCACGCTCACGTGGACTTGGTGGGACCTCTGCCCCCCTCGCGGGGTTTCACCCATGTCCTCACCATGGTGGACCGCACCACCCGGTGGCCGGAGGCTGTGCCTTTGGTGACGACGACGGCGGCGGACGTCGCACAGGCGTTCATCGCCACCTGGGTCGCCCGGTTCGGCGCCCCCTCGGACATCTCGTCCGACCGCGGCCCCCAGTTCACCTCGGAGCTCTGGGGGGCGGTCGCGCGGGGGCTCGGGGTCCAGCTGCACCGAACCACGGCCTACCACCCCCAGGCCAACGGCCTGTGCGAGCGCTTCCACCGCTCCTTGAAGGCCGCGCTCCGGGCCACCCTCCGTGACGGCGGCTGGGTCGACAGGCTCCCCTGGGTCCTGCTGGGCCTCCGGACGGCGCCCATGGACGACCTGCGTGCCTCCGCGGCGGAGTTGGTTTTTGGGCAACCGCTGCGGGTGCCGGGCGAGTTCCTCCCCGATCCCACGGCACCATGGTCCGCGGCGCAGGAGCGTTCTGCGCTGCAGGAGACCGCCCGGAGGTTCGCCCCTGTGCCGACGGCGCACCACGGGCACCCTCCTACACACGTCGCCCCGGAGCTTCGCACCGCGGAGTACGTCTTCGTCCGGCACGATGCCCACCGGACACCACTGCGGCCCACGTACGACGGGCCTTTCCGCGTGCTGGAGACCGGGGTGAAACATTTCACCCTGGACATCGGCGGCACTCCTGACCGGGTCTCCATAGACCACCTCAAGCCGGCCCACCTCGACGTGGACCACCCACCGCCGGTGGCTCGGCCCCCGCGTCGGGGCCGCCCCCCTGCGGGCAGACCCCCGGCACCGCCCAGCACCGCAGGCACGCCGCCCCCTGGTCCGGCACCCATCCCGTGTACAGCCGGGGACATCCCACCTGGCATCCCTGCACCCCGGACGCCGCCGGTCGCCAGAGGGCGCTTCGGCCGGGTCATCCGTTTGCCCCGCAAACTGGCCCTTCAGGTGCGCGGGATTCTGGGGGGGGCGCGTGTGGCGGACACGGAAGCTCACTGGCGTGGTGACATAATTCCGCGCACCAAGTGGGCGGCGGCCACGCCGAGGGGTAGGCGTGGCCTCAGGATATACACCGGGCACGCAGCCCGGAGCGCGCCAGTGCTACAGTGACCTCTTTGAATAAAGAACATTAAACTTACCGCGTTGTCCGCTTCCTCCTTGGTAGCAAGTCGCGCGCGTAGCACCGCACACTTCACTGTACTATTAATTACAAACAATCTTGAAACGACTTACCTCCTAGTGTTTGATAAGTATAAACAACATACTTTGGTCTGGTTTCCTGACAGATGAGGGTTTCTCGGCATGCACCAATCAACTCATTTTCCATGTGACATTTTTAAATTTTCACTTGAAACACATTTTTCCAAGGAAAGAGATTAACATCTTCAATTACTGAAGAGCCCTTTGTTTTATGAAAGTATGGTGGCCCGTTAGGCTCATTCTTCAAAGACAGCTATGGTGCAGGAAGAGGAATTGCATTTAGATGGTTAACTAGATACTGGTGTAAAGGGGTTAAATAATGGGCTTTGGCATGGTATATTGTATAAAGTACAACTAGAACGGGCACTCGGTAGAGCGCATACCTTCGCCGCAGCTACTGTTCTGTACTTGGCATGGGAGTGTAGGGAACAGAACAGTGAACAGTTTGGTGCTGATTTCATGCAAATCGGATAAGAATTGACCGAGTTATGACAAAAAACGCACATTTTGCAAGGTCGTGACCCCCCTGACCTTTGACCCCCAACCGCTAACAAGGGTAATGTCTTCACTGGGTCATGTCGTATATCACAAGATCGGGCATTGAATTCTGAACATTTTGGCATTAGTTGCATGCCAATTGGATAAAAATTGACCGCGCTATGGTAAAAATACGATTTTGACCTTTTCGTGACCTTGACCTTGACCTTTGACCCGATTGCTCCCAAAATCTAATCAAATGTGTCCCGTATAATAACCAATCATCCCACCAAATTTCATGCAATTCGGTTGAATACTTTTTGAGTTATGCGAATAACATACACACACACACACACACAGACATACAAATAAATACACAGCGATCAAAACATAACCTTCCGCTTTTGCGAAGGTAAATAGAAATGGTAGTACGGATGAAAAAAAAACTATGAAGAAGGAAACAACAGGAGAAAACAAAACCACATGTTTGAAAGTCACCCAAAGAGATTTTTACCGTGAATTGGGAAAACAAAACCAGAATGTGTCAACTCCCCCTGAAAAACATATACACGATCAAAACATAACCTTCCGCTTTTGCGAAGGTAATAATTAACATCATTCATCCCTCACCTGAATGCATATATGTGTATATACGTATACGACGTACGAAATACAATTTTTTATTGCTTTATAAAGTATTTGAATTTTATGCAAAGGGCGAAAAGGGGTTAATATTGTCATACAAAGGGTTAAAAGAGGCATTTAGCACTTATAGATTAATTAAATCATTAAGATACCCTGGTTTGGTTTTCTTCCCTGCTTCAAAATCTACTTTGTAGCATTATTCTAAAAATATCTCAAAATCCCCACTTTTTACCATTTTCTCAAAATTTGTCTCTGAAACAGGAGGGGTTAATACCGTAACGCTAATATATTTGTAAAGTTTCTTGATATTAAAAACTTCCTATATAGTCCCTCTAAAATATGAGTCGGTTTTCTTTTTTAAATCTCTTTGGATTTTTGCATATTAACCCTTTTACTACAAGGGTACCCCCATTTTCACTTCCTCTTCAACTTCGTGACCTTTTGACCTCTGATGACGTCGTCGGTGAAGTCATCAAAATTTGCATACCACCAATTTGTAGCCTGGCCCAAGACCTTTTATTAAAAAATTTTTTTTTTTTTTTTTTTTGTATACAAGATCGAGGCTCGTGAAAGAGCTAACATTAATCACACAAAAAGACAAACCGACACACAAAACACAAAAAACAAGGGGAGCGGCAGACAAGATGGGGAGAGAGGGGGAAGGACACAAAAGAGAGGGGGAAGAGGGGGAAGGACACAAACACAACATTTGAGAGCAGGGACATCGGGAGGACTTGGGGGGAGGTGGGAGAGGATTAAAACATATGAACACTGCAAGGACTCTGGGGTGAATTACCGGGGGTAGAAAAGATCAAGGTTTTCGATGGGGGACGATAAGAGATGGTGGTGAACAGCTGTTTTAAAGACCTGGAGGGAGGAGTGGGATTGAAGGGAGTGGGGGAGTTTGTTCCAGAGGCGGGAGAAAAGGGGAATGAAAGAGTTTAGTTTATTCCAACTTTCTAATGATATCCAACACAATTAGTTTTATTAATAATAAATATTTTAAAAAAGCATTTTTATTTCACCTACCCCTAATTTTTGGCTCTAATCAAATCGGGACGCAAGTTCAGATTCGAGCCCATACCGTGAGTTCGCAAGAAGATCGGTCGAGTTAACAAGTCATTTCATGTGAGGAATGTATTGTTGCGGCTATGGGATTTGCATCCATCCATATCTGCTTGTAAATATTCCCCTATTTCCTCAATACTTCCCAACTATCCCCAATCCCCCATTCCCTAGTCCCATTTTCTGTAAACAACACTCTGTAGACCCGACCTCCCCCTATTTCCCCCATTAAATGTCGTGCCCAGGTTCACCGCATCTCATGTAAGACAACTATAGGACATCTTGCTAGTTATTCTTAGTCTATGTCAGTTAAGGACTCGTTTCCATTAATTCTGACCCTTCGTTGCACCAGAATGTGATTGTATGGCACCGTTAGGAAGTTTAGGACCTCCCGATACCTCCCCGCAGCTCTTCCTCATGGTTCAGCAACAACAACAACAACAACAGCAACGGCAGCGGCGGGTGCGGGAAGTGCGCGTCCTCACTCCGGCTTGGTTGGTAGGGGGTGTTGGGAGGGCATCAGGCCTTCCCAACGAGCCGCCATCGAACATGTGCTCGACGGGGTTACCAAATAGGGGCTCCCTGTCAGCTCCTCGTCAAGGGCGGAGCCCGGTAACCCCCGCACCCAATGGAAGCGGCGGACCGGCCCCAGTGGGGCGGAGCCAACCAGCCGAGGGCGTGTCACTCCCCGCTGAGCATGCGCAGGGAGAGGGAGGTGACGTCAGATGCGCGCTGAGCTTGGAGCAAGCAAGACCACCTCCGAGTGCTGTGAGGCCTCCCCGCATCTTCTGGACTGGACCGTGCTTTATCCTGTCCCCGAGCCAAGGTGCACCTTGTGCCATCGAACTACCTGTCCCTCCCTGCCATCAATCCCTGTGTAAGTCAGCCTTGTTCCGTTTGTCTGTGGTCTGTCCGGGAATAGATAAGATTGTATTTAAGTGCCCATCTCTTCTGTGTCTTTTACCTCACTCTGCCATGTAATCTACCCCCTTTTCTCCACCACTGTAATTATACCCTCCTCCGGAGGTCTTGAGAACTGTACCCCTTGCGTCGTTTCCTCTTTCCCAGTCGTCGTGTCCTTTCCATCATTGATTTGGCATAGCGCGATTTGGTCAACGTCTGGGTGAATCGGGTGAGTTGGGGAAGAATCGGGGGAACTGTTAGGTCGCGGCAATACCACCGCTCGGTAAATAACATCTAAACCGCGTCCGTAACAGTATATACCTACGCAAAAACATATAAGAAAAAAGTATACCATGTTTGACCACCTCCTTCAGAATTTTGGGTCGATGGCTCCCCTACTACTAAGAGACTGACTGAAGAGACACACCTTAGCTGACCGTATCGAGGTTGAAGGACCGAAACGGGATGATGCTGAGCACCTCGACTGAGGACCTGGTCAGTGCCGCACACTTGTGACCAGGTGTGTTTTGAACTTATATATATTGTTGCGGTTTTGAGAACCCACACAGTTAACAACATTAAAGGTTAAAGGTTGCACCCCATAGATAGGCCACAAGCAACACGTAAGTCACCTTTGGACGGTAGTTATTTCTTAGTATGTGTTTAGATAAGGCAATGTCCAGTAGGTGCATCTGCGTTGTGTCAAGCAAATAAGAGTAGGCCCCCATCCGTCCATTTTTGCAGCCTCCCTTCCATCGACGCCATTAAGCGCTAGCCAGTCTGTACTCACCCTCGTCCTTTAGGTTGCCAGCAGCCGTCGCGACCTCGCTGGGCTTCCACTCAAACCAGCCCAAAGGCCATGAGGTAAGGCCCCAAAAGGGGGCAGAGCGCAAGGGTGGAGATGCGGCCACGTCAAGCAGCCATCAAGGCGGAGCCGGTAAGCCCTCACCAGCCAACCAGGGCTAAGGTGCGATCGCCTGACAGGGCGTGGTTGGGGCTTCCAGAGCGTTCGCTGGCTTGTCTTATAAAAGCGCGCACGCAAAGCTCTCAGTAGTTGACCTTCAGTTATGAGCCAGGGTCCTGATTGTAATGAGTTATGAGGAGGGACGCAGCTGCAATCATTGAGCTCCGAGTTATGAGCGGGGAGAGAGAGGCACTGGTTCAAGTGTCGAGTTACGAGTTGAGTTCCACGGAGTTATGAGAAGGACTTGAGGGGGCGAGCGCTTTGTGCAAATGAACTTGTACGATTGGCGTTGAAGGACATTGGTTGGAGGAACGCGCCATTTTGAAGGGTTTGTCGGGGAACACTCGTTGAGAATTCGGCTTGGGCTTGCGGTGCGCAAACATCCAAACGCCCGTATTCCTATTACATACGCGGCCAAGAGTTAACGAAGTCGCCGATAGCCCAGCTTACCATTTCCCCAATATAATTGTCCGCTTGCGCCGACGCTACGCGGAGAGCTGCCTGCCGTCCACCATCGTCTGCTGGTACGAGTCGGGGACCGGACGAGCTGTGAACGCCATCGCCGGACCCTCAACCCGACCATCTGCATCCACGCGTGAGTCTGAGTCTGAGTCTGAGACCGAGTCTGAGAGTGAGCGGGCCCGAGTCTAAGGAATAAGTTAAGACTGAATAAGGCTGCCCTGTGTCCTTTTTCTTCCTCTTCCTTGTACATTCTTTCGTTTCCTCTTCTTGTACAAATTGTAATAAATTACCTTGTTCTTCCTGGTTTCTTCCTAATTCGATCGTCCTAGTCTTTTCTCAATTGGGTAAGCGTGGCACGATTCGGAACTGCTATAATCGGGTCTAGTCATTGGTTAACAGCTCGGATCGCGGATTGCTATCTGCTCGGCATATTCCATCAATATCCGTGATTCGGGCGGGAGTTTTTTTCCTTGCTTCATGGTCGGTGTTAGTACTTAGGTAATAGGACTAAATTCGACCAACAAGCCTATTTAAGACCAACCGGAAGGAACGTGATAACTTCGGGATCGCGTCGGCCAGATAAAAGACAAGGGGATTAATCCCCCCTTTATAAGGGGAAGGCCGACGTCGGAGATCCGCAACAATATATATATACGTATATACAGTCACGTGAAAAAGTATGGACACCCCATGTAAAGTTTTGGCTTTTTCACCATATTTCAACATACAGCTATTTGATCTTTATTTCAACAATATTGACAGATAAAGGTGATATAATACAACAAATATCATGAAACATTTACATTTTGTAGTCCATTGTATAATTTAAATAAACATAAATGCAAATTTCGCGTGTGGAAAAGGTAAGTACACCCCTACATTTATCACTACTTCAAATACCTAAAATTAGAATCAGGTGCACCAGCTCAGGTGCAAATGATTAGAACATCGTTAGAGAGGATCTTGGAGGAACCTGTCTTATTTAAATCTCAGACATTTAGCTTGCTTTGCTCTTTATTGTTGAAGTGTGCAGTGTCACCATGCCGAGATCAAAAGAGCTCTCTAAGGCCTTCAGGAAGAAGGTTATAGATGCCTACGAGTCTGGGAATGGATTTAAAAAGATCTCCAAACAATTTGAAATCAATCATTCGACTGTCCGGAAGATCATCTACAAGTGGAGAAGATTCCAAACAACTGCCAACTTGTTCAGGCCAGGCTGCCCCAGCAAGTTCAGCCCGAGAGCAGACCGCAAGATGCTGAAAGATGTCTCTAAGAACCCCAGAATGTCATCACGGGACCTACAGGTAGCTCTTGCCACTGTTGATGGCAAAGTGCACGAGTCTACCATTAGAAAGAGGCTGCACAAATTTGATCTACATGGGAGGTGTGCCAGGAGGAAACCTTTGCTGTCCAGAAAGAACATCTGGGAAAGACTAAAGTTTGCCAATGAACACCTAGTACTCTAGTAGCTCATGGTGGTTGAGTATGCACTTTATTGTACAGACCTAAACTCTTCAGGAATCCACTAATTGAAGGTCCAGGAACAATATTTGGTTGGTAACACATTTGCCACTGACGGCGAAATAGCTGAAATGGCCATACCCCTTTTTGGGCCACGCCCCCTTTTTTGCCGTGACTGTATCTACAGAACCGTTGGACCTAGGAGGTTGCGCGACCACTCAAAATTTGCGCAATGGCCACATTATGGGGGGTCAGTAATACATTTTCATATCCAAAAGTCAATAGTTTTTAAGATAATTGCCAAAAACCGATTTCAACATGTTACGAACTACAATTGTATGATACCACCAAGGCCACAACATTATATGACACTTATACCTTTTGCATCATCCTATTTTGGAATTTACTTATTTGGATTTCTACACTTTTCGCCTTTACTACAGCCACAAAACGTGACACATTTAATGTTCCTGTCTCTGCAAGTGCACGTTTTGGTACTCATACATGCTCTTGGGCATTTGCATGGAGGAGGCAGGTCATCGGGCCTGCACGATACTGGCAGTATCACTGGTGTTATGCCAACGTCCGTTGCTTCATACCCATAGTGGAGTGGATCTGGTTTGGTGACGGCAGGAGTTGGGGCTTGCAACCACATCTTACACTGAAGAAATGCTCGCTTTATGTGTTCTCGTAGCGTTGATGAACAGCACACAAGCTGGTTGAAGTCCAGTTCTTTCTTGGAGTTGTGGTACTGCTCCCATCGATATTCATCGAAAGTGGAACAGTCGGTCTTCTTTAATCCAGACACAAGGAACTTTTCAGCATTGCTTGTTATCTGTGGTGACAGTTCTTCTACACCAAACCCTTCCAGTAGGGAGAGATCGATGGATGCTTTCAGGCCAGACAGCTTTGGACCCACCTTGCTGGTACTGTCGCAACCGCTGAGAGCATGAATGGCTGGGAGACACGACACCAAACCGTTGTCCAGTTGATCAACCAACATGTGGACTGGTACAGTTTTCTTTGTTTTCCGGTTACCAAGCTTCACGTACAGCTTTTGTAGTTGCCAGGTTGTGTTGAAGTGGAAGATGAGGTTGACAAAGACATCTGTGTCAGGCGAGTCGACCAAGACTGATTGAACCCCGTGTTTCACAACACCATCATTAATATGGAACATGATTCTGTCGTCGGCTTCTTCTTGGTTGCTTGAGAGCTCTGCGATCTGTGTTTCAGTGCCAGCTAACAGTTTCCTGCATTCACCCCCATATACTCCTCCAAATAATATTTCCTTGTCCGACTCGACATTCTGCAGCATCCACTTGAAGACATACTCCTGCAACCGAACTTTGTTCAACATTGAGCTCCAGAACATATCAAGATCGACAGGGAGTTTCTGATTGTCAGACCCAATGGTGATTGTGATTTGTTCTGAGGAACTTCGCTGTGCCCGTTCCATTTGCTTGATTGATGATTTTTGATAAACATCAAAAATAATGTCTATTCTTGTGGACACGGAGCCTGTAGCAAGAATCCTGTTGGAAAGACTCTCAGCCAATTCCCCGAATGTGTGAAGGCCCATCTTTTTCATCGGTAGTTTACGCACAAGTGCCATGAAGTCCACTATTGTCATCTGAGCGTCACTCTTTACATTCCTCGTCTCCTGTGGAAGGCGACTGACAAGTTCCCTGGCTAAGGAGGCTTTATCGGGCTTCTTCAATTTGATGCCATCTTTACATTCAGTGGTGAGGAACTGGGATGTGCTGGTCAATTCATACTTCAGGAGTTCTAGCATGCTGTACCCTCTTTCTCTAGCATAGTCAATGTACCTAACCGTTTCCGCTGCATCCTTTTTCGCCATCGATTTCTTCGCTGTGAACGGAGTAGAAGTACGTTTCACGAAAACAGTCTTGCGGTTGGTAGGGATTGTATCATGTAGGTGCTTCTCCTTATCCTGAAATCTGGTCTCAACAAACTCTTCATAACTCTTCTCACCAATTTCCAGGCATTCAAGTAATCCGTCGACAACCTCCTGGGGAATGTCAGCTCCAGTAGAGATGTTCTGAAGTCTGATTCCAGCGTCGAACGGATTGTTGATGGATTTTATGTAATCCAGAAGGGCCTTTGCACGAACATGGCCAATCTTCGTAGAACTTGGATTGAACTCATGGTGTAGGCTCAGCTCACTGTCATCTTTGTCTCCCAAGTTGCACCATTCCAGCAGCTGTGCCACATGAAGATCTTTCTCATGCTTTAGGAGATTCCATAAGGCTACTGCTTCTTTCTGTCTGGTCATCCCAATGATACCTCCAGCAACCTTGGCGGGTTTATTGTAACACTTCTCGAGTGCCATGTCAAATCCTACTGCACTGCCTTGTCGGGTAGTGTGGTACATCACCCATCCACCATCTGTAAAGCATCTGTAGATACCCGGGAACTTCCTTTGTAGGTCCAGGCAATCTTCAAGGAACAGCGTACCTCATCTGCTATAGTTTGTCCGGCCAAACCCGAAGAACAAAGGCATGCACCTCCGCACAGCTGAAACGACAAAACACCCATGACCGGAATTTCTAGCCATGTCTAGACTCTAGTCTAGACTCTAGACTAAATTCTAGTCTAGACTCTAGTCTAGACTCTAGTCTTGACTCTAGTCTAGACTCTAGTCTAGTCTAGACTCTTCAGGAATCAAGTAATTGAACAATAGGAACAGGAACAGGAACAATTACGAATAATATTGTAGTTCGTAACATGTTGAAATCGGTTTTTGGCAATTATCTTAAAAACCATTGACTTTTGGATATGAAAATGTATTACTGACCCCCCATAATGTGGCCATTGCGCAAATTTTGAGTGGTCGGGCAACCTCCTAGGTCCAACGGTTCTGTAGATACAGTCACGGCAAAAAGGGGGCGTGGCCCAAAAAGGGGTGTGGCCATTTCAGCTATTTCGCCGTCAGTGGCAAATGTGTTACCAACCAAATATTGTTCCTGGACCTTCAATTAGTGGATTCCTGAAGAGTTTAGGTCTGTACAATAAAGTGCATACTCAACCACCATGAGCTACTCTAGTATAGGCAAAGCCAGCACTTCTGGAACAATGTGCTCTGGACAGATGAGTCAACAGTAGAGCTATTTTTCCACAGTACCAGAAGACATGTTTGGCGAAAACCAAAGACAGCATTTGACCACAAGAACCTGATACCAACTGTAAAGCATGGTGGTGGAAATATTATGCTTTGGGGCATCTTTGCTGCATCAGGGCCTGGGCAGCTCACCATCATAGAATCCACTATGAATTCTTCATTGTACCAGAGGGTGCTTGAGGATAATGTGAGGCCATCTGTCGGAAAGTTGAAGCTCAACCGAAGGTGGACCTTGCAACATGACAATGGCCCTAAACATACCAGTAAATCCACCAAGGAATGGTTGAAAAGAAAGAAATGGAGGGTTCTGGAATGTCCAAGTCAAAGCCCGAATCTAAATCCCATCGAGATGTTGTGGGGGGATTTGAAACGAGCTGTGTATGCAAGAAACCCCTCAAACATCGCACAGCTGAAAGAATTCTGCATGGAGGAGTGGGCAAAAACTTCTCCCAGTCGATGTCAGAGACTGGTAGACAGTTATAAGAAACGCCTACTTGAGGTTGTTTCTGCCAAAGGGGGCAATACCACCTATTAGAGCCAAGGGGGTACTTACTTTTTCCACATGCGAAATTTGCATTTATGTTTATTTAAATTATACAATGGACTACAAAATGTAAATGTTTCATGATATTTGTTATATTATATCACCTTTATCTCTCAATATTGTTGAAATTAAGATCAAATAGCTGCATGTTGAAATATGTTAAAAAAGTCAAAACTTTACATGGGGTGTACTTACTTTTTCATGTGACTGTGTATATATATATATATATATATATATATATATACGAGCAGAAGTACCCGGCATTGCCGGGCGGGGGAGGGGAGGGGGAGGGGGAAGGGGAGGGGAGGGGAACGGAACGGGGGGAGAGCGAGCCCCTTGGTAAAGCGAGCGATTTTTTTTTTTCGTAGCGTCATAGCGATTTTTTTTGTCATAGCGTCATAGCGTCATATCGTTAATAGCGTTCATAGCTTCATAGCGTTTCATAGCGTCATAGCGTTTCATAGCATCATAGCGATTTTTTTTTTTCATAGCGTCATAGCGTCATATCGTTCAAAGCGTTCATAGCTTCATAGCGTTTCATAGCGTCATAGCGTCATAGCGTCATAGCATCATAGCGTCATAGCGTCATCGCATTCATAGCGTTTCATAGCGATTTTTTTTTTCATAGCGTCATAACGTCATAGCGTTCATAGCGTCATAGCGTCATCACGTGATCGCTCTGAGCGAATCAGCGTCCACCTGCTCTGATGCCGTTGATTCCGTGCGCTGAAATGCGCTGAGGTAAATATGAATAAACAAGTACAAAAAGTTTTAATTAAAACAAAAGCCGCGTCGATGTTACACAATGCCTAGATGCAGCTGTGCCTATAACGTCGATGTTATAGGCACAGGACATTCCTATTGATTCGGTTACTTGATGTTATTTTTGTGCAAAGTGAAAATATATCTCGGCAATTTCCCATGTGTGGCGACGAATTTTTAATATATCTCGGCATTTTCCCGTCTGTTATTTCAGGCGGTGTATGACTGACCATGCCGCGATTTAAAAAAAATATATCTCGGCAATTTCCCGTGTGTGGCGACACGTGAACGAAGCTATGCTCCTCTCTCCACATTATTGTGACGACGTCTAAATTAAATATTTCATCGTGACGATTGTCATCAAATGGACGAATTTTTTATATATCTCGGCATTTTCCCGTCTGTTATTTCGGGTGGTGTATGACTGACCATGCCGCGATTAAAAAAAAAAAAATCTCAATGTACTTGAAGTTACAGGCCTTTGAGAATTCATTTCGTTCTATAAAGGGCAACTTTCATCGGATTTTCTTCACGTTTTTTTTCAACCGAGTCTAAAACTATGTTAGCGACTGTGAAAAATGAAATGATATATCGAATTTGATTTGAAAGCAAACTGTGTGAGAGAGCAAGACACCACGGGCCTACAAAACAGGCCTCAAAGCTATGCGAGTTAATAAAATGGTGGATATTTGTTTATATGAAGCCTCTCCCACAATGGGTGGAGCTATGGTTCCCAGAATGGGTGGAGCTTTGAGGTTTTGTCTTCTCTGCAAGAACAACAAGAACAACAAGAAGAAGAAGAAGAACAAGAACAACAGCAGAGGGCACTCTATGAGCAGCGTCTGCGACGCGGCTAAAAATATGGATCGTCAAATATTTTGAGTTCGGCCATGTTCGTCCCAGGCTCAATGGGCATGTCTCTGCCAAATATCAAGCACGTAAGCCTCTCCGTTTAGGAGTCTATCGGTAACATTACACACACACACACACACACACACACACACACACACACACACACACACACACACACACACACACACACACACACACACACACACAGTGTTTTATATATATACAGTATATATATATACGTATATATATATATATATATATATATATATATATATATATATATATATAGGTGTTTGCATTAAAACATCAGCAATATCCACACGTGACAATAGAGGTTTTCCTCACTTAAAAAAAAAAAAAAGAATCCTTTTTTTAATCATTTTTGCAGAACATGTGCAAAACATGACCTGCATTCACCGTCGGTGGTGCAGGTTTGAATCGCTGCTCATGACGTCAATCGGTATGAGGGTTGTATAAATAAGTTTATTCAGCAAAACTGGTCGTCCTCCTTTTAGGATTTCGATGTAAAACATGATTATAAATAAAACATAAGACGTTAACACTACGTGCTTTACTTAGACTTTATTTAATGGTAAAAAAAATTCTGTTTTTAATACGTACATGAAAGGATAACTATTCTGGAGGGCGGGTATTCGTCGCTGCAGCACGCACTTGACGCCTGAGCCTGACGGAGAAGAAAGGAATATGGCGGATTACGCTTACCCAACGAACGGCAGTGCTGGGCCCGTCGGCGGACACGCAGCGCACCTTGATTTCACCGAAGATTATCAGCTTTTAGACCAAGGGGATGGTAGTGGCGCGATGTCTCAAGGGGGTCCGGTGCCCGTCCAGGAAAACATGGCTTGTGGTGGCTCCGGTGCTGTAGCGAGAGTCGGACCTGCGGGAGATGCTGGTGGCGGTGCTGGAGCTGGGCGCGGGGAAGCTGGAGACGACGCAGATGGAGCGAAAATCAACGCGAGTAGGGGAGAGGAGGATGATGGGTAAGGTCGCTGAAGGAATTGTGAAAAGTCGTGTTCGGTTGTAAATGTTTTATAAAATTAAAATCGTTTAATTCGGTAAGAAAAACTAAAATGTATTTTGTTCAGGAACGATCGACAAAACTCAATCTGCGAGTTTGAAAATTTATTGTGCAAATTGACGCCGTATTCGTGCTTTGAGCGGCCTCTTTTGTACGACAAGGCCTTGTCGTCCCGTCCCGCCTTTGTTCTCCATTTTCTTTCTCTCCTGTCAGTTCTCGGGAGAGCGTTCTGCGCATGCGCGTTACATAAATACGAGTTCCCTTCAAGGAATGCTGACGCAGGAGTCTCATCAAAGTCTGGACTAATGTCGCCGATTTGTGTTTGGTTTTGTCCGTGCTGGAGCCTGTAAATGTGAGGGTCAAACATGGAATCGCCCGGAGTTTGAATGACTGATCTCTCGCACCGGACGCTCTAAGTCTAAGTTGTTAGACCCCCCGTACCCCTCGATCTATCCGAGGGCCTTTCACTCACTCACCTTGGGCAGGTTGGTGGTCTTCCTGTCTTCTACCGACTCCTCTCCGGCCTTGCCCTCCCAGCTCTCTCTGGGCTCTGTCCCCCAAATATTCCTACAGGTCGCACAAGATCTGCCTGGAACCCTCTTATGGTTAAACTGCCAAAATCTAGGCTCTCTGCTCACCTTCACTCTTTCATTCCCCTTTTCTCCCACCTCTGGAACAAACTCTCCCACTCCCTTCAATCCCACTCCTCCCTCCATGTCTTTAAAACAGCTGTTCACCACCATCTCTTATCTTTCCCCATCCAAAACCTTGATCTTTTCTACCCCCGCTAATTCACCCCAGATCCACTTTGTTTGAAATTCCAACTTCGTTCCTGGAAGTCCTGGCCGTGTCCATATGTTTTATACCTCTCCCACCTCCTCTTCCCATGCCTCTCCCTCCCACAGATCTCTCGATGTACCTGCTCTCAAATGTTGTTTGTGTCCTTCCCCCTCTCTCCCCATCTTGTCTACCGCTCCCGATGTTATATGTTTTATGTGTCGGTTTGTCTTTCTGTGTGATTAACGTTCGCTCTTTCACGAGCCTCGATGTTGTATACAAAAAAAAAAAAAAATTACACCAACTTGAGCCTGAGGTGAGGAAAAACAATGAATTTTGACCCAGGAGGAGCCATTCGGCCAATCATGTCTACACTACGCCAACTTGATATCATTGGGGTTTAATTTGGGGATGTGACACATATATATATATATATATATATATATATATATATATATTACATATATATATATACATACATACATACATACATACATACATACATACATACATATACCCTGCAAAAAAAGAAACGCAAAAGTAGTAAAATCGTAAATATCTGTCAGAGTGTTGCCGATATCCATACAAAATTAACACCAAAAATGAATTGGTCATTTCTGCATGGATTGGGATTGATTTGTGTGGAACGAATGACGTACTGCAGAAATTTGGCGAAAAGATGGAACAATCGCAAAAACAACCACGTGAGAGCGCCGAAACACACCAACATGACATGCACGTGCAACATCACTTGTGGGGCTATAAAAACGTTGGGTTTTCATTTGCATGCCATCACAATCTTACAGCAAGTGAACAGCGAAAACATGCCACGACTCACGGATGAGATTCTTGGGCCACACGTCCTTCCCATTTTGCAACAAGCGAACGTCATTTTCCAACAACACAACGCCCGACCTCACACGGCAAGACTGACAACAGCCTTTTTGAGGAATCACAGCATCCAGGTCTCCAGATTTAAACCCAATCAAACATTAATGGGATGCACTGGATCAACGACTGCGAGCACGTCAGCAACAACCACAGAACCTCCGACAGTTGGCACAAGCACTGCAGGCAGAGTGGGTGAACCTTCACCAGGCCACAATTCGGGATGTGACTGCTTCCATGGGACGACGATGCCGGTCAGTTTTGGACTCCAATGGTGGCCATACAAGATATTGAGCCCAGATGACCTTCACCTTGAAAATCTACTGTTCCATGTGTGCCATATGGAACCTGGGTCAATGAGAATGATGTGTGCCAATTTTGAACAATCGATGACCATCTGTTAATTATTTATATGATATATAAAATATACATCTAAAATCACTTTTGCGTTTCTTTTTTTGCAGGGTATATATATATTTATATATTTGTACCCCTCCCCGTACCGCTCTATCTCTGACCCCCCTCCCCGTACCCCTCTATCTTCGATCCCCCTCCCCGTACCCCTCTATCTTCGATCCCCCTCCCCGTACCCCTCTATCTTCGATCCCCCTCCCCGTACCCCTCTATCTTCGATCCCCCTCCCCATACCCCTCTATCTTCGATCCCCCTTCCCGTACCCCTCCCCGTAGCCCTCTATCTCTGAACCCCCCCCCCATACCCCTCTATCTCTGTTTGCCCCCCCCCCGTACCCCTCTATCTCTGATCCCCCTGCCCGTACCCCTCGATCTCTGATCTCCCCCCACCCCCTTTACCCCTCTATCTCCGATTTCTCCCGTACCCCTCGATCTCCGATCCCCTCCCTCCTATACCCCTCTATCTCCAATGTTTCGACGTACCAATCTAATGCCAATTTAATTTTTTCTTCCTTGTCTCAGTAAGATGTTCGTTGGTGGCCTCAGCTGGGAGACTTCTAAGCAGGATCTAAGAGACTACTTTTGCAAGTTTGGCGAGGTCGTGGACTGCACCATCAAAGTCGACCCGGTCAGCGGTCGTTCCAGAGGATTTGGCTTTATTTTGTTTCGGACCGCTGCCTCTGTTGATGAGGTACATCATGCTGGGATGATCGAGATTTGAAAACTAAAAAAATAGTTAGCTGTTGTGTTAGCCTGTCTGTGCGGAGTACCGGTAACTTGTGGTTGTGGTACTTTCAGAGGACTGGTAGTTATTGTACGATTTTCTTACCATCGTCACTTCTAATGCAGGTGTTGGCCTTAAAAGATCACCGACTGGACAGTAGAGTGATTGACCCCAAGCGTGCCAAAGCCATGAAGAAGGAACCGGTAAAGAAAATATTTGTGGGTGGTGTGAGCCCCGACACTGAAGAGGACAAGATTCGGGAATATTTCTCAACTTTTGGAGAGGTAAGGAGTAGTAAGGAATTCTGGCTGGTACCACCGGCACTGATGGGTTTGCGGTTACTCGCTGGTGTATTCTGGTGCCGTCCTGATCGCCCGTGCTTGTTGCGTCAAATCTTGTAATGTGACGTTTTGTTTAGAGATTGGCGTCCTCCTTTCTCTTCGTTTTGTTGTTTGGAGATTGGCGTCTTGTTCTCATTTTGGAGAATGGCGTCCTTTCTCCTCGTTTTGTTATTTGGAGATTGGCGTCCTCCTTTGTCCTCGTTTTTTTGTTTGGAGATTGGCGTCCTCCTTTCTCTTCGTTTTGTTGTTTGGAGATTGGCGTCCTTCTTTCTCCTCGTTTTGTTGTTTGGAGATTGGCGTCCTTCTTTCTCTTCGTTTTGTTGTTTGGAGATTGGCGTCCTTCTTTCTCCTCGTTTTGTTATTTGGAGATTGGCGTCCTCCTTTGTCCTCGTTTTGTTTTTTGTGGATTGGCGTCCTTCTTTCTCCTCGTTTTGTTTGTTGGAGATTGGCATCCTCGTTTCGCCTCGTTTTGTTGTTTGGAGATTGGCGTCCTTTCTCCTCGTTTTGTTGGAGATTGGTGTCCTTTGTCCTCGTTTTGTTGTTTGTGGATTGGCGTCCTCCTTTCTCCTCGTTTTGTTGGAGATTGGCGTCCTCCTTTCTCCTCGTTTTGTTGGAGATTGGCGTCCTCCTTTCTCCTCGTTTTGTTGGAGATTGGTGTCCTCCTTTCTCCTCGTTTTGTTGAGATTGGCATGCTCATTTCTTCTCGTTTTGTTGGAGATTGGTGTCCTTTGTCCTCGTTTTGTTTGTGGATTGGCATCCTCCTTTCTCCTCGTTTTGTTGAGATTGGCGTCCCTCGTTTCGCCGTTTTGTTGTTTGGAGATTGGCGTCCTTTCTCCTCGTTTTGTTTGGTACTTTCTTGTGAAGTTAAGGATTGTTTTTGTCAAGAGGGTTTGTGTTGTGTCATGCTTGTATATGATTAGAGAAGTTTTCGTTTGTCTGTTTGACTTCTATGCTTCCCTGACTGCTGGATGGGATGAGCTGACAACTGTTGGTACCCTGGGGTCGGCCATTGGGAGAGGGGGATGGAGGGGGTTGACATCCACGTTTGCTCCCTTCCCCGTTCGTCTGAATCCAACCCTTTTTCTTCGTTTCCTTTTTCCCACTTCTTCCTGGTTGTTAATTCCCTTGCTTGTCTCCTGCACTAATCAATTTTTGCTGTTTTCCTGTTCGGCTTCTCGTTCTATTGACTTAAATTTAACGTCATCGCTGGTGAAAGAAGGAAGGGTTTTCCTGGGTCTTTTTATATTTATTATTTTCCCATTTGAGTCGTACTGTGGAACCATTTGTCAATTGGCTGCTTGATTTTGCTTTTTGAAAAGTTTGACATTGTCCTTGTACATGTGCATATCATCGTACTAATAACCTTGCTTTTGCCCCGTCTTCCTCGGGCAGGTGGAAGGGATCGAGCTTCCGGTGGATGTCAAGTCCAGCAAACGACGAGGCTTTTGTTTCGTGACCTTTCAGGACGAGGCATCGGTGAGGCGGGCCATGGAGAGGAAGTTTCATGAGATTGGAGCTAGCAAGGTTTGTTTTGAAATCGTACTGGATTGGTTTTCTATTTATTTATTTATTTCTTTTGGAACTGCGTGGCAATTTGATCATTTGATATAACCACCTTTAGAGGCCATTTTAAAGTAATGTCGAGCATTGATTTTATCTACTTTGAGATATTTCAAAGTACTAGCGGGGCACGCTTGCCCTCTGTTTTGGAGTACCCTTCTCATTTTATCAGAGTACTACGTATATGCTCCCGAGGAGTACGGATAAAGTACGTGCTTGTTTGCTGGACTTATGTGGCCACTTAAGGCCAGTGTTGGAGTTGGAACCAGAGGTAGAGACTGATTTGGAACCTCCACGCAGGCCCAATAACACAATTGTCAGTTTTGGAGTTCCAGTGGCATCCATGTTGGTTTGCTCCATTATAGTAAAGATTTTTGTATTTAAATTTGCAAATGTATGGGCAACAGATATATAGATAGAAAACAAACAAAAAAAACACCTGGCAATTTCATGCATTCCTGAAATGGTTGATGTCGCTGCCATGATCTTCGTCATTCTACTCCATATATTTTGGTCATGTATTGTGACTGCCCCTTTAAGAGGCATGTGGAATCTGTGTGTACCCCAAAGGGTCTTTTGTTTATCCTGCTGATGGTTTTGATTTATACTGTCGGTGGCCATTGGCAGAGCTTGGTAGTTTATATATGGACGGATGGTTGATTGATTATTTGGAGTTTTTATGTTGTTGTTGATGTCGGTCTTGTGAAAAGTTGAATGTGAGGTCGGTTTGTTCATGCTTCACCTTGCACCCTCACATCCCCTGCCCCTCCTCCCAACCGCTCCCTCCCCCCAAAGAACATCCTAGTGAAAGGTAATTGCTTTCTTCTCAGAAACTACACACGCAATTCAAATAAAACTTGACCACAACCTTCATCACCCGTGATGTACCAAAGTTTGTTCATGACATTAAAAAAAATTGGGCCTTAAAGGGGTCTACAGGGGAATGGGAGGGGGTTGCCCCCCAAAATAGCTATTTGCTTTATTCTCAGAAACTTTGCATGCAATTCTGATGAAAGTTTACCGCAACCTTTATATGCCATGTTGTACCAAAGTTTGTTCACGACGTTAAAAAAAAATTGGGCTCTAAAGGGGTCTACAGGGGAATGGGAGGGGGTTGCCCCCCAAAATAGCTATTTGTTCTTTTCTCTGAAACTACACACACAATTTCAATAAAACTTGACCACAACCTTCATCACACGTGATGTACCAACGACCAACGTTTGTTGAAGGCATTAGAAAAATTTGGGTCTGAGGAGGTATATGGGGTGGGGATGTTGCCCCCCAAAATAGGTATTTTTTTGTATGTTTAACATCTTATGATTCCATTCGTGATTAGTATAATTGTACACGTCTTCTAGCTATGTTCTTTTTATTTTATATATTTAATGGTTGCTTTTTGTTTTCTTTTTGTTTTTCAGTGTGAAATAAAGCTGGCACAACCCAAGGAAGTCTATCAAAACCAGACTTGGGGTCGTGGGGGCCGCGGGGGTAGGGGCAGAGGCACTGTTGCAACAACTGGAGGAAATGGTAGTGGAGGTGAGCGTTCCTACTTTTATTTGCTTGCAATTACAAATATGTATCCATAAGGCTTTGGCTAAGATTTTAAAAATAATAAACACTTGCAATGCATCTGTAGGGTAATCTATGCCAACTATTTGTTAAAAAAGAAAAAAAGAAAAAAAAAGATGAACAGGGAATAAAACAAACTAAAATGCAGCAATTATATTATGCTAAACGGCGTCATTGTTTTTACATAAATGCTTGCCAATGTCACTACTGTGTTTACTTTGCATGCACCTGGTGGCAAGCGAGGTGCTGCTGAGTTTGGAAATGGGAGAAAATAGGACATTAGGTGAGCGGTGATGGAAGGGAGACGTTTTAAATGAGATAGGATTATGTCCAAGGACTGTGGTCCTGGGGTTGGTTGGGTGGTCAATAACTCCTGTCCTCATGACATCATAATTCGACAAGTGCAATGCTGTATCTGATCAGTTTGAAATTTCTTGAGTGTTCTTTGCAACAAGAGGAGAATGTAAATCAATGACGTCATAGGTCACTTCGTTTGGTAGCCATATTTGATTGAACATAAAAACTTTAAAATTCAACTTCTCCATAGCGGCTGACCAGATCGATGTGAATCTCCATGCACATGATTACTGGATGTGGAGAATATAAGGTGAAAATTTTAGCTTCATAGTTGCCGTAGTCTAGAAGCCACATTGGATTGAACGAAGATTTTAATTTAAAAAAAAAACGATTCTCTTGAACCGCTCCATCCATCAACGTTAAACTTAAAAATTATGATCAACTCATCAAGGGGAATACTTGCTTAAAATTTAAACATGATCGGTCGCATGGTCTGATGGCGAGTTTTTTCTTTTTCTTTTTTAAAATAAACTGTTTGAAGAAGAAGAAACCTCCATGTGTGTGTATATATATATATATATATATATATATATATATATATATATATATATATATATATATATATATATATATATATATATATATATATACATATATAACTGTAAGAAATAGTAGAAACTCCAAAGTACAAGCAGGGCGTCTCATTTGTATTGAATATATAATCGTTAGATTAAATAAGACGCGGACGTAGCTTCAGGACGTCGATCTTTAATTGTCGACAAGCTTTCGACCAACAAAGGTCTTCTTCTGAGTCTACAAAAACAGCAGGCATGTATATCAGTCAAGTGTGTATGGTGATATGTGTGTGAGATGTGTGATGTGTGTAGAAAATGCATACAGAAGGAAGAGCCACGCCAAAGTACACTCACCAGCCCCAAGTTCGACGGAAGTGACCGTTTGCGTTACGGTCACTTCCGTTAGGGTGCACGTGCATATACAAATATAGAGATATACATACATAAACACACAAGCATATATTCATATCCCATTTATATTCATATAATATATTTATATATTTATATAAATGACATATAAAGGTAGAATGAATGAATGAATGAATGATGAATGAATGAATGAATGAATGGGTTACGGTTAACAATTTGATTGGGTTGATGTGGGAACATGCTTTAGTCATCAAAATTTATGCCATGAGGGACTTTTGTCCGAAGTTTGTGTATCCAAAAGGACTCACGTTTCAGAATCGTGGTGTGTGATCGATTTGTGATTGATTCAATGGCAGAGATCTGAATGTCATTTATAGAGTGATCCGGTTGATTAAAGTGTATCGTGTAAGGTAGAGATTTGCCCTGAGTGGTGTGGAAGTTATTGATTTCTGACCGGGTGTTATTAAATCGTGTGTAGAGTGTATTTTCAGTTTTTCCAACATATTGTTTGTTGCACTTTTGGCAAGTGATTAGGTATATGACCCATGTAGATTTGCAGTTCATATAGGAGGTGATGGGGAATTTTTGTCCAGTGCTAGAACTACAGAATTTGTTTCCTTCTAGTAAATGTTTGTGAATAATGCATTTGTTTGCTGTGCATTTATAGAAGCCAGGGATCCTAGTTTCTTTGTTGTGGGGCTGTGGGTGCTTTGCTTTTACCAAGAGGTCCCTGAGTGTCCGACCACATCGAAATGATGTTAGTGGAGGTTGAGGAAATGTGGTGCCGAGTGTTTCTGATTGATGGAGGAGAGGAAGGGCCTTATTCAGAATACTTGGCAATTGGGATGAGGTAGCAGAGTAGGTGGTTACCAGTGGGACACGGTTAGTTGCAGGTTTGGGTTTGTAAGTCAGAAGGTCTGCTCTCGGTATGCGTTTTGCTCGGGTTATTGCTTCTTGCACAGAGTGAGGGTCATAGTTTCTTGCAATGAAGTGTGTTTCTAATTGGCAGAGAGAAGTTTCTTCTGCCATTTTTGTTGAGCAAATGCGTCTTACTCTGAGTGCTTGACTGTATGGTATGCTTGCAATTGTATGTTTAGGATGAGATGAAGAAGGGAGAAGGTAAGAGTGAGTGTCTGTTGGTTTGGTGTATAGTTCTGTTTCGAGTCTGTTATTTTGAAGCGTGAGTGATGTGTCTAGAAAGTGAACTTCGGACTGTGAGCTGTCGAATGTGAACTTGATGGTCGGATGAATCAAATTTAATTCATTTTGGAATTGTGCGAGACTACGGGGGGATTTTGACCAGATGAACTGGATGTCATCAATATAACGTACCCAGGATTTTTCCAAGATTCCGTGATGAGGTTGTGCATTGATCTTGGCCTCTATCATTCCCATGAAGATGTTAGCGTACGATGGTGCAACAGGGGTACCCATAGCGGTACCTTGAGTTTGAATGTAATGTCGTCCGTTGAATTGGAAATTATTCAGTTTGAGTGTCAGTTCTAATAGGCGCATAAGGTCTTGAGTAGGTGGCATTGGGACTTGTCGTGTATCGAGGGCTTTGCGGCATGCAGACAGGCCTTCTGAATGTGGAATATTAGTGTAGAGGGATGTAACATCTGCTGTGACTAAAATGGTTTGGGAGTTGAAAGGTGAGTATATTCTGTTCAATCCTTGGATGTGGGTCAGAAAACTGGTTGTGTCCTTGAGGTATGAGGAGAGCTTCAACACGCTATGAGGAGAGCTTGAGAGGAGCTATGAGCTATGAGGAGAGCTTGAGAGCTTCAACACGAGAGGACGTAAATGACAGTCAACAAATTTTGATATGAGAACAGTTGGACATGTGCAGCCAGATACGATTGGTCTACCTGGATTGTTTACCTTGTGTATTTTAGGAAGAAAATAAAGGTTAGGGCAATGAGGATCTTTCGGAACCAAGCGAGATTTGATGGTTTTATCCACCCGAATAGAATCTACTACCTTTTTAACCTCTTCAAGATGTAAAAGGGTAGGGTCGGATGGGAGCTCTTTGTAAGTATCACTATGTAGTTGACGATTACCTTCTGCAACGTAATCGGTAGTCGACATAATGACAATGCCAGTACCTTTAACTGCTGGCTTTATGACTATCTTTTCATTGTTTTGGAGATTGTGAAGTGCTCGTCGCTCTGCCTTTGTAAGATTGTCTATGTCTGGAACAATTATATTTTTGTGCCACCTTTTCAGTTTCATTGCTCACTTGTTCCATATAGACATGTAGATATGGATTGTCAACACGTGGTGTCCAGGTGCTTTTTGGTTTAGGTAAAGTGAGTTGTGGTGTATTAGTATCGGTGTATGTGATTGTATGCGTGGTTGAATGCTTCAGGATTTCTACATTACCATCACAGCAGACATGTCACGAAATGGCGATCGCGCTCACAACAACAACAACAACAACAACAACGATGTATACCTGACCACCACGATCAATGAACTTCAACGATTGATGCAAAAAAGACAAAGACATGAACTACACTTCACTTACCTAAACGAATATAAACAACGAGGGATCGTACCTAAAGGTCTCCTCATTAAAAAACGATCTTGCTTCGCAACGCAAACCAATGATGACGTCATCACTGCACGTTGGAATCTACTGCTATGGAACACTGCTCAACAACTACTGGAGATTGTAATAACACAAGTAAAAATAAAATTAATCAAATTGAATGAGAACATCAGCCAAAAGAAGGAGAAGATGTGGAAGAATGTGAATCCTGGACAATACCACCACATAATGTGCTCATTCAATGATAAGCTAATGGCTGCTAAACACGACATTGTTAAAGTTAAGGAAAGGAAACTTAAACGTGATGAAATGTTATGCAAGCATATAAAACCATCTCAAGAGAATACACCCATTGCAAACAATAACCAGGTAACTCCAACCACCACTCCCAACCACTTTTCTCCAACCACTTCTGACCAACCACTACAACCACTTCCAACCACTTCTCCACCAATTCAACCACTCCATCTTCAACCACCCCAACCACTCCAACCACTTCCAACCACTTCTCAAACCACTTCTGACCAACTTAAGCATAAACACAAAAATCGACATTATCGTAAAAAACAATACACAAACCGCAGACATCATTACATGCAGAACCGTTCCTCCATGGAAATGAACACAGCTGAGGTTGAAAATAGTCAAACCAAAAACAATAGAACTTCTACTGCAACCAAACTTGTAGATCTACCTAAACTCGGGATCATCAATCTTTCCAATCATTCCCTCAGTGAGGCGGAAATAAACCTGCTCTCTAAGGGTTTAAAATTTTGCCCAATCGCTCCACAAATAGACCAATTACAATTGAAAGAAGATTTAAAAGATTTCTGTAGGCGAATGACATTAAAGGCACACTTTGCTAAAGTACACCCAGCACCATCAACGCCACAACAAACGACAGCAACAACCACGCATACAATCACATACACCGATACTAATACACCACAACTCACTTTACCTAAACCAAAAAGCACCTGGACACCACGTGTTGACAATCCATATCTACATGTCTATATGGAACAAGTGAGCAATGAAATTGAAAAGGTGGCACAAAAATATAATTGTTCCAGACATAAGGACAATCTTACAAAGGCAGAGCGACGAGCACTTCACAATCTCCAAAACAATGAAAAGATAGTCATAAAGCCAGCAGATAAAGGTACTGGCATTGTCATTATGTCGACTACCGATTACGTTGCAGAAGGTAATCGTCAACTACATAGTGATACTTACAAAGAGCTCCCATCCGACCCTACCCTTTTACATCTTGAAGAGGTTAAAAAGGTAGTAGATTCTATTCGGGTGGATAAAACCATCAAATCTCGCTTGGTTCCGAAAGATCCTCATTGCCCTAACCTTTATTTTCTTCCTAAAATACACAAGGTAAACAATCCAGGTAGACCAATCGTATCTGGCTGCACATGTCCAACTGTTCTCATATCAAAATTTGTTGACTGTCATTTACGTCCTCTCGTGTTGAAGCTCTCCTCATACCTCAAGGACACAACCAGTTTTCTGACCCACATCCAAGGATTGAACAGAATATACTCACCTTTCAACTCCCAAACCATTTTAGTCACAGCAGATGTTACATCCCTCTACACTAATATTCCACATTCAGAAGGCCTGTCTGCATGCCGCAAAGCCCTCGATACACGACAAGTCCCAATGCCACCTACTCAAGACCTTATGCGCCTATTAGAACTGACACTCAAACTGAATAATTTCCAATTCAACGGACGACATTACATTCAAACTCAAGGTACCGCTATGGGTACCCCTGTTGCACCATCGTACGCTAACATCTTCATGGGAATGATAGAGGCCAAGATCAATGCACAACCTCATCACGGAATCTTGGAAAAATCCTGGGTACGTTATATTGATGACATCCAGTTCATCTGGTCAAAATCCCCCCGTAGTCTCGCACAATTCCAAAATGAATTAAATTTGATTCATCCGACCATCAAGTTCACATTCGACAGCTCACAGTCCGAAGTTCACTTTCTAGACACATCACTCACGCTTCAAAATAACAGACTCGAAACAGAACTATACACCAAACCAACAGACACTCACTCTTACCTTCTCCCTTCTTCATCTCATCCTAAACATACAATTGCAAGCATACCATACAGTCAAGCACTCAGAGTAAGACGCATTTGCTCAACAAAAATGGCAGAAGAAACTTCTCTCTGCCAATTAGAAACACACTTCATTGCAAGAAACTATGACCCTCACTCTGTGCAAGAAGCAATAACCCGAGCAAAACGCATACCGAGAGCAGACCTTCTGACTTACAAACCCAAACCTGCAACTAACCGTGTCCCACTGGTAACCACCTACTCTGCTACCTCATCCCAATTGCCAAGTATTCTGAATAAGGCCCTTCCTCTCCTCCATCAATCAGAAACACTCGGCACCACATTTCCTCAACCTCCACTAACATCATTTCGACGTGGTCGGACACTCAGGGACCTCTTGGTAAAAGCAAAGCACCCACAGCCCCACAACAAAGAAACTAGGATCCCTGGCTTCTATAAATGCACAGCAAACAAATGCATTATTCACAAACATTTACTAGAAGGAAACAAATTCTGTAGTTCTAGCACTGGACAAAAATTCCCCATCACCTCCTATATGAACTGCAAATCTACATGGGTCATATACCTAATCACTTGCCAAAAGTGCAACAAACAATATGTTGGAAAAACTGAAAATACACTCTACACACGATTTAATAACACCCGGTCAGAAATCAATAACTTCCACACCACTCAGGGCAAATCTCTACCTTACACGATACACTTTAATCAACCGGATCACTCTATAAATGACATTCAGATCTCTGCCATTGAATCAATCACAAATCGATCACACACCACGATTCTGAAACGTGAGTCCTTTTGGATACACAAACTTCGGACAAAAGTCCCTCATGGCATAAATTTTGATGACTAAAGCATGTTCCCACATCAACCCAATCAAATTGTTAACCGTAACCCATTCATTCATTCATTCATTCATCATTCATTCATTCATTCATTCTACCTTTATATGTAATTTATATAAATATATAAATATATTATATGAATATAAATGGGATATGAATATATGCTTGTGTGTTTATGTATGTATATCTCTATATTTGTATATGCACGTGCACCCTAAAGGAAGTGACCGTAACGCAAACGGTCACTTCCGTCGAACTTGGGGCTGGTGAGTGTACTTTGGCGTGGCTCTTCCTTCTGTATGCATTTTCTACACACATCACACATCTCACACACATATCACCATACACACTTGACTGATATACATGCCTGCTGTTTTTGTAGACTCAGAAGAAGACCTTTGTTGGTCGAAAGCTTGTCGACAATTAAAGATCGACGTCCTGAAGCTACGTCCGCGTCTTATTTAATCTAACGATTATATATATATATATATATATATATATATATATAACTGTGAGAAATAGTAGAAACTCCACAGTACGAGCAGGGCGTCTCATTTGCATTAAATAAATAATCGGGAGATTAAATCAGACGCGGATGTAGCTTCAGGACGTCGATCTTTAATTTTCGACAAGCTTTCGGCCAACAAAGGTCTTCTTCTTAGTCGTCCCCAAGTTCAATGGAAGTCTTCTGTATTATATATACTAGGGCATGCCCGTACTATATCTATATCTAAAATTATATCCCCCCCCTCTATTTACATGAAATGGTTTGGTCCAATGCGAACGGCTTGCGAGTACGGTGACAATCCCCCCCCCTCTATTTACATGAAATGGTTTGGTCCAAAGCGAACGGCTTGCGGAGTTTGGTAAACAACTCGCCATAGCATGCACAAACGCGCAGGAAAGCGAAAGAATCGCAAATTAGTTTTAATTAGTTTTAAAACATCGTTTAACGCCAACATAGCGGCAACATAGTTTGCCAACGTGAAATAAATGAATACGCTCTGAAATGTGCCGTCCGAGGCAGTCTGTTCGCCACGTTCGGCACACGTGATAGCTCGCTGCTCTCTGATTGGTTGAATCGTTTTTTGGACATAGCTCGGTAACTACTTGTCCGATTAATATGAAACCTTGAAAAGGCACATCCTCGGGTCCCCAGCAATATACCTGGCAAGTTTAAAGTATATCGGACCCGTGGTTGTCGAGAAACAGCGGTCACAGACATACATACATACATACATACATACATACATACATACATACATACATACATACATACATACATACATACATACATACACACAGAGATTACTGGAATTATAGATAGATATCTGTATTATAATATATGTATATTGTATATGTATATGTTTTTTTTTTTTTTTTTTCAAATACAGAATTGAGGCTCATGAAAGAGCAAACACATTAAACATGAAAACGTGCACAGACACATGAAACGTACAATGAAGGGAGCGGGAGACAAAAAGGGGAGAGAGAGGGAAGCACAAGCACAACAACAGCAGGGAACAGGGATGTCGGTAGATCTGTGGAAGGGAGAGTGCTGAGGGAGGAGGGTGGGGTACACGGTATAAAACAAATGAACATTACAAGGAAAGAAGTTGGGGATTGGAAGAGGCAGATTTGGGGTATTTTAATGGGGGTACAAAAGATCAAGGTTTTGCATGGGGGAAGATAAGAGATGGTGGTGAACGGTTGTTTTAAAGACCTGGAGGGATGAGTGGGATTGAAGAGCGTCGGAATTTATTCCAGAGCCGGGGGGGGGGGGAAGAGTGTAGGTGAGCAGAGAGTCTAGATTTTTGGTAGTTTCACCAGGGCAGAGTACAGAGCAGGGGGAGCAAGGCCGGAGAGGAGTCGGGAGAAGACAAAAATACCACCAACCTGCCTGCGGTGAGAGAGTCACTAAGAATCAGCTTCATCATGGGAGATACCAATGATTCTCAATGCTTTGGTTTCAACCGAGTGAAGTCAAGCTCGGTGAGGCAGGAGCACCAGCCCAGAGGGGAGAGCAGTTTTCCATTGAGCTGCGGATGAAAGCTTCGTATGTGGTGAGGAGCTCAGAAGTTCCCAGAAAGGGCTTTGCATGACTGAGGATGCCCAGTCAGCGACTAGCTTTGGAGGCCAGCTTGGAAATGTGGTTTTCCCAGGAAAGATCATAGCAGATGGTGAGACCCAAAAGCTTGAGTGACAGACTTCTTTGAGAGGATTGTTGAGAAAGTTGATGGATTTGGAGGGTTGTCCAGACGGTCTTTCCGGAGAGAAAAAGTGAGTGTGAGAATCGTGTGGAATGAAGGGCATGTTCCACTTGTTTGACCAGTTTGTGGTGTTATCCAGGTCTTAGTCAGGTTCACCATGTTTACAAATATAATTACGTTCAAAATTTTTGGAGATTAGCAAAACTATACATTTTTGGAATATTCAGAGCATGAGGAATCCAAAAATTAATGTTGGCATTTGCGTAGACACCTTTGTGAAAATGACACTCAGGACAGTAATGAAGATAGTCAGGTTCACCATGTTAACAAATATAATTTCGTTCAAAATTTTGGGAGATTAGCAAACTTGTACATTTTTGGAATCATCAGAGCATGGAGAATCCGAAAATCAATGTTGGCATTTGCACAGACACCTACATGGCCGCCATTTTGGGATTTTCAAAATGGCCGACATAAAAAACATATTTTGCGCTATCTCGGGTTCTAGTCAACCTAGAAACTTCATTAAATATGCTAATCCTATGTTTTCTGGGTCAAGGAATCCAATAAAGGCCTCAAAATAGTGCTCAGGATTATAGAAAAGCAACAAACAAAGGTAATTGAAAACCATTGTCTTTATATTTGTGATATAACTGTATTATATAATACATGATATTGCAAGTCCTTTGAAGTTATAGTTATAGGTATGGGTTTATAAGGCAAGAAAGCAGCCTTGTTAGTATCAGATTGAACTATAAGTCCCATACACAGGATCTACTAGGTCGACACCGTTCAGGAATATGCTTTTACAGATCTTCATCACTGTCCTGAGTGTCATTTTCGCAAAGGTACCTACACAAATGCCAACATTAATTTTTTTTTTGATTCCTCATGCTCTGAATATTAGCCTGGTGTTGGCTTAGCGGTTAGGGTGCCAGCTTGGGATCCTCGGATCCTGGGTTCGAATCCCGATCGATCGCTGAATTAACGCCAGGGGGGTTGACTCAGCCTGTCATCCTTCCGAGGTCGGCAAATTGAGTACCAGCTTGCTGGGATGAATGATCCCGGTGTGGACCCCGATTTAGAATAGGTACACCGTATCCCTGCGCATCGTAAGAGGCGACCAAGGGTTGGCGTCAGGAAGGGCATCCGGCCATAAAAACATTGCCTCAAACAGGGAACCATGATTGTCATGGGGCCCGCAAGGCTAACCCCCGCTCTGGCGGGGAAAATGGCCTTAAAATGATCATTCATTCATTCATTTTTCATGCTCTGAATATTCCAAAAATGTATAGTTTTTTCTAATCTCCAAAAATTTTGAATGAAAAAACATAGTGAACCTGACTATCTGGAGAGAATGAGGAGGCTGCAGACTGCCGATCTGAGCGGCAGAGAGTGGAGTCGTCAGTAAAGGGATAGAGAGGATTTTCCAGAGTCGGAGCGATCATTGATGAAGACCAGAAAAAGCACAGGGCCCAGAACACTACCTTGGGGAACTCCAGCCTGAACAGGAAGGGGAGATGAGAGAAACACATTCAGGGCCACACGTTGATTACGACCAGAGAGGAAGTCCGCAAGCCATGCGAGGAGATTTCCGTGGATACCATAGGAGGAGAGTTTGGTGAGCAGAGCGGGGTGCCAGACCGTATCGAAGGCACGAGATATGTCAAGGGAGACAGACAATTTGACCAGACACCACCAAGTTTTGGAGGAGGGAGACAAGTTTGAGAGTTGAGGGATATTGCTTCCTGGCTCTCCTGAGGGTAGACACACTTGTTCCGAGCTTTGTGAAAGGAACTGAGATTGCCTTCAGTTGGATTAGCCTTCCATGAGGCGAATGCAAGTCGTTTCAGGGCAACTGCCTCACCACAAGATTCAGTGTATCAGGGAATGACGACTGAAGACGAGATGGTGTGCGTGTGCGTGCGTGCATGCGCGTGCTCTCTGAGAATAGCCAGAGAGATATCCACTTTAACATGCAAATGATCAGATGAACCGAGAGGAGCAGCAGACATTTGCAGAGAAGTTTGTCAAAATCAAGTCTAGAAGAGAAGATGCTCCATTGACTGAGATCCGTGTGGGGAAATTGACAGATTGTCAGTCCCAGTTGTTCACAGAAGTTCTTTGCTGAGGTGCCGTGTTTGGTGAGAGGCAGCCACACTCAGCCAGCTGGCATGATGACAGTTGAAGTCACCACATATGAGGAAGAGAAAGTTGGGATGAGTGGATAGAAGTTGGTCCATATTATCAGACTGCGAGATGTAAATTGATTCATCACTGTTTGGAGGACGGTACAGAACACATATGAACAAAAAATGGTAGCAGGGGGGAAGCCGTAGCCAGAGGTACTACTGGGGGTGGGCTGGAGAGAGGGCAATGCATGCGGTGCGAACAAAAAACTAATTACACACAAGATTGCATGTATGACAAACCAAGATGAACTATATACTTGGCATTTAATATTGAATTTTTTTTTTTTCTTGACCTGGGTTTACTTTCTGAACTCAGGATATCAATCTGGTGAGTTTCTTTTACCCTTCGGTGATGTCTTTGTTGAAAGAACCATGTCACTGATTGTCTTTCGCAGCAAGAAGTCAATAACAGGATTATATCACAGGTGGCATGACAAAATGTAAGGACAGGTACATTTGACGATTGGCTTCACAATCGGGTATATAAGGGTTGTTGTGTTCTGTATTAGTGGAAAACAACTGCTGCACGTCTACAAAAGTTATTGCCGCTTCCTCTGGAGATGGTCCGTCAACTTGACAATGCTGTTTGTCATGGAGTGGTGGCTTTACGAAATTCTGGCATGAAACAGCATGCTATTGCTCGGCAGTATGGCATCACTTAAGGTCAGGTGTCAAAGATCCTGAAACTAAATGCTCAGACGGGTGTCCCTACTCCCATACCGAGGCTAAGACGTCCACGCAGAAGCACATGGAGAGATGATCACCAGCTGCACCGGTTCGTCTGCAATGGCCATACCAAGTCAGCTAATTGGCTTAGGGCTGCGTGGCAGCAACTGACAAATGTGCCTGTATCCAGAAGGCTAGTCAACCAACGACTGGTTCAAGCAGGCCATCGTGCCAGGCGTCCCCTGAGAAAGCCACACCTGACCAGACAACACAGCCAGCGCCGATAGCAGTGGGCCAGAGAGCATCGTCAATGGCAGCCAGGACACTGGAATCACGTGACCTTCAGTGACGAGTCTAGATTTCTGGTCTATCGTCAAGATGGCCGTGTCCGAGTGCGCAGACAAGTGCATGAAGCCCACAACGAAGATTGTATAGTGCCAAGAGTCCAAGCTGGGTGTGGTGGGGTGACCGTTTGGGCTGCTTTTCATGCAGGGGGCAAAACTGACCTGGTTGTTCTGAATGGAAACCTGAACCAGTTCAAGTACAGGGTCATTCTGGAAGAAACATTGCTTCCATTAGCTCGTGCCTTTCGAGGAAACTTTGTCTTCCAAGATGACAATGCATGGCCTCATCGTGCTCGCATGATCAAACACTTTCTTGCTGACCGTGGTGTAGTGCATATGGAGTGGCCTGCCATGTCCCTGGATATAAATCCGATAGAGAACTTGTGGGCAGAATTAACGCGTCAAATCGACCACTTGGACCAGCAGCCTACCTCTGTGCGTGAATTGCAGCAGACTATTGTCACTGCATGGCAAGCGATTCCTGTCCAAACCTTGGCAAATCTCGTGAACAGCATGCCTCGACGTGTACGTGCTCTCCTGAATGCTCGTGGGGGTTACACGAAGTACTGAACTGTAATTTTACTGTCCGTAATCCCAGTCATAATTTAGCTTTTGTTTTTGTTGAAATTTTTTTTGGCTAATGTGCAAAATAAAGAGATACTTCTGGAAAACGTACAGAAGTTTAACACAGTACTGTCCGTGAATTGAGTTCGATATCAGTTTACATCACCTTCAAGGATCAATTTATTTGCTTCGAAATGTCAAATGTGGTTTTTGTTTCTTTTAAAGGTCACATTAACAAAATCTAGAATAATTTCAACATAATTCCAATGAACTTTTGGTTCTAAGTCATCTTGAAAAGTAATTTCACCCCCACAAAAAAATACTCCATATTAAATGCCAAGTCTGTAGAAACCCACAGCAACACATACACAGTTAAAAAAACGAGTTTTAATTTGACAAGGACACGATTTGGAAAATACTTCGCTTTGATGTGGAGAGCTCGAAGGACGCTTCCTCACCGGAGAAAACAGAAGCGCAAGTCTATATATTGTATTAGTATTAGTAAGATACTTCTCAATGTTATCTTCAGCCATGTGACTTTTAAGTATATCTTCTAATTACGTACTATTTGAACTCTGTCGCATCCTATCTATTAATTATGTACTTTTGGAATACACCTTTCAACCCATTCAAAGGTGAAACCACATTCGTTTTCAAAAAAGGAAAAGTACTCACCTGTCCAGGTCCTGGGGGATTGGCCCCTCTCTCTCCCCCTTCCTTCCCCACCAGAAAATTTAGAAAAACTGATGTCAAAATATGCATTTTGGGGTGATCTTGTCCAAGTTGTAACAACTATGCAAATAAAAAAAGTAATGTTTGGGAGAATTTTTGTTTCTTCACCTCGACATCCATTGCTGGGAAGATTTTTTAGTTAATACAGCATTTTATTATCTACTCGCAAAATACCCGGCGTTGCCGGGTAGCAATTAATCGCCTTCTGACGGGAATATTATATACGCAATCTGGGCCCATCATTTAGAGGGAATTTTAAAAGTAGATTGCAGGTACAGTGGTCTCTGATGCGCAGTGGAGTGACACCCTGTCCCAGTGTCCCATGTAAGTTACAATCACAAACTGTTTACGAAGTACCAGGCTATGCTTCTGCACTTTAATAAACCATACGTGTAAGACAATGACGTTCTTTTGCTCCTTCAGGTGCCAGTTTCGTTCAGTTTCAGTAACGCGACGCACACACCGGGACACACACACACACACCAGGACACACACACACCGGGACACACACACACCGGGACACACACACACCGGGACACACACACACCGGGACACACACACACCGGGACACACACACACCGGGACACACACACACCGGGACACACACACACACACACCGGGACACACACACACCGGGACACACACACACCGGGACACACACACACCGACACACACACACACCGGGACGCACACACACACCGGGACGCACACACACCCCGGGACGCACACACACGCCGGGACGCACACACACGCCGGGACGCACACACACGCCGGGACGCACACACACCGGGACGCACACACACCGGGACGCACACACACCGGGACGCACACACACCGGGACGCACACACACCGGGACGCACACACGCACCGGGACGCACACACGCACCGGGACGCACACACGCACCGGGACGCACACACGCACCGGGACGCACACACGCACCGGGACGCACACACGCACCGGGACGCACACACGCACCGGGACGCACACACGCACCGGGACGCACACACGCATTGGGACGCACACACGCATTGGGACGCACACACGCACCGGGACGCACACACGCATTGGGACGCACACACGCATTGGGACGCACACACGCATTGGGACGCACACACGCATTGGGACGCACACACGCATTGGGACGCACACACGCATTGGGACGCACACACGCATTGGGACGCACACACGCATTGGGACGCACACACGCATTGGGACGCACACACGCATTGGGACGCACACACGCATTGGGACGCACACACGCATTGGGACGCACACACATGCATTGGGACGCACACACATGCATTGGGACGCACACACATGCATTGGGACGCACACACACATTGGGACACACACACACACATTGGGACACACACACACACATTGGGACACACACACACATTGGGACACACACACACATTGGGACACACACACACATTGGGACACGCACACACACATTGGGACACGCACACACATTGGGACACGCACACACATATTGGGACACGCACACACATACCGGGACTCGCACACACATACCGGGACTCGCACACACATACCGGGACTCGCACACACATACCGGGACTCGCACACACATACCGGGACTCGCACACACATACCGGGACTCGCACACACATACCGGGACTCGCACACACATACCGGGACTCGCACACACATACCGGGACTCGCACACACATACCGGGACTCGCACACACATACCGGGACTCGCACACACATACCGGGACTCGTACACACACATACCGGGACTCGTACACACATACCGGGACTCGTACACACATACCGGGACTCGTACACACATACCGGGACTCGTACACACATACCGGGACTCGTACACACATACCGGGACTCGTACACACATACCGGGACTCGTACACACACATACCGGGACTCGTACACACACATACCGGGACTCGTACACACACATACCGGGACTCGTACACACACATACCGGGACTCGTACACACACATACCGGGACTCGTACACACACATACCGGGACTCGTACACACACATACCGGGACTCGTACACACACATACCGGGACTCGTACACACACATACCGGGACTCGTACACACACATACCGGGACTCGTACACACACATACCGGGACTCGTACACACACATACCGGGACTCGTACACACACATACCGGGACTCGTACACACACATACCGGGACTCGTACACACACATACCGGGACTCGTACACACACATACCGGGACTCGTACACACACATACCGGGACTCGTACACACACATACCGGGACTCGTACACACACATACCGGGACTCGTACACACACATACCGGGACTCGTACACACACATACCGGGACTCGTACACACACATACCGGGACTCGTACACACACATACCGGGACTCGTACACACACATACCGGGACTCGTACACACACATACCGGGACTCGTACACACACATACCGGGACTCGTACACACACATACCGGGACTCGTACACACACATACCGGGACTCGTACACACACATACCGGGACTCGTACACACACATACCGGGACTCGTACACACACATACCGGGACTCGTACACACACATACCGGGACTCGTACACACACATACCGGGACTCGTACACACACATACCGGGACTCGTACACACACATACCGGGACTCGT
>NC_136267.1:183548018-183620518 GCF_964187855.1 Myxine glutinosa | reverse complement strand
TTACTAATAATTGGTATCTGTAATCTGGTTCTCCAACCTAATGAGTGGACGTCATCGCCATGCATGTCCACATTGCCTGCAAAGCTCCAGGGGAACCATCTAGCAGTGCGTCATTATGGATTATAAATTCAGATACTGTCACAAGTGCATGCAAAACTCAGTTACTGACCTGGTTTCGCCCATGTTGGGGCTTCATCAGGGCAACGCAGTGAGCCTTCCATACACTTGTAACTCTGATGTTACTGATGTATGATGTAACTCCTCCCCACTGATGATATGAAGGTCGCATAGCGACTGATATAAAAACCGAAAGGTTTAGAGTTACAAGTGTATGGAAGGCTCACTGCGTTTGCCCTGATGAAGCCCCAACAAGGGCGAAACCAGTTCGGTAACTGAGTTTTGCATGCACTTGTGACAGTATCTGAATTTATAATCCATAATGACACACTGCTAGATGGTTCCCCTGGAGCTTTGCAGGCAATGCGGACATGCATGGCGATGACGTCATGACGTTCGCTCATTAGGTTGGAGAACTATATATTGTTACAGACGCGGTTGTGGATGTTAGTTTACCGAGTGGTTTGGTATGACCACGTCTGCACAAGTTACCCGATTATGCTCGAACGTTGACTAGTCGCGCTACGCTAGATCAATGAAGGAAAAGGACACAACGGCTGGATTAAAATGACACGACACCAAGGGTTCAGTTCTCAAGACCTCCGGAGGAGGTTATATTATGGCGGAAGGTTAGATTACAACTACAAGAGGGACATCATAGAAAGACAGGCACTTAGACACACTCTTATATTAACCCCAACAGACGACAGATAAACGGGACAAAAGGCTGACTCACACGGGGATTGATGGCAAGGAAAGGCAGGATCGATGGCTCCAGGTGCACCTGGGCTCAGGGCAGAATCGACCCGGTTCGGTCCGGTCCAAAGATGCGGGGAGGTATCGTCGCACTGGGGGTGGCGTCCTCTGCTCTCCGTAGTTCAGGCGCATCTCACCTCACATCCGGTAAGTCGCCGCGTATATCCGGCGGGGAGTGACACGCCCTCGGCTCGCTAGCTCCGCCCCAGATGGAATCGGCACGTCGCTTCTCATTGGGTGCGTGCGGGGGGTTACCGGCTCCGCCCTTGACGAGGGGCTGACAAGGAGCCCCTTCGTGGTAACCCCGTGGAGCGCATGGTCATGGCGGCTAACCGAGCCGGTGTGAGGACGCACACTCCCCGCACGCCGCGCCGCGCCCCTCTGTTGTTGTTGTAGTTGTTGTTGTTTGGGGAAGAAGATGGGAGGAGGTATGGGAAGGTCCTAAACTCACTACTGGTGCCATATAATCACATTCTGGTGCAACGAAGAGTCAGAATTAATGGAAACGAGTCCTTAACTGACATAGACTAAGAATAACTAGCAAGATGTCCGAAAGTTGTCTACGTGAGATGCGGTGGACCTGGGCACGACATTTAATGGGGGAAAAAGGGGAAGGTCGGTTCTACAGAGTGTTATTTACAGGCAATGGGACTAGGGAATGGGGGATTGGGGATAGTTGGGGAGTATTGGGGAAATAGGGGAATATTTACAAGCGGATATGGAGGCCAAATGCCATATTCGCAACATTGCACCCTTCTCTACCCTCGGGGCGTCCCGACCCGATAAATTTTTACCTACTTTAGTGTGGCACGCAGATGTAGTTCCCTCTACTATTAACTCTACCCTGAGTGCGACAGTTTTACAGATATTCACAAATGAGTAAATATGTCCCCCTGCGACGTTGCACCCTTCTCCTCACAGAAACACACCCACAGGATAACCGAATCCGGAAAGAATTCGCAAACTAAACATACAGCCGGTAGGGAGCATTATTTACAAGACTACGCTGCTATTTACACTACGATCCAGGACCTGTTTCTGGAGGAACACATGCAGATGTTATGCATAGAGAGAGCACGCATGCCAGCATCGATACACCAACCCACGAGTGCTCTGTGGCCTACGGCCTTTAATAATGTGCAGAGCACCCCTTCCAAGCATCAAAAGCACCACCCCTTCACACAGTCAGCACCATCCGGTGCACCAATAAAGTGTTTATGAATCACCGGTGGTGTCACAGCCGGCCGATGTTCTGCCGCTGGTCTTGCCTTCGTGTGGTGCACTTGGCGTTCTCGCCTCTTTCAAAAAAATCAAGAAAGGCGCCAACCGCGTCCATTTCTGTATTGTGGCCGTCAGGGGCCAACTAAGAGTGGTTCACCTGTTTGGCATAGGTGCCACGTTGACCCATAGGTCCTTCCACGGGTGGTGCTTGGCCGCAAAAGAACTGCGGTCCATTGTGGGTGGCCACAAACATTGCGGTCCATATGGTGTATCGATCCAAGCAGCAAGCAGCGAAAGTGCAGGCCCACAACTGCGGAGCCAGCACCTCTCTCTCTCCTCTCTCTCTGCCCCAAAGCCAGATCCTCGGAGGTGGGAGACAAAAGAAGCAGACAAGTGAGTAAGGTGGTAAGGGCGCAAAAGTGCACGCAATATAAGATGATGCACACTGGGGGCACATGGGAACCAGGTGAGACAGGTACGTTCCTATCGTACGCCCCCCCCCCCCCACCAGGTAACCTACATGGCCCCTCCCTTACCCCTTACTGTATCCACAAAACACAACACTACTCATAAACATCTACTTTACAAATCAACAACCGTCCCTACTGTCTCCCCCGTTCCTCCCATAAACCAAATTCGTCTTCTCTCACTCCTAACCAATCAAATTTGCCATTTTCAACTCTCATCACAATTTGCCATCTCCAACTCAACATCATAATTTGCCATCACCAATTCATCATCAGTCCCTCCTAGGGAGGGAGAGATGGAATCACCCCAATGTCTCATCCACGTCGTGATGCGTCTCACCAATCCACAGCAATCTCATTTCCTGCAACTCAAAACAAAGAAAACACAGGTGTGGAGTCATCATCATCACCACGGGTAAGTGGCTGCGTATGGTGCGACAGGCTCATCAATCCTAACTATTTCCTAAATGACTTTAACAACTTTACACTACCCGGGGTCTTTCTCCTGCCAAACCATTGGCCCTCTTACACTATGGGTTCTAAAAACCAATTCCCATTGGCCAAACTGTGGTGCTTTTCAATTTGGGGTCTCACTCCCCCGATTCATCTCCCGGTGCCCTCGCACAATTTCTGGGCTGTGGCGTGTACCTCTCCCAGCGGGTCTACCCACCTGCACACCCCCACCACTGCAGTTGCCTCCGAGCTTACCTGCTCCTCACCCTAACCTAACTACCTGGGGAAGGCCCTCTGGCGCTCTCCCCACTCGGTGCCCTCTCTGGCACTGGGCTACCCGGGTCCATCCTCCGGATCCTCGGGCCCCATCCACAACTCTACCGGCTCCCAGAGCCCACCTGCGGCCTCACCTGGCCGACATCCTCACAGTGGTGGAGTGCCCAACCAACTACACACACTAACAGGCTACACGCCCAGCCATTTCCACAACACTAATGCACCCATTCACAACACCATTCTGCAACCGCACCACAGATGCCAATATCCAACCACAATTTACCTGTACCCTCTACCTAGCACTTACACTACCCGCCCCGGGTATCCGTGATGGGGGTCCACTCTTCCCCCATTCACACCTTCGCACCATGCACACCACTCCGTACCACTTACTCCAACTCTCTCCACACACCTGTACTTGCACACCTGTGCTCTCACACCTGGTGCCACCTGCACCCTTCTCTCCCCAAGCGCATTCGCGCTGATCCACAACACTCACTACTCATACACTGCTCCACTCACCTGTCCAGTTGCACACCTGTGCAATCACACCTGTTCAATCACCCCTGTTCAATCCTCACACACACGGCATCATCTCAGCTAACTACTCCCCTCTGAAAATTGCGCTTCCCAGTCGTCCCTTTAAACTATTGCGCTCCCTCGTCATTATCATCCACACTAATCTACCTGCGTCCCCACTACAGGTATCAGTCACTAACTAAACCTTAACGTCACCTAATGTCATCTTCGCTAGATCCCTACACACAATATAACCTAACCCACCCGGGCTAGTTTTCACTGCCATACACCCCATAAGCTATTGCTCCTTTGCCCCCACTCTGGGAAGGGTGGCAGGGATGCCCCCCTTACCCACTGGGCCCATCGCTCACTACCAATTTTGCACATCAAATTTCAACAAATCAAAATTTTTGCCAATCACTACCCATCATCTGCCAATCACTACTGCCAATCCCTTGCCAATCATCAAATTTTGTTTTTCTCTAATTTTGGGTCCAAAACTCTAACCTCATCACCCAGTCTACTCACTAATGCCTCTCTGTGCGCCAATTCCCGTCCAAAGCCCGGCTTCGTAAAGCCAAGCCATGAATGCGGGTTGTTCTGTGCCAGCGGCTGGATACGTCCCGCATTCGGTGCAGGGAAGGAGGTTTACCCGGGCCGAGATCCCACGCACCATCTCGGCACGGAGCCATCCCATGGCTCGATCTCGACCTGCCGGACTGCCTCAACAAAAAGTGGTCGCCATGACGACCCTTTCTATCGGGCTGCCCGCTCCGCCTAGTGGAGCACGGACGCGGCCGTTCAAAGCGAGGCCCGGCACGCACCGAGGGCCCGCTTCGGCTAAAAGTCGACCTAACCTCTAACCTGGTTACCGTCGATGCTTCACCTGGATTCTTACACCCCGCAGCCCGTTCCTTGCTCACACATCCAGCCGTGCCCATGCTCCTCGTACCTTTCCTTACACACCCAGGTACCCTCATTCCACTCACAGCCTTGGTCACACACCTGACCACCGAACACTTTGGCACACATTCGTTGCTCGCACACCTCACCAATACACCGCTTCGCGCCCCCTCCTCGGTCACCTCCTCTGTGACAATCACAGGTGTGCCCTCATTCGCACACCCAACCACGTGCCTCACCACCAACTCCAGCGTGCATTCCCACTCACGCTCTACCATTCCAGGTGTGCATCCTTCCATCCCAGGTGTACATCCTCGCTCACCTGTCACAACCAACTCACTCTCCTTGTCACTCTCAATACTCTCACCTCCATTCTTGACAGCGCACTCACCCTTACTCTTGACAGCGCACTCTTTCCTCATGCACCTGTCCGTCACACACCTTTCTCGCGCACACTCTCCCGTCACACCCTCTGTAACACTCACCACACCGCGCTTCCACGTGCTCCCTCGCACACGCGCTACGACCGACTCACTCTCGCCAGCACACTCACTCCTTGGCACGCACTTTTTTCTCACACACCCCAGAGTCGGACTTTCTCGCACACCTCCTTTTTCGCACACCAGACCTGTCGCACACTTCACCAACGGCCTCTCACGAACACCCGGGTCCATCTCGACCCCCAAGCTTCTTAAATCCCCTGGCGCATCATACGCACGACCATATTGGTCACCACTTACACCGGGTCCTCTTCCTCTTCGCTTCTCCTCCATCACCTGCGAATCCCTCATCCGGTTAATGAGCACATCATCACGATCCGAACACAGACTTTGGACCAATTCTTTTACTTCCTCCTTTATCTCTTTCTTATCCTCTCTCCGTCGCTTCTTAATTTCGCTCATCCCTTCTTCCACTTCTTCTAATTTCTGCTTCACCTCTTTTATTCCCCGGTACGTCTCCTCAAGCTCGTCCTCTAAGGCTACCTTGACCGTTTCCAGGTGCGTCCTCACCTGCCGGTCCTTCGTCTCTATTACCTCTACCACCTCGTCCAACCTCGCTGTCAGTCCCTCACGTACCATCTGACATTCCCTCTTCGTCGCTATTAAGTCATCTTTTAGTTCTTTCTGTGTCGCTTTCAACCCTCCTAATACCGCAGTGTTCCTTTGAACCTGCTCCGTTACTTCTTTTTGTCCCTCCGTCAGCTGTTCCACCTCCTGCGTCAGGACCTCTCTGCCCCCTTGTAACTTTACAGTCCCCTTTCTCACCTCCTTCTCCATGTGCTCCTTACAGTGCCTCACCTCCTCGCGCACTCCTCCGACCTCCTCACTCACACCTCTTCTGATCTCCTCTCCCATCACTTGCATCTCCTGCCCAGATGCCACCCTCATCTGCTCCATTTCCTCCCTGTGAGCATCCAGTTTAGTTTCTACCCCCATTCTGACCCCCTCTATCTGCTGCCCCATTTGGTTAACTTCCCTTTCCGCTTGGTCCCTCATGTCCCTCAATTTGCCTTCCATCCTGTTTTCTAACCCCTCTAACCCATTTTTCACTCCCTCTATCTGATTCTCCTGGGCAGCCATTCTATTTTCTACCCCCTCTAACCCCTTTTGCATCCCTTCCATTTGATTCTCTTGAGCGGCCATTCTGTTTTCTACCCCCATTAACCCATTTCTCACCTCTTTTATCCCATTGTCTAACCCCTCAAAATTTTTGTCTACCTTCTCACCAGTACCCCTCGCTTCGTCCCTCATTACCCCCATTTGGCCCTCTAATCGCTCACTATCAACCCTCATTTGCTCACTCTGAGCATCCATCCGGTTCCCCATTACCCCCATTTGGTTTCCCAACCGCTCACTATCAGCCCTCATTCCCACCATTTGTTCCATAAGGGCCCTCATTTGCAGGAGGAAAAGGTTCGAATCCACCAGGGGCGCTGCCACGGTCGCGGGCGCGGTGACCAGCGAGGCGCCATTTTGTGCGTCTGCTACCCTCGCTGCTTCGCTCTCCTCACGTCCCTCAATTTGGTCCTGGACCGACCCTGCCTCACTCTCCACTACCGGACCCCAGCCGACTTGGTCTGCCATAGCGCGACTTTCAAAATTCGGGTTTTTATTTCCGTATAACAAAATCAAATTTCGCCGTTATAATTTCGTCGAGCGCGGGAAACGCGCTCCGGGTCGATTCTACCTCCCAAAGTTTGGGCCTAACAAATTTAGTCCCGGGTCCGAATTCCACTCCTCGACACCAATTGTTACAGACGCGGTTGTGGATGTTAGTTTACCGAGCGGTTTGGTATGACCACGTCTGCACAAGTTACCCGATTATGCTCGAACGTTGACTAGTCGCGCTACGCTAGATCAATGAAGGAAAAGGACACAACGGCTGGATTAAAATGACACGACACCAAGGGTTCAGTTCTCAAGACCTCCGGAAGAGGTTACATTATGGCGGAAGGTTAGATTACAACTACAAGAGGGACATCATAGAAAGACAGGCACTTAGACACACTCTTATATTAACCCCAACAGACGACAGATAAACGGGACAAAAGGCTGACTCACACGGGGATTGATGGCAAGGAAAGGCAGGATCGATGGCTCCAGGTGCACCTGGGCTCAGGGCAGAATCGACCCGGTTCGGTCCGGTCCAAAGATGCGGGGAGGTATCGTCGCACTGGGGGTGGCGTCCTCTGCTCTCCGTAGTTCAGGCGCATCTCACCTCACATCCGGTAAGTCGCCGCGTATATCCGGCGGGGAGTGACACGCCCTCGGCTCGTTAGCTCCGCCCCAGATGGAATCGGCACGTCGCTTCTCATTGGGTGCGTGCGGGGGGTTACCGGCTCCGCCCTTGACGAGGGGCTGACAAGGAGCCCCTTCGTGGTAACCCCGTGGAGCGCATGGTCATGGCGGCTAACCGAGCCGGTGTGAGGACGCACACTCCCCGCACGCCGCGCCGCGCCCCTCTGTTGTTGTAGTTGTTGTTGTTTGGGGAAGAAGATGGGAGGAGGTATGGGAAGGTCCTAAACTCACTACTGGTGCCATATAATCACATTCTGGTGCAACGAAGAGTCAGAATTAATGGAAACGAGTCCTTAACTGACATAGACTAAGAATAACTAGCAAGATGTCCGAAAGTTGTCTACGTGAGATGCGGTGGACCTGGGCACGACATTTAATGGGGGAAAAAGGGGAAGGTCGGTTCTACAGAGTGTTATTTACAGGCAATGGGACTAGGGAATGGGGGATTGGGGATAGTTGGGGAGTATTGGGGAAATAGGGGAATATTTACAAGCGGATATGGAGGCCAAATGCCATATTCGCAACAATATATATATATATATATATATATATATATATATATATATATATATATATATATATATATATATATATACATACATACATACATACATACATACATACATACATACATACATACATACATACATACATACATATATACATATATATATATATATATATATATATACATATATATATATATATATATATATATATATATATATATATATATATATATATATATATATATATATATATATATATCTATCTATCTATAATTCCAGCAATCTCTGTGTGTCTGTGTGTCTGTGACCGCTGTTTCTCGACAACCACGGGTCCGATATACTTGAAACTTGCCAGGTATATTGCTGGGGACCCGAGGATGTGCCTTTTCAAGGTTTGAAATTAATCGGACAAGTACTTACCGAGCTATGGCGATTTAGCCGTTCGCCGTTCGCTTTGGCGTTGCGAATGGACCAAACCATTCATGTAAATAGAGGGGGGGGGGGGGGTTCTGTGGTCGTTCGCTTTGGCTTTGCGAATGGACCAAACCATTCATGTAAATAGAGGGGGGGGGGTTCTGTGGTCGTTCGCTTTGGCTTTGCGAATGGACCAAACCATTCATGTAAATAGAGGGGGGGGTTCTGTGGTCGTTGCGAATGGACCAAACCATTCACATCGAATCATCGAATCACATCGAATGGACCAAACCGTTCGCTTTGGACCAAACCATTGCATGTAAATAGAGGGGGGGGGGTTCTGTGGTCGTTGCGAATGGACCAAACCATTCATGTAAATAGAGGGGGGGGGGGGTTCTGTGGTCGTTACTGCCACGTGGTTTCAAAGTTTTTTTTTGTTGTTGTTGTTTGCACGCATGTTTTTTTGCACCCACGTACGGGCACGCCCTAGGATGTTTACACACACACACCCCTACACAAATTTTTTTTTTTTTTTTTTTTTGGCAAGGAACGGGCACCCACGTTCGGGCACGTCCTAGTATATATTAATTGAAGCATCCATACCAATTGGATGTTTTGCTGTGATTCGCTTATTTTTGTCCCCCGTCGCACCGCGGAGCGAAAGGGGGACTATGGTTTGTCCGTGCGTGCGTAAGCGAAGGACCGCATTCGAATTTGGTGTGTGGGTGTAACCCACGTCAAAATCCAAGATGGCCGCCGCCATGTATGTCTGAACCTTGTGAGATGAATATCTTGAAAAATAAGCGAAGTACCAACTTCTAATTTGGTGTGTGGGTGTATCTCGACATACAGAAGAACCCTATTGAAAAATGGGTCGCCACGTCAAAATCCAAGATGGCCGCCGCCATGTATGTCTGAACCTTGAGTGTAATATCTTGAAAAATAAGCGAAGTACCAACTTCTAATCTGGTGTGTGGGTGTATCTAGGCAAAACGGAAGAACGCTATTGCAAATTGGGTCGCCACGTCAAAATCCAAGATGGCCACCTTGCGTCTTCCACTTTGTCAACTCTCATCACTTCACCGACGGGGGACCGAGGCGTAACGCTTGTTTACCAAGTCATCTATGGTGTCTAATTATACTTTGTGATTGTTCCAAAAACTCCATTTTCCGCACAGCCACCTCACAGGGTTGGAGTTCTGGTTATTACAACCAAGGGTACGGTGGCTATGGGAACTATGGCGGGAGCTATGGTGGATATGGAAGCTACCCTAGTGGCTATGACTACTCGTACTATGGCTATGGTGGATATGGAGGCTACGGAGATTACAGTGGTATGTAATGCTCTGTTGGACATTTCATCACAGCTGGACAGAATGAAGCCGCTGTCTTTTTATTTTATTTTATTTTGTTTTTTTGACCTTTGTGAAATTTTGAAAGAGAAATGGTGAAAGTAATAAAATGTGCCAACATGATTACAGTTCCACAGAATATTTACATTTGGTCGCACAACATCATTGCCACCACCCGGTCAGCTTCCGGGTTCCATTTATCTTGCGCAAGATACCATTCTCACTGATGTCCATCGTTCTTGCGCAGTTGGACAGCCGGCCACTTATGGCAAAGCCCCACGGCGTGGTGGTGCAGTCCATCAGACCAACTACAGACCTTATTAAATCTTCCTCGGTTCTCCACTTCATTTAAGATGGTATGGCCTATTCAAAACTCTGTGTGCCGTTTGATGTCGATTGCCATTCGCCTTCCCCCCTGCGCACTTACTTTGTACCAGTCCTTGGCTGTTAAATGGTGGTCATTTTTCTAACTTTTGTATCGGCTAGAGGTGAGATAAAGTACCTGTGAATGTGTGGAAATCGCAGAGTTGTACGAGATTTGTTTGCAACTGCTAGTTTTTATTTGAGTTATGCGCTTTGGCAAGATTTGGTTTTGTCAGTGAATATTCAAGCTTTGCACTAAATTAATTTTAACCGTTTTCTCAAAAACTATTTGTGACAATTGCTGCAAATGCTTAGTGACTGGTGTTAGCGTGTTTTTACGGTTAAAATGTTTTTTTAATTTTTTTTTCCCCCCATCTTCAGATGAACCTTGTGAAAGAGAATTTGACACAAAAAACAGTGTTGCTAAAATTGCTCGAATAATGATTTTTAAACGAAAGGTGCTGCTCAGCTTTGGGAGAAATTGTGTCTAGCATCCTGAGCATGTTCAAACAAACGGAAACCCCTCCCCAGGTGGTACCGCATTACAGCTACCATCTTGACGTATCATGTAGCTGGTTGGTGCTTCCTTCCTTCTGCTTCTGTATTCAGGTGTGTTCTCTAAAGTGGAATTTAGAAACGTCATCGCTCAATCTGAAGAGGGCACTCGATCTTGGTTTTTGCTTTTGCCTGCAAAGGTGAATGAGAGTTTTCTTAACATTAAGACATTGCAATATCGTGTTGAAGACCTAGGTGAGTGGCCTATATTACATCCGTTATTGAGGGTTCTCTCAGCTTTAACTGTCAACTCTTCGAGTTAGGGGAGAAAAACAAACGTGCAAAGTTGATGAAGTCTCTTGACTTTATTAATGTTGTAAACCCGTGCAGGCCGGTTAGTTTCAGGAAGATTTTTTTCAGTCTCAGAATTGTGTTCGATCCAGGGAATCCCTTTGGTTGATCTTGGTTGTGCAATCCTGAAATCCTGAACCTGTAGATTCTGCTGTCAACGTGAAAACGTTCCTGTGTTTTGTTTGGAGCTTACCGGAAGTAAATGACGAAGTGAAACAACCATTAGCATAGTTGGAGCTGCCTGCCTTGAATGTAAAAACAGCGAGTTAATTAATATAGAGTTAAACTCTACTTTGTGGGAATGTGATGTAAAAAAATAAAATAATAATAATTAATAATAATAATCAAATTATATTTATTATATAAATTTTTGTATACATATTTATATTTATATATTTTATATATTTTATGTATTCATATATATATATATATATATATATTATTGAGAAATTAAATGTCCTCGAGATTGGGCATTCTGTTGCTTGTAATTCCCTCGTAGGCATGAGGGTAAGATCGTGCAATGCAATGTGCAAAATTTTGAAAAGGTTAGCATAACAGCTCGCTTTCGCGACCCTCGATTCAGTATACAAAAAAAATAATAATAATAAGTGTTTGTTGTAGTGTTAACATTGTATGAATCGACGTTAAAATAATGAATTTTTGCTTTTCCATAACCCTTGATGTAATTTTCTGCTTAGCTGTTGCCTGTACGAAGCGTTGTGATGAGCTTTGCAGGAAGGCATTGATGTGTACTGTTGGAGAGATAACTACATGAATGAATGGATGTTTATTGCTTGTAGAACCCGAATGGGCCCTGTCACTATATTGATTACAAACAGAAAAGCTACTTGCTGTTCAATTATCTTGGTGTCGCATGAATAATCGTAACTTGATTTTCTTTCTTGTACATCAACATTAGGCTCAAGGTGGAGATTGTACATGAATCGCACACAAGAGACATTTGCAGACGTGATTGTATTTTTGCATGGAATGTTAGGAGTTGGGAGATAAACGTGTGAACGGTGCCATGCGGGGTGAACCTGGTTAATCCACATTTTAACCAAACTAGGGGTTCAGGTGGGAACACAAAATGGATCGACCCACATTGCAATCCATTATGGTTTTGTTGCGCTCTCGATCAATCGTAACTTTCTTGTGACAGCAGTAAAATTGTCCACACCATGTCGGTAGTTTAAAAACTGCAGTCCTCGCCACATTAGTTTATCTTTCTACACAACCTTGAAATCCTGCTGGGGAGTGTCGAGGGTTGTTTTAACGTGTGCTGAAATCATGCTGTATTTGGCACGTTTTTGTTCCACATTAGACACCATAATCATACTGAAATTGGAATGAATTATGGAAGGGCCCTCACTTATGATTGTTTCTTCCTGCATTTTTTGTGTCGGGTAAACTTAAATTCTGATGAGTACTGTTTTAGCAACTTCAGTTTGTATAACGACTTGATTATGGAGTCTTTACGGCAACATATATAAATTGCTAATTTGTAACAGCAGAATCAGCACAAAAAACTGAAGGGGTCTGACCTCATGTATGTCCTTCATTTCCTTCACCCATCCTGACTTTTTGACCCTTCCCCAAGAGGGCAGCCTCGAGCCAAAGGTCGTGACCCAAAACGAGGTTACGGCCTGGGCAACGGCTGCCAATCGAGCATGGGTCAGAGTGCGCAGCGGCGTATGAGTGACGACCACATCCTTACCCCTTAACCTTCTCCCCTTGCTCAATGATAATTAAGTCATTAATATTAAGATTATTCATGTAAAGGGTGACTTCATCTAAAAGGGTGGCCTGTTTCTGATGAAGATTTGAGTTTGAGTCTTAAATGGTAACTCAGTGGTAAAAGGGCACATCCCCAACCTCACCCCATCCCTTCTTCCAACCAAAAGTCCTGATCCGTTTACACTTGGTACGCCTTGCTTGGCTTCCCCACATGATGCATTGCCCCAACACAATGCATTGCAACAGAAGAGGAGTTGGTTGTCTGGGTTCCACGTCCTCAGGCCTCATCCTCCGAGAATGAGACATCCGGGCCTCATCTGCAGGTACACTGGATAACATCGTGCTCATTTGCCAGAGGGTAAACAGGTTAACGACCTTAACTCGATGCTTGTTAACCGTTTTTTTAATAGTTTTTTTTTTTTTTTTTTTTTTGTGGTCTAACTGCTAATGGTAATGATAATTTCTGAGTTTTCTCTACAGGTTAAAGGTAAAGGTTAAAGGGTGCGGAGAACTTGATAATACGGCAAAATCCTCTTCTCTTGCCGTGCCTCACTTTCCCTTCCCTTCGTACTTGCACTTTTTTTCTCTTCCTGCTTTCCCATCAACATTTTCTTTTGATGCATAGTCTCAATACCTAAAGTTTCTTCCACCCTCCCTGCTTTCCATCCTCTGTCTCCCCGACTTTCCGTTTCCCCCTACTTAGATAACCGTGTCTGGGACGAAGACCTGCAGGAAGTGCCAAGAAGAGATATTGTGGGGAGTGAGAAAAGGGTGAATTTTGTCAACTTTCTGGTCATTCCCTCCCCTTAGCATTCCCTTCCATCACAACCTCCAGTTGTAATCCTCAGCCTTGTTTCTGACTGTTCATAGCTGTTTTGTTTTTTGTTTTTTGTATTATGCAGTAGTTGGATCTTTTTTGTCGTTTTCAGTTTTATCAATAAATGTACAAAAGATATCACATTGTTTGGTTTTACTAGCTGTCTGATTTTTTTTTTTTTTTTTTTTTTTTTTTGATGTGCAATTTTAATGTTACTTTCGATTTGACGTATTGATGCTGAACTAGGCCATTTGTGCATGTGCTGTATTTTTACAGTGACTCGGTTCGGTGGCTTAGAATTGCACATCATAATTTTCAGCATTTCCACAGGAAGGGGTCGATATCAGAATGAATATGAATGAATGAATGATCATTTTAAGGCCATTTTCCCCGCTAGAGCGGGGGTTAGCCTTGCGGGCCCCATGACAATCATGGTTCCCTGTTTGAGGCAATGTTTTTATGGCCACCCTCCCTGTTTTTATGATATCAGAATAAAAGAAAACCACCTTTAGAGGCCATTTTTCCCCGCAAAGTGGGGGTTGGCCTTTTTCGGGCACCGTGGTTGTTGTTGTTTTTTGTTGGTCCCCTTTTTGAAGCAATGTTTTACGGCCCGATGCCCTTCCTGCCGCCAGCCCTGTTTGTCGCCTTTTACGACAAACAGGGAATTACCAGTGAACTGGTACTCAATTAGCCGACCTCGGAAGGATGACAGGCTGAGTCAACCCCCCTGGCGTTAATTCAGCGATCGGCCGGGATTCGAACCCAGGATCCTAGGATCCTAAGCTGTCACCCTAGCCGCTAAGCCAACACCAGGCTCAATCTGATATTATATGATAATATCTGATCTGATAATAGCTGATAATATAGCTGAATAGCTGATAATAGCTCAATCTGTTAATATCTGATATGATATCAGAATGGTTAACCATAATTGTTCTGTTCCTGAATTTAAATTTTACCCACCCAAATAATGGGAATACAAGATGTATCTGTGAAGGAGGAGGCGGTTGTGGTCCATTTTTGTCGGCCCCGGATATAAAATGCGCGCATACATATGCATGTATATTGTCATGTACACATGCACACATATTGCAGGGTTTGGGGTTTACCACGAGGAGACTTCTGGGTCTCCTGACTACCACAGGTCAAGCATGAACGCCAATCAAACGACCAAATCTCCCAGGGTCCTCCATCTGACACTTTACCTGGGGGTGACGTGGCCAACCTAACTGGGGATCGTGCCCTCACCATGTTTTGATCTTATCTTGTTTAATCGGGTTGAGCTGAACGAACTGCCGAGTATGTAGCGGCTACTGTTTGGAGCCAAATAATTTGGGAAGAACGTCCCAGCTAACTCTGGTGTGGACTCTGCTAAACCAATGGAGGAAAAGACATCACAAGCAGAGTGGAAGAACATGTAGCTGGTTTATTATTTATTTGTGTGTGTGTGTGTGTGCGCTCCATTACGAGCCTTAGATCTTGTAAAAAAAAAAAGGGGGGGGGGGGGTGGAAGTTGTGGTGCATTTGTACAATCAGAGTTTTTTCACAAGGCACAGCAGGGAAAGAACACTATTCGTGTGGTGCGACACAAGACAATTTGGGAATTTGTGTGGTGCGGCAATGTACAAAGCAAAGAGACCCAGTGTAAATCTTACCCATCTAATAATACCCCTTATGCTATTTTACCGTATCAAACATAACATTGGCACCAAATTAGACTTGCATCCGGAGAAAAGGTAGACGGTTCCAGAAAGACAGAGCAGGGCGAGGCTGGTACAACCTCTTCACGCACCACGGAGAACTGACGAGTCTTTTGCTTGGTAATGCCTTGCCTTGGTAGAAAGGTAATGGCGAGTAATACCTGTGCTTGCTCTCATTGAATGGCTTTTCTGGTTTGAACAGATAATCCGGCTCGCCCTGTTCTTCTCCTGTTTCTCACAGGTCTAATGCAGCAGGTTGGCCCCTCCCTCCTGTCTCGTACTGTGGTGGCTTGTCCTTCTCTGAACAGTCTGTCAGATCCTGTGGAATTCTTTAAACTGCCTGTTGAACTCGAACCATCCTATCAACTCTGTATATTACAATGTCCTGTCGAGACAGATTTGCAGCTCCGCATTATGTCTTTTTTTTTTTTTTTTTTTTTGTTTTTTTTTTTTTTTTTTGGTATACTGAATCGAGGCTCGTGAAAGAGCTAACATTTATTTCACAAACAAATCAACCAGACAAACAAAATATACAAAAAGAGGGAGCGGAAGACAAGATGGGGAGAGAAGGGGAAGCACACAACCACATTTGAGAGCAGGGAGAAGTGTGGGAGGGAGAGGGCTTGGGGGAAGGGGGGGGGGGGTGGGAGAAGTATAAAACACAAGGGGACCGAAATTAGCGGGGGTAGAAAAGATCAAGGTTTTGGATGGGGGAGGATAAGAGATGGTGGTGAACAGCTGTTTTAAAGACCTGGAGGGTGGAGTGGGATTGAAGAGAGTGAGGGAGTTTGTTCCAGAGGCGGGAGAAAAGAGAAATGAAGGAGTGAAGGTGAGCAGAAAGTCTTGATTTTGGCAGTTTAACCATAAGAGGGTTGCAGGCAGATCTTGTGTGACCTGTAGGAATATTTGGGGGACAGAGCCCAGAGAGGGCTGGGGGGGCAAGGCCAGAGAGGAGTCGGTAGAAGACGGAAAGACCACCAACCTGCCTGCGGTGAGTGAGTGAAAGGCCCTTGGAGTTAGCTTCATCGCGGGAGATTCCAATGATTCTGAACGCTTTGGTTTCAACAGCGTGAAGACGGGCTAGGTGTGAGGCAGGAGCACCAGACCAGAGGGGAGAGCAGTATTCCATAGAGCTGCGGATGAAAGCCTTGTATGTGGTGAGGAGCTCAGGTGTGCCAAGGAAGGACTTCGCACGACGGAGGATGCCCAGTCGGCGACTGGCTTTGGAGGCCAGATTTGAAATGTGGTTTTCCCAGGAAAGATCATGGCAGATAGTGAGACCCAAAAGCTTGAGTGACAGAACTTCTTGGAGAGGATTATTCAGAAAGTGGATGGGAGTGTTTTCCAGTCGGTCTTTTCGGAGAGACATCGTAAGAGTGTGAGATTTATCAGGATTGAAAGACATGTTCCATTTGTTTGCCCAGTCTGTGATTTTGTCCAGGTCTGCAGAGAGTGAGGAGGCTGCAGACTGCCGATCTGAGGGATGAGGAATGGAGCGACAGAGAGTAGAGTCGTCAGCAAAGAAATAAAGAGGATTTTCAAGAGAGTCAGAGAGATCATTGATGAAGACCAGAAAAAGCACAGGGCCCAGAACACTACCTTGGGGAACTCCAGCCTGAACAGGAAGAGGAGATGAGAGAAACCCATTCAGGGCCACACGTTGACTACGACCAGAGAGGAAGTCCGCCAGCCATGCGTCTGAGGAGGGGCGAGGGTCAAAGGTGACGCCCCGGCCTTTCCAGGAGTCATTGCTGGGAGCAAAGGTCAGGCGCCGCTCTCAACTTCTGGTGAAGTGTATACTTTGGCCCTAATGAGCCTCATTTTGACGTAACCCTCCACGAGTCTGTTGGTCTTGAATTGTCCTCGTTGATTTTCGGAATGGGCCATGGTCCTGAGCTCCTCACTTAACATTGGGCTGACTTGCATCGTTTCTCATTTGCTGCCCAAACGTCCGACAAGGGTTGGGATGGAATGGGAGACAAACGGAGGGTCATTGCTGATAGCGTAGCATGGGAAGGCAAGCACAGCTTTCCGCTAACCTGCAGCGAGTCTTGTTGGTCGTGGTTCCGTGAGCGTGGGGGAAATGGTGTCATTGTGCAGTGCGAGAGATGTTGGTTGCAGCAGTGAGGAGCCGGCAGGTGGTTGAAGTGTTGTGGTGGAGGCAGCATGCGTGAATGAATGGTGAGCAAATAAAGTGTGGGGGTGGGGGGTGGTAACATTTTGGCTTTGTCGTGCATATGCAAATGAGGGTGCCGCACACAACAGTCAACTGGCTCGAGAGAGGAAAGCACCGACATCCTCCAAAATGAAGATAAAAGGAAAGTGAACAAGAGCAATGCGACTTGACAATATTCCTACGCCTGGTCCCTGCCCGTGACAATGGGTAGGTGCCCTCGTTGACTGTCCAAAAAACAAAAGTTTGATTTAAGTCCCTCCAGCTATTCTCCTGTATCACATTTTTACCAGACATGACAGGACAGGTTTGACATCGATCGGTGAAGGGGTTTCAGAGGTTTTATTTATTTATTATTTATTTAAATAAATATCGGCTTTCAAGCGAATATGGCTGCCAAACCGCGTGACGTATGATATCAAAAATGTACACTTCATATGTATGGGTATGGGACCAACAACAGGCATTTTGAGGCCATTTTCCCTGTGAGAGCGGGGGTTAGCCTCGCGGCCCCCATGACGATCTTCTCCATTTTGCTCTATTTTCTGCGTCCTCTTGTTAACCCACTTGCCCGCATTTCTTCTTCCACCATCTTTAGCCGTCTTTTTCGGTCTTCCCCATCCTCTACTTCCTTCTACATTCATTTCCATCACTCTTCTCAACCAGTCACTTTCATCCTTCCTCAACCCATGACCAAAACATCTCAACCTGTTTCTCTTCACAGCATCCATCACAGGCTCTTTTCCCATCATCTTTCGCAATTCATCATTTGTCTTGCTCTCTCTCAACAATACTCCACATATCCACCGAACCATTCACATTTCCACCCTTTCCAGCCTTCGCTGCTCTATGTTCATTACCCATGTCTCGCTCCCATAAATCATAACACTTCTCACACATGCAGCATACACCTTTCCCTTCAGCTTCAACGACACTCCCCTCATCGTCAGCACGCCACTCAGTTCCAGAAACATCTTCCATGCACATCTCACTCGAGCAACCGTTGCAGAGTCTGATCCACCTTCTCCATTCAACATGTCTCCTAGGTAGCAAAATGTTTTCACACCTTCCAGCTTCATGCCGTCTCCAAGTTCCAACAACGTTTTCTCCATCTGTGCACACCTTACACTTGAATGTAGCTGCCACTTTGGTTAATGACCTTCAGACCACTACATTTTTGATGAACCCACTCAGCGCATATTGTACATTGAATGGAGTTCACTCCGCCACCCTTCCTGCACATGGCCACTTCCCAGTTCCTTCCACCTCACCACATGCTTTACCGCTTGCCATCACCTTCAGACCTTTTGTCTCCATACATTCCTTCCACTTGTTCATCTTCTCCTTCAGTTCATCCATACTCTGAAATCAACACCAGATCATCTGCATACAACAACTCCCACGGTAAACCGTCTTTTACATTCCGAGTCAGCACCACCATCACAGCTACAAATAGTGGACTTATTACAGACCCATGATGCACTCTCACCTTCTTCTTTCTTTTTTTTTTTTGGATACAGAATTGAGGCTCGTGAAAGAGCTAACATTTATCACTCAGACAAACAAAGTATATAAAAATGGGAGCGGAAGACAAGATGGGGAGAGAAGGGAAGCGCACAAACACAACATTTGAGAGCAGGGACATCGGGAGATCTGTGGGAGGGAGAGGGCTTGGGGGGAGGAGGCGTGGGAAGAGGGGGTGGGGGGGGGGGGGTTGGGAGAAGTATAAATCAAGGACACTGCAAGGATTTCCAGGAAAGAAGTTGGTATTTCAAAAAAGTGGATTTGAGGTGAAATTTACGGGGGTCGAAAAGATCAAGGTTTTGGATGGGGGAAGATAAGAGATGGTGGTGAACAGCTGTTTTAAAGACCTGGAGGAAGGAGTGGGACTGAAGAGAGTGAGGGAGTTTGTTCCAGAGGCGGGAGAAAAGAGGAGTGGAGGTGAGCAGAGTGTCTTGATTTTGGCAGCTTAACCATAAGAGGGTTGCAGGCAAATCTTGTGCAACCTGTGGGACTATTTGGGGGATATTTGGCTTCCCCAGCCCAGAGAGCTGGGGGAGCAAGGCAAGAGAAGTCTGTTGAAGATGGAAAGACCACCAACCTGCCTGCGGTAAGGAAGTGAAAGGCCCTCGGAGTTAGCTTCATCGCGGGAGGTTCCAATGATTCTGAACGCTTTGGTTTCAACAGCGTGAAGACGAGCTAGGTGTGAAGCAGGAGCACCAGCCCAGAGGGGAGAGCAGTATTCCATTGAGCTGCGGATGAAAGCCTTGTATGTGGTGAGGAGCTCAGGTGTGCCCAGGAAGGACTTCGCACGACGGAGCATGCCCAGTCGGCGACTGGCTTTGGAGGCCAGATTTGAAATGTGGTTTTCCCAGGAAAGATCATGGCAGATAGTGAGACCCAAAAGCTTGAGTGAGAGAACTTCTTGGAGAGGATTATTCAGAAAGTGGATGGGAGGGTTGTCCAGTCGGTCTTTTCGGAGAGACATAGTAAGAGTGTGAGATTTGTCAGGATTGAAAGACATGTTCCACTTGTTTGCCGAGTCTCTGATTTTGTCTGCAGAGAGTGAGGAGGCTGCAGACTGCTGATCTGAGGGATGAGGAATGGAGCGGCAGAGAGTGGAGTCATCAGCAAAGAGATAGAGAGGATTTTCAAGAGAGTCAGAGAGATCATTGATGAAGACCAGAAAAAGCATTGGTCCAGAACACTGCCTTGGGGAACTCCAGCCTGAACAGGAAGAGGTGATGAGAGAAACCTATTCAGGGCCACACGTTGACTACGACCAGGGAGGAAGTCTGCCAGCCATGCGAGGAGATTTCCATGGAAACCATAGGAGGTGAGTTTGGTGAGCAGAGCGGGGTGCCACACTGTATCAAAGGCACGTGATATGTCAAGGGAGACGGCTCTAATTTCCTGTTTGGCATTGAGGACCTCCATCCATTGTTGAGACAGCAGTAACAGCATCTCCAGAGTAGAGTGACCTGGTCTGAAACCAAATTGATGATCAGAGATCAAGAGGAAAGATTTCATATCCGAAGCAATGATGGATTCCATGACTTTGCTGATAATTGGGAGAAGGCTGATTGGTCTGAAGTTGCCAGGATCTGTTTTTGCACCTTTTTATCTCAACTGGACTATGTCCAGCTGAGTTTTTGTCGACACCCAGTGTCGGTCGTCCATCGTCTGTGTCTGTAAACAATTCGACGTCTACGCTCTAAAAGTCACAAATGTTGATGAAATTTGATTAAACTTGTTATGCAGCATCTTTAGGACATCAACTAGTTTGGGATTGCATTTGGGCGTTGCACGCCTAAAAATGGGTGTGGCAGGGCGGCCATATTGAAAAATCAATTTTTGTCAATCTGGTACTTCCTAATGTGGCTGGAAGGCTGAAACTTGGTTTGTAGACTATGTAACAAACCTCAACACATATTACGGGTTTTGACGATGTCTGAAAAATGACCGTCGTGACCTATGACATGACTTGACCCATAAACATCAGTTTCGATGACGTCCAAGCTCTAAAAGTCTCAAAAACTGATCAATTTGATGAAACCTGTGCCTTTGCCACTTAAAGATATTTGTAAACGCACATATAAACATATTAATGCACATATAAACGATATAGTTTGTGGTTCTATTATGCATATTCTAACCATATTGATATAGACCCAGTTGAGTTAAGGTTCCCTGGAACCTCTAGTTTGTGTATAGTGGTGATGTTGGCTGATTTCCAAGCAGATGGCAGATGATGTTGAGCGCTAGAGAGGGTGAAGAGAACAGAGAGAGGGAGTGAAAGAGCGGAAGTACAGGATTTTAGGTCCCGTGGGCTGATGCAGTCAGGTCCAGTTGCAGAATCAGAGTCGAGGGTTGACAGAAACTTTTCCACGTTGTCAGGAGGAAAGGACACGAGTCCAGGAGCAGCTGGGTACGACTGGGTACAGAGAGGGATGGTTTGGGACACGATTTAGAGGCAAAGACCGAGTTGAGGCATTCAGCGTTTTCATGTGCTGAGTCAGCTATGTAGCCGTTTGAGGTAAGTGAGGGGATGGAGGGGGAACAAACACCAGAAACAGATTTGACCAGACGCCACCAGGATTTGGAAGAGGGAGACAGATTTGAGAGTTCGGTCTTGAGAACGGAGAGATATTGTTTCCTGGCTCTCCTGAGGGTGGACACACACTTGTTTCGGGCTTTGTGAAAGGAAATGAGATTTCCTTCCGTTGGATTTGCTTTCCAGGAGGTGAAGGCAAGTTGTTTCTGGGCAACAGCCTCACCACAAGATTCCGTGTGCCATGGATGGGAGGAAGGGTATGACAACTAAAGACGACATGGGATAAATCTGTGCATGAGAGAGAGCAATTTACTTTGGAAGAATTCCCAGGATGAGTTGATGTCAGAGGCGGTAGAGATGGGAGACCAGTCCAGATGATTGATGGCTTCTTGAAGACCGTGCCAGTTGGCCTGAGTGAAATGCCAGACTCGTCGACGCTGAGGAGGCTCTCTGAGAATGGTCAGAGAGATGTCCACTTTAACAAGCACATGATCAGATGAGCCGATTGGAGCAGAAGAGCAGCAGACATTTGCAGGGAAGTTAGTCATAACCAAGTCCAGAAGAGAAGATGCTCTGTTGACTGAGATCCGGGTCGGGAAATTGATAGATTGTGTGAGTCCCAGTGAGTCACAGAAGTCCTTTGCTGAGGAGCCATGGCTGGTGAGAGAGTTACCCACACCCAGCCAACTGGCACGGTGACAATTGAAATCACCACATATGAGGAAGAGAGAGTTGGAATGAGTAGATAGAAGTTGGTCCATATTATCAGACAGCGAGATGTAGATGGAGTCATCACTGTTTGGTGGACGGTACAACACACATATGAACAAAAGGTGGGAGCGAAGGGGAAGCCGTAGCCAGAGGTACTCGTGGGGTTGAGGTGGAGAGAGGGCAGTGCAGGGCGAGTGAGGAAGAGAGTTTTTGATAAAGATAGCAACCCCACCTGCAGGACGAGGCTCAGGTCTATCATACCGGAGGAGGGAGTAACCCGGGAGAGATACTAAGGAATCAGACATCATGAAGGAGGAAAGTTTCTGTTCAGCAGATCAAGTCTGGTTTGTCAGAAGCAACCTGTATGGAGAGATCAGTTAAGTATGAGCGAAGGCCCCGGATGTTTGAGGTCCATACCGTTAATGAAGAGGAAGGGGGAGCATCGGATACAGAACAGGGGGGGGGGGGGGGGAGAGGCGTAGGGTAAGATTTGGAAGAGGTAGGGAGAGCTGTTGACAGTGTCAGAGATTTCAGAATAGCTTGGTGCTTGGAGAAAGGGAAGGATGGGGCGGACAAAATGTTTGATGGTGATTGGTGGAGGCACAGTGAGGTGTTATTTGAGGAGCGGGAAGAGCCAGGCAGAAGGTTGGGGGAGATGGGGGTGAGAGTTGGAAGGGGGAAGAAGCGGGGAGGCTGCTTCGAGGAGGAGGGGTGAGAGGGGGGAAATGGAGAAGAAATGAGGGTGGGGAGATTTGAAGGGGAGGGGCTAGGGGGGAGTTTAGGAGGGAAGAGGCAATGGGGGGGGGGGGATTTGAAAGGGATGGGTGATGGGGAAGATTTGGATGGGAGGGGGAAGGGGGGAGATTTGAAAGGGATGGGTGATGGGGAATATTTGGAGGGGAGGGGCAAGGGGGGAGATTTTAAAGGGATGGGTGATGGGGAAGATTTGGAGGGGAGGGGTGAGTTTGGATTTTAGAAAATGTACGATTAATGGGAAACGAACATTTATTGCAAAATGAGTTTCTTGTGACCTTTGAGTCCAAAATACGATTAAGGATGCTGGAGGGGGTTGGAGTGCAGGTGAGTTTAGGGAATGTAGAAAAGAGGAACTGTAAGAGATGGAAATTTTTTTTGGAATGAATAGATATGGTGAGCAAGTTGAAAGCACCCTTTTAAAGAAGAAGAAGAAAAAGGTGTTATAAATATACGACAGAATACATAACAGTACTTCAGGGGAAAGTTTAAACCGTTTTTAAATTGAACAGTGAAAACTATCTGGGGAAATGGGGACACCCACTCCACAAACTGGACACGTGGTCGAAGAATGAACGAATGAATAAGAACAACGAATAAGCAGAGAAGGAAATGTTTTTTGGGTTTTTTTTTGAGTTGAGATTATAAACAAGGACGTATGGGATGAAAAGATTGGGAAAAACTGAGAGAACGAAAGTAATTGGAGCACAATCGACCGCTGAGAGAAAAACAAAGCCTCAAGGTAGGACACTACTCAGCTTCAAAAAACGCGGCACAAAATAACCGACGATTTTTTATACAGTTATGAAAGATTAACACCGAGGAATCTTCCTAGGGACACACTATAGGTACACACACCGAAAGATAAATACAGTTTCGAGAAAAATACAATTGTGAACAATTACTTAACTTTGAAACGTGGAGAACGTGTACAGCTTCGAAAAACCGTGCTGTCGCCACCAAGATCTGAGTTGTTAGCCCCATTAGTTGTTAACCTTCACTTCAAACTCACCACTGTTCCCGTCCTTCGTCCTTACAGCTGTGCGCGCTCTCGTACATTGCCATCACTATAGTGGGGCGCCCGGACACTCAGTCATTTCAAATTGATGCAAAAGTTTCGTTTTCAGTACCAATTTGAAGGTAAGGGCCTATAGAACAATTTTGGTTCGAGTGTCATTCACTCAGATAAAAAATGGGGCTTCTGGGGATGTGGGGGGTTCGCCCCCCCCCCCCCCCCCCCCCACAGGCTTATGCAAAATATGGAAACATGACTTTTGATTGGATGCTCTGATCTGAACATATGAGGTATGTATGGATTAGGATCAGGAGACTCATTCTACAAGATGTTCATTATTCAAGACTATATAAAAGACTTGGAAAAAAATATCGTTGCGGATTCGGGGTTCGTTACCAAGGGGGGGTTAATCCCCTTGTCTTTTCAGCTGGCCGTCCCACGATCCTGGAAACTATAATGCTCCTCTGCGGTCGAGACTGGCCAGGGTGATTGGTCAATGGAGGTCCCAAATACCTGAGTGCCAATCTCTCCGCAAAGCAGGGAGAAAATTCCCACTCGGACCACGGATAAGATGGAATTTGCCGAGCGGTTAGCAATCTGAAGCCCGAGCCATTAACAAAAGGACTACCCCGATCCTGAGCGGTTGGCCAAATCGTGCCGCGGGTACCCAATGGATAGAAAAGACTAAGATGATCGAATGAAAGAAGAAACCAAAGTGTAAAGGAAGAACACAGGAATTTATTAACAATAATGAAAGAGAAAACGAAAGGAAGAATTTGCAAGGGAAGAAGAAGAAGCAGAACACAGTGCAGTCAAAACAGTCTTAATTTTCACGCCCCAGGACGACACAAACAGACTTACACGTAGGGTAATGATGGCAGGGAAGGAAGGTCCAAGCAGATGGACAGCGTGGGCCCCGGCTCCGATCCACGCTCCATCCCGGTTCACGCTCCGGTTCCGATCCACGCTCCGGTTCCGCGGCGGAACCCGGCAGGCAGCGCTGTTTGTGTCTTGTTGGAACGCGAGCGGACCTTACTTGTCGGGGTTCATATATCGGGGAAGGTATTCGGCTTTCTCCCTCTCTCTCTCAACATGCATGAAGGGCCAAAGTTCAACAGAAGTCCCCGGGGAAGTTTTACGCGCAGCTCCAGCCAGAAGTCCGTGGCGAGAAGCAATCCAACAAGTAGTCCCTCAAAGGGCTATGCACGGGCGCTTATATCGTGCGCTTTGAGATCAAGCCGCGTATTCTCGCACTCCGCCCACCGGTGAGCTCACCTCAGCCCTGGTTGGTCAGCCGACAGGGCCACGCCTCGTTCCGGGCGCTCCGCCCCCTTCTTCTCCGGCTTGACCGCGTGCGTAATGGCGGCCGGGTGAGGCAGCGAACGCTGCTGGCAAGCAGAGGCGCGTAACAATTTGGAGAGAGGCAAGCCACAAAATGAGCGGAACTGAAAAGGACCTATCTTATTTAATTAATGCAACGCAGATTCAACTATTGGGAACAGAGCCTTAACTAAACACAGACTAAGGAAATAACTGAGAAGTTCCTATGGTGTCCTACGTGTTGCATATGGCCTAACTATGGGTGCGACCTTTGACCTTTTAACAAATAGAATATTTACAAGAATTATTTACAAGTGAGGGTTCTAAAACCGCAACAATATTCAACCCAGACAAGAATCAAGCATACAACCCCCAGCTTAGGAGTCTGATGCTTTATCCATTAGGCCATTGGGTCAGCACATTAGATTTGTGTAATAATATTTTGAAGAGTTATAAAGTACGTATACATTTATATATATTTATTTATGTTTATATTTTTGTGGTTCTCTCGCCGGCCTTCTTCCCCTTATCAAGGGGGGATTAATCCCCTTGTCTTTACTGGGCTTGGTGGAACCGGGGCTTGCAACGTCCCTTCCGGACGGCGCCAAATATGGTTTCGGGACCAAATTTTCGCTCGTACCTAAGTACTCGCGCTGCCCTGTAAGCGAGGAAACAAGCCTTGCACGAACCACGTGTGGTTGTAACACGCCGAGCGGTTTGCGTTCACGTGATCCGCGCAGTTATAATTAATGGACCCCGATTTAAGCGATCTTATTCGTGCCACGCTTAGTCAATGATGAAACCACAAAGACGATCGAATCAAGAAGAAAGAACAGATTGGTTTAATTATTATTACACGTATATACAGCTCAAGGATGAAGAGACACAGACCAAGCTTAGACGGTCTTAATTATCCCAGGGACAACGGGCCCGTCTCACACTCACACGGGGTATTGCAGACGGGCAGGTGTTCCCCAGCGCGTCCAAGGATGGTCCTCATCCAGCTCTCCACGGACCCCGGCACATCCGCGAAGATGGAGGTAGGCGAAGGCAGGGACTCGTAGCGTGTCTCTCGAACCACGGAGATAATATTGGGGCGAACGGTAGAGAGGACTTTTACGGCAAAGGGTGGTTACTCAGCCTCGTTCACTCGCTTGGCTGAAAATGCGCAAGTTCGTTATAAACGCGCCTGGCTGCGCCCGCGTATATTCAACGACCAACTCCTCTTCTTCAATGCCTTGGTGTTGGTTAGCGCGCGCGTTCTCATGCGATGGTCAAGTTCATCAAGCGGTACAATGCGAGTTCTCTCATCAAGTCCCCTCTCTGCAAGTCCTGTTACGCAAGTCCTCTCGAGGGCTTTCACGCAGCGGGCTTTATAGATACACCCCTCAAACCCTCTGGAACTCACCAGACTTTTTCACCACGCCCTCTGACGCAACGCCGACGCCACCACCCTCGAGCTCTGATTGGCTGCTTGCGCTTACCGTCAGCTTCTGACGCTGCTCCACCCTCAACGCCACCCCCACCTTCTTCGGCCTACCTCGTGTTAACTCGACTAATGAACAACCAATGGATTGTGCCTACAGAGGTAGAATGGTTTGCAGAAGTAGGGCCTATTCTCCTGTCTACACAACGCAGAACTAACAGAGGAAATAGCCTAGTCTCACATATACTAAGACATAACTATACTACAAATGGGCCTACATGTTGCTCGTGTGTCTAACTATGGGGGGCAAACCTTTAACATTTATTGACCTTACTGTACACATCTCAAAACTGTAACACTGCCCCCCTCCCTCGTCAGACTCCTCCCCGAGTCGAACCTACACAAGTGGGAACGACCGGTTTTGAGAAAGACTTGGGACTCATTTTTAATTACGTGTGGCATATAGGTGTGGGTCCCCCTAGCGTTTAATCTAACCCCGTGTATGCGACAGTTTTACAACACGAGATATGTCCCACCTACTGTGTTGTGTAACTAACTCTAACAGACTCACGCCCACAGCTAACCGAATTGCGGAATTATCTTCAAACTACACATAAAGCCGGTGGGCAGCATCTATTATTTACAAGCATAAATCTAACCTTATTTACAACTCTATAACCCAGGACCTGTTCTTTGTGGAAAGAAGATTGGAGGGGAGAGAAAGCACATCATAGCACCAATACACAAAACACATTTCAAAAAGTTCACATTTGCTGCTGGTGGCTGGCATCTTCTGTCTTCCTACATCTTCTTGCTTCCTGCATGTCGCATCTTCTGTGTGCAATAAAGCTTACCGTTCTTCTTTCCTGGCACACCAAGAATAAAATGTACAAAAACCCGTGTTCGTTTTATTAATTCCTGGCCAAGCAGGGCCAACCTTATGTGGTCCGTCTGCGTGACATTGACGCCACTCAAAGTACGTGGTCCGAAGATGCAAGGTAAGTTTGCAGCAAAGGGTAAAGCCACAAAACGTGTGGTCCATAATGTGTAATGTGATCTGCAAAGTGTTTGTGGCAGCAGGGTGCTGCACATGTGCAGCAAAGTCACAACAAAGGATAAGGAAACGGCAGCAAAGTGCCGCGCCATTCAGCTGCACAGGTGTAGCAAAGTTCAGCAGGGGTGCCGCAAAGGTGTAGCAATGTGCAGCTGCACAGTTCGATGTTGCTGCACAACTCATCCAAAGTGGGTCCATGGGTGGGGAGGAGAGACAAAGCACAGTCAGCAAATGGAAAGGGCGCAAAGGTACACATCAAAACAACGTAATGCAGCATGAGCGGCGCGGAAGAGCGAGCAGAGCAAGCTCGTCCCTAACCGTTCGTACCCCCCAATGTCAGCTTACACTACCCTTACCCTTCCCTATATTTACAAATTCGTCAGTACGTCCTGTCTCCCATATCCCCCTCTAAGCCAAATTCGTCTTCCAATCCCTCCCAGGAAGGAAGGAATGGAATAAACACATTGCCTCATCACGTCGAGATGCGTCTCACTTCCTCAAATCAGTCACTTGGTGCTGGTGCGGAGCTTTGTCATCCTTGGTGAATGGATGTGGATGGCGCGAAGGGAATTCCTCATCCTAACTACTCTAATGACATTAACTCCTTTACACTACCCGGGGTCATGTCCTGCCAATCGGCCTCTTCACACTATGTGGTTCTAAAAACCTGATTCCCATTGACCACCTGGTGCCTTCCAAATTTGGGTCTCACTTTCCAATTTTTCACACTGTGCCTTTGCACAATTTCGGGGCTGGATCGTGTGGCTCCACTAGCAGGTCTAACTACCTGCGCACCTCCGCCACTGAAGTCGCCACCCGAGCTTACCTTGCTCCTTGCGACTACCTAAATTTGGGAAGGCCCCTCCTGGCTCTCTCACCCCCTGATGCCCTCCTCGGCATTGGGCTACCCGGGTCCTCTCCTGGGATCCTCGGGCCCCACTCAACAACTACTCTAACTGGCTCCCAGAGCCTACCTGCGGCCTCACCCGGCCGACAGACTACCAGTGGCGGAGTGCCCCCACGAACCCTACGCACCAACAAAGCCCACACGCCCAGCCATTTCATAGACTCATGCACCCAACCAAGCACTTATTGCTACTTCCCGCACCACAGGTGTCAATATCCAAACAATTTACCTAAGCCCTCTACCTGACTTTAAACTACCCACCCAGGGTATTCGCGAAGGGGTCCATCTCCCCCCATTCACTCCTTCGCACCATGCATTCCACACCTTCTATCTCACACCAAGCATTCCACACCAAATATTCTCACACACACCAAGTTCTCTTGCACACCTCTTGTGCTCAAACACCTGTTCCCCACTTGCACACCATGCAAGTCAATTCACACCCCTCAAACCCAATTCCATTTGTCTCCATACACAATTCCTCACACACACAGCATCATCTAGCTGACTACTTCCCCTAAAACTCGTGCTTCCCCATCTTCCCTTACACTAAGCACTTCCCTCGTCATTAACAACCATCTAATCTAATTACGTCCCCTGTCCTGTACAAAAGTCACTACTTAAATCTTGTCCTCTTCCGTCATCTCTAAATCCCTAGCAATTAACCTAGCCTGCCCTCGGCGAGCTTCAGTGCCCCATGGAGGTAACCATCGCTGGTCCCTCCATGTGCATGTCACTGCCATCCCCCTGATCTAATGCTCATGAGCCCCAAATTTGAGGAATGGTAAAACCACCACTCCCCACGCAGGGTACCATTCGCCAACACAATCGCTATCCGTCCACTCCACTTGAGCCTCTCGGTGCGGAAATACATTTTCACAGCTCGGCTTCGCAAAGCCGAGCAATGCATGCGGGTGGGTGGTCTACTGTTGGTTGGGTCCGTCCGGCATTTTCGATCCAGGGGAGGAGGCATGCTTGGGCCAAGGTTCAAGGCGCCATCCCTACGTGGAACCTTGCGGTCCCATGCACGATGGCCCAACCGCCCACGGTCCGAGCACCGCAGCCGCCAGGGGGCGTGGCTCCGACCTCTCCTACCCCCCCCCCCTTGAACCGTGCCGATCGCCTTTCCCGCCAAGGCGCGGCACCGACCATACTGGGCGGGGCCCTGCACGAATCGTGCACGCCGATCCTTGCGAGACTGCCGCGGCAACGATCCCCACCGGTCCCCGCAGCACACAAAGCACACCACACACCGAGGGCTCGCATCGGCTATACGTCGCGCTAAACGCTACCCCTGTCTGCGTCGATGCTCGGGCTGCGTTCTCACCCCACGCGACCCGTTCCACTCTCGTACACCGCGGCGCTCCAGCGCCTCCCTTACACTCCATTACACACTTTTCCTTCACACACTCCCTTACCGCACACTTCTCTGTTACACACTCCGTAACAATCGGCCATCGCACGCCCTCGTGCGCACTTTTGTTACACACTCGGTAACAACCACGGGTGTGCACTCTCCTGGTACACACCCATTCAGCGCCTACTTACCCATGGGTGTGCACTCTCCTGTTGCACACCCAATCACACGCTCTGGTGTACATTCTCTCTTGCTCTCCTCGGCCATCGCACACTCTGTAACACCCTCTTCTTCGCGACATTTCCCACTCACACTCGTGCTCCGGCGCACACTTCTCTCTCACACACTCACGCTCTGGTGCACACTTCTTTCTCACACGCGCGCCATTTGCTCTCTTACACCGTACAAAGGACCTTCCACGAGCGCCCGGGCTCCGTCTCGATCCCAAGCGCGCCAAAAACCTTTTCCCGCCATACACATTCCTGCTCACCTTAGGGACCTTCTTCTCCGGCAGCACCACCTGCAAACTTTCATTGGGGTTAGCAAGCCCGACATCACGGTGCAAATGCAGACTTTGAGTACATTCCATCACTTCCCTCGATTTAATCTCTAACTCTGCCATCTCTTCGTCCCCAATTTCAACTATTTCTTTTTCTTTATCTAGCTCGACGACCGTCGGTGCGCATAAAATTTTATTTTCCAATTCGGTGGCCGTCGGCTTTTCCACACCCCGAGTCGCGATTTCTATTCCCTCGGTCCATGTAGCCGCGCTCTGCTCCACCCCGCTCTCCCTGCATTCCTCACACCGCGTTACCCCGTCGCGTACCAATGCGACTTCCTCGCTCAACCTGCGCCTTCCCAGCTTTCTTCGTGTCCTTCTTCGACGACGCCATAAATCTTTCCATTTCCCGAGTGGATTTGTCCCCCATTTCTTCCAATTGGCCACCCATTTTGCTTTCCAATTCATTTTTCACCTCTTCCAATTCCCGGGTGGATTTGTCCCCCAATTCTTTCAATCGGCCACCCATTTTGTTTTCCAGCCCAGTTAACCCGTCTTTTATTTCTCTCATTTCTGCTCTTGATTTGTCCCCCTCCATTTTCATTTGATTACTTTGAGCATCCATTTTATGCTCCGACTTTATCATATAGACCCTCATTTGTGCCATAAATAATTGGAAGTCCCCTGGCACCGCGGGCTCGGCACTCGCCGCCACGTGCGAGGCGCCGCCATTTTCTACCCCTGCTGCCGGCCCCTCATCAATGTTCTCTTCTCCCAATTCTTCCCGGGGGTCCTGGGTCATTAATTCCTCGTTATCTACCTCCTCTTCTACCCCCACCGGCATTCGATCGCCTTGACTAGCCATGGCACGAATTTAATTTTTGGATCTTAAAAACTAAATCTCGGTCGCTCGTAATTCGAGTGCGTTAAGCGCACTTCAAATCCTATCCCAAACTCCTGACACCAATTGTTACGGCCAATATGTAAAATTGGTGTCCAAAATTTCGTCTAAAAATTTTGTCCCAGGTTCCAAATCCCCACTCCTGACTACCAAATGTTACGGTTCTCTCGCCGGCCTTCTTCCCCTTATTAAGGGGGAATTAACCCCCTTGTCTTTACTGGGCCTGGCAGAACCGGGGCTTGCAACGTCCCTTCCGGACAGTGCCAAATAGGGTTTCGGGACCAAATTCTCGCTCGTACCTAAGTACTCGCGCTGCCCTGGAAGCGAGGAAACAAACCTCGCACGAACCACGTGTGGTTGGAACACGCCGAGCGGGTTGCGTTCACGTGATGCACGCAGTTATAATTAATGGACCCCGATTTAAGCGATCTTATTCGTGCCACGCTTAGTCAATGATGAAACCACAAAGACGATCGAATCAAGAAGAAAGAACAGATTGGTTTAATTCTTATTACACGTACAGTATATACAGCTCAAGGACGAAGAGACACAGAGCAAGCTTAGACAGTCTTAATTATCCCAGGGACAACGGGCCCGTCTCACACTCACACGGGGTATTGCAGACGGGCAGGTGTTCCCCAGCGCGTCCAAGGATGGTCCTCGTCCAGCTCTCCACGGTCCCCGGCACGTCCGCGAAGATGGAGGTAAGCGAAGGCAGGGACTCGTAGCGTGTCTCTCGAACGACGGAGATAATATCGGGGCAAACGGTAGAGACGGGTTTTACGGCAAATGGCGGTTACTCAGCCTCGTTCACTCGCTTGGCTGAAAATGCGCAAGTTCGTTATAAACGCGCCTGGCTGCGCCCGCGAATATTTAACGACCAACTCCTCTTCTTCAATGCCTTGGTGTTGGTTAGCGCGCGTTCTCATGCGATGGTCAAGTTCATCAAGCGGTACAATGCGAGTTCTCTCATCAAGTCCCCTCTCTGCAAGTCCTGTTACGCAAGTCCTCTCGAGGGCTTTCATGCAGCGGGCTTTATGGATACACCCCTCAAACCCTCTGGAACTCACCAGACTTTTTCACCACGCTCTCTGACGCAACGCCGACGCCACCACCCTCGAGCTCTGATTGGCGGCTTGCGCTTACCGTCAGCTCCTGACGCCGCTCCACCCTCAACGCCGCCCCCACCTTCTTAGGCCTACCCCGTGTTAACTCGACTAATGAACAACCAATGGGTAGCAAAATGGATTGCGCCGACAAAGGTAGAATGGTTTGCAGAAGTAGGGCCTATTCTCCTGTCTTTACACAACGCAGAACTAACAGAGGAAATAGCCTATTCTCACATATACCAAGACATAACTATACTACAAATGGGCCTACATGTTGCTCGTGTGACTAACTATAGGGGGCAAACCTTTAACATTTATTGACCTTACTGTACACATCTCAAAACTGTAACAATATATTTATATATACAGTATTTAATTTTAAAGCAAAAACTATAGGGCTTTGGTGGAATTTGTTTTGAAAGCCATTAACTAGGCCTATTGGCCGATGTACCTTCCAAGTGTCAGCTAGTTTCAATGTATAGTCCTTGAGATATGAACGCCAACACATTTTGGACAGACGGACAGACACCACCGTGATTTTGACGGTTTTCTAAATAAAACTCAAGAATGCAGAAATGGACGTTGCTGAAATTTGGAACATATTAGCTCAACGTACAAAAGATTTACTTCTGAAATTTGCAGCTGATTTTGTCCAGTAGAAGCCAAGAAACATATTTTCAGTCCCCATGTTGAAGCTGCATATGGAGAAACGATGCCTTCTATAAAGGGAGGGGTGCTTTGTGCCAAACTTTGATAAGGAAAAGAGGCAGAGCATCAAGCAGTCAACCATTGATGCTTTTTTGGGAGGGAGGGAAACAGTCATCTCAACAGCCAGCAGAAGCCTTCACGTCACAGGAAGGGGGAGAATCTTCCGTACGTTTCTTGTACATCGGGCTTGTTTGTTTTTTCTTGTTTTTTTTCCTCAGCAGGGCTTTTCTCTTTGCCTCGGCCCCTCTGACACTTCACGGTGGTCCAGCCACTTGTGTCCACGTCCTTATAACCGGATGAGTTGTCATTGTCCTCTCTCCCCTCAGCGGGCCCAACGGCCGGCCACCGCACCTGTATTGATCCCGACATCCTCCTTTCTCTCCCCTCAGCGGGCTTAGCGGCCACCACACCTGTGTCAATGACAGCTCCGTCCTCTCTCCTCTCCCCTTGCTCCATGGGGAGAGGGGGCAACATCCGCAGTACCACCGCTGCCCGGAGACCTCCGCCTCCACTCTGTCCTTTCTCTCTCTCTCTCTCTCTCTCTCTCTCTCTCTCTCTTTCTCTTTCTCTCTTTCTCTCTTTCTTTCTCTCTCTCTTTCTCTCTCTCTTTCTCTCTCTCTTTCTCTCTCTCTTTCTTTCTCTTTCTTTCTCTCTCTCTTTCTCTCTCTCTTTCTCTCTCTCTTTCTCTCTCTCTTTCTCTCTCTCTTTCTCTCTCTCTCTTTCTCTCTCTCTTTCTCTCTCTCTTTCTCCCTCTCTTTCTCTCTCTCTTTCTCTCTCTCTTTCTCCCTCTCTTTCTCCCTCTCTTTCTCCCTCTCTTTCTCTCTCTCTTTCTCCCTCTCTTTCTCTCTCTCTTTCTCTCTCTCCATTCCACCTCGTTAGCTGTGGGGAAGGGGAAAATAGGCAACACAGCCACTACAGCTCTTGTCCTCGGGGCAACACCCCCATCCCCACTCATTTTCACTGGCGTAGCTTCGCGGGCAGGAGCGGAAGGTGTGCCCCATCGCACCACACCTGAGGGGGTACAGTGCTCCCTCAAATGTCCCAACTGGCCACACTGCAAGCAAAACGGTTCTTTGCAACCAAATACAAGGTGACCCAGTTGTCCGCATCTGCGGCATACTTTAGGCTGACCTGCATAATAAACTTCCCCACGGTCCATCCCAACAAAATTCCCATTAGGTATGTGGGTGGCCGAACCATTATCTTTGACCCGGAACTTAACACGATATTGCCGAGTCCCAGACCATATTCCCAAACCGTGGTGGGGACTTCACATCATCATTGAACTGGGTCTCAATTTCATTTTTCGAGTCGGCGCGATCAATAAAATTGTTTGGTTTTACAAGTCCTATAAAGGACCAATTTGGCGGGACGTTTAGCGTCCAAGTTTAAACTTGCGCCCCATCGAGCGTCATAAACCACTCAAGTCACAATTATGAGCAGTTTGTTGAGGAGGGGAAATCCGGTGCGTCACTTGATCGACTTGGACAAACAAAATTGAGCTAGGTTAAGGTGCGATTAGGCCCTCAATCCGGCTCGGTGCATCTGAGCCGATTGACCGACATGACTGGCATAACAATACTATAATGTTGGTTGGGTGAGGGCATATCTAGATCCAGGTATATCTGCATAGGTAGGTGCTTCGTCTGTCGTGATAGGGAATCCTCACCTGTAATAAGTTTGTTTAGGCGGTTTGTCGGATTAAGTGTATATCTGTGATCATACAAGGATGTGTTAAATTAATGTGTGTTATTTATTTAATGTGTGTAAATTTATTAATGTGTGTTAAATAGTTGTAGGGATTAGGCTATTTCCCGCATGTGTGAAACCTGTAATCATCCCGGTGTCCCGTATGGCAATGCACACATACATTAGCTAGGCCCATTAGCGCACACATTAATAAATCCCCTCTGCCACAAGATGATAAAACTGACCGGAAGAGCAGACAGCAAGCGGCCGTGCGGTGTTACACCATGGCGATGAAACATCGATCAGGCAGGCAATGGACACGCCCAGGAAGGCTCGTGTTTGACGGGGGGGGGGTGGGGGGGGGCAAGCAACAACCACAGCACCGATTGGAGAGTAGGGAGGATAAAGGACCTGCCACGCTGATTGGACACCAATGACGTGTCACCGACAGATGGCATGAGACGAAGGGCAAAAAGCGCTCGGCCAATGAGAGGACACCAACGCGATCGGAAGATTCGAGAGGTCAAGGGGTGCCGCGCTGGTTGGAGGAGAGGAGGGCTGACGTCACGGGACGGCGAGTAAAACCTCTCGTTCGCCGGCATTTTCTCTTTCCCTTTGCCCTCTTGCATTGGACTGTCCCTTTGTGCTGGACCTTCTCTTGTGTTGGACCTCGTCCCGTTTGGACCCTCACTTGTTTGACGTTGGAAAGAAGTTGGCACGCCGACGATTCTCTTACCCGGCATTCACGCACGGACCTCGCGAACGATCACGCGGGGACGCGAAGCTTGCTGTGCAGTGGCGTACTCGGGTCTGGTGGAGCGTGAAGGGGGGCGGAACGAGGCCTACTCCCTGCCAACATCGGAGCCGCGGTCGGACGACTGCACTCGGAGCCGGACCATCCCCGACAATTCCTGTCGGACGCTAACTACCAGACAGAGATAAGTCCCCACGAAAGAACACAACCTTTTATTTTATTCTCCTTTCCTTTGTCTTGTATTTGAAGTGAGGTGTGTGGGATCCATATTTAGGAGCATTATTTATTTATCGTCGCGTTCATTGTTCTCGGGTTCCGTAAAATAAAAGTGTTTCTTTTTGTACATTTAATTTGGCGTTCGCTTGATTTAATCTCCACAGCTTTGAGGGATGCCGTCGGAACCGTGAGTTAAGGAACTTCAGCATCCTCCCCACCCTCGTTATCCTCCTCCCTCCCCATATGTATGAACTCTGCCATATTTGAACTGAACGCCTTTGGAGTTAAAGCTTGCTCGGTTAATCTGTTTGCTTGGTCCGTTTTTAAATCGTGAGGAACATGACAATACCTATCATCCTTCTCCCAGAAATGGTTAAACTGATTGATTTAATTCCTGCTGTGCTGATCTAGTGCAGGAATGATGGACCAAATGGCCTCCTGTTTTAAAGTTCCTTAATCTATTCTGCACCAACCACCTCACCTTAATGGGTTGTTGTCTAACAGAACGGAATGTATTCTGTTGAAAGTAAACAACTAAATGAACAACAGTGTAAGAATGGATTTCTTTTGAGAAATCCTATTAATTTGCAATTGGTCATTGGCTTTGACACCAATACAAATCTTTATTACGGATCTTTGGCATCAAAAAGCATCATATACTGAGCAAACAGTTTCATATGAGCACCTCACCACCATTAGAGCATTTAAATTACACCAATGTGGAAATAAATGTGAATTGTTGCTCCCAGCTTGACCGTTCGATGACAGAAGACGCCATTTGCATTTTTGCCCTTCCATCGCTACCCCGCTTAGAATCCCATGAGGGCAACTTGCAAGTCCGAGTAATGAACCGAGCTATTTATTTTGTATTTTGTTTAATCATGCTGTATATATAATTGCATGATTTAAGCACATGATAATTATATTTGAGAAAATGAAAATATGTCAATGTATAAGAGGGAAGAAGACACGTCTGCACTTCCAATATGTTGACATGCAAAGTTTTTAAACTACAAGCAGTTTAAGGAGCATTTGAATTTTATCCTATAATTCCAGCTCTGGAGAGCAGACGAGAGCAGATCTCAGGTACGGTGTCTTTGCTCAACGGAATGTCAGATGTGAGCTTCGCCATCTGGCCATCATAGACTATGCCAATGAAGCGCGAAAGTTCATCGCTCTCTGTTTCGCTCTCCCCTGTCAGATAGGGCATCACTGGTGGAGGAGTGAAACCAGAAGAAGCAAAAAGGCCAGGAGAGGGCTGGGAAATGAGGGCAACGAAGGTTGAAAGAATAAAAGGTAATCAAAAAGGTGAGGTTGGTGGTCAGAAAAGGGGAAGAGAAGAAAAAAGGCAAGGTTAGTGTGCATACCATAACTTTCTGTGTTGACATGCTATCATTATTTACTAGGTTGTAAAATCAAATTCAATAACACAAGCAGATATATATATATATATATATATGGGTGGCCCTTACTTTTGAAAGTTTGAAATGTTAAGCTCTCACCATCTACAACTGGTCCATTTGCCCTAAAAACAAACCAGGCCACATGTCAGCTAAATTCATAAATATTTAGAGGTAGTCCAGCACCCTTGAACATTTCCCCCTATAGGCCATGTGATTGAGGTCACGTAACACTAAAAACTGATGAATCTGTCAAAGACCGCATTTTCCCTGTGACTGATAAAGTTATCGATTTTGCAAAGAAGCAGCTTGACCTCAATCAGCCACGGGATGATTATAAAGAACTTCTGGAACTGACCATTTTGTTTCTTGGAGGAGTTCCTGCTCGTGGCATTCATTTCCGTGCTCCTGGTGCGATTCACCATGCAAGATGGATGTCGAAGGCCATCTACAGTCTCAAAATCTGGCTTTTCCACCAACAGTTCAAGCTGACGGCACGAGAGAGGAATGGCCGACGAGAAATTTGTCTGTTTGTTTCCGAAGTGCATTTGCAAGCCTGCATGAAAGCTCCAAGTGCAGCTGAAGCTCCAATGAATGATCTGCTGCTGATGAAGACCTTGATCTCTCACAAGACTGCAAGTCGTACAATCTCAACAGCCACCAGTGAGAAGTTGAGGAACCGTCTGTGGTACTTGTCAGAAGAGCTGGTGGGGTTGGCCTTCTTCGATAAACAAGTGCCTATCGATACTAAATAACTGATGGTGGAAGCACTGAAAGGCGAGCGTCCATTAGATGAAGAACCATCAAAGATGCCACGGCCTGACATGAAAGCCTTAAGCGAGAAGGGAATTGAAGAATTTGTGTCACCACACACAAAACCATTACTCGAAAAGTTGAAAATCTCGTCAGACTTTTTAAATGTGGATCCAAGCACATGGGATGACCATGAAGGCCACAGAGCTGCTGTGGAACAGATCAGGAAGTTGAAGGTCGTAAATGACCACGCTGAATGAGGTGTGGCCCTCATGAAAAGTTACAACCGGCTCCTTACCAAGGATGAGGAGCAACTCCAATTCTTACTTCAGGTCGTGTCTGAACACCGCCGTACTTATCCCGACTGCCAGAAACCAACATTGGCTAAAATCAGGCAGCAATGATATGACATGTTGGTGAGAACCTTCCTTGACTAGAAACTAATATAATAACATCAGGAGATATAATGACATCAGGAATGTTAAATAGAATGTGAAATGAAAAGAACTTTAAGAAGTGTATTTGTACAGTAGTATATTTTGTTGTGTGCTCTCTATACAGTCATGTGAAAAAGTAAGTACACCCCATGTAAAGTTTTGACTTTTTCAACATATTTCAACATACAGCTATTTGATCTTAATTTATTATTATTATTATTTTTTTTGAATACTGAATCGAGGCTCGTGAAAGAGCTAACATTTATTTCACAAACAAATCAACCAGACAAACAAAATATATAAAAAGAGGGAGCGGAAGACAAGATGGGGAGAGAAGGGGAAGCACACAAACACAACATTTGAGAGCAGGGAGATGTGTGGGAGGGAGAGGGCTTGGGGGGAGGAGGAGAGGGATGGGGGGCGGGGGGGGGGGGGTGGGAGAAGTATAAAACACAAGGACACCAAGGACTTCCAGGACAGAAGTTGGTATTTCAAAAAAAGTGGATTTGGGGTGAAATTAGCGGGGGTAGAAAAGATCAAGGTTTTGGATGGGGGAAGATAAGAGATGGTGGTGAACAGCTGTTTTAAAGACCTGGAGGGTGGAGTGGGATTGAAGAGAGTGAGAGAGTTTGTTCCAGAGGCGGGAGAAAAGAGGAGTGAAGGTGAGCAGAGAGTCTTGATTTTGGCAGTTTAACCATAAGAGGGTTGCAGGCAGATCTTGTGCGACCTGTAGGAATATTTGGGAGAGAGAGCTGGGGGGGGGGGGGGGGGGGCAAGGCCAGAGAGGAGTCGGTAGAAGACGGAAAGACCACCAACCTGCCTGCGGTGAGTGAGTGAAAGGCCCTTGGAGTTAGCTTCATCGCGGGAGATTCCAATGATTCGGAACGCTTTGGTTTCAACAGCGTGAAGACGAGCTAGGTGTGAGGCAGGAGCACCAGCCCAGAGGGGAGAGCAGTATTCCATTGAGCTGCGGATGAAAGCCTTGTATGTGGTTTCAACAATATTGATAGATAAAGGTGATATAATATAACAAATATCATGAAACATTTACATTTTGTAGTCCATTGTATAATTTAAATAAACATAAATGCAAATTTCGCGTGAAGAAAAAGTAAGTACACCCCTACATTTATCACTACTTCAAACACCTAAAATTAGAATCAGGTGCACCAGCTCAGGTGCAAATGATTATAACATCGTTAGAGAGGATCTTGGAGGAACCTGTCTTATTTAAACCTCAGACATTTCGTTTTGGTTTGCTCTTTTTTGTTGAAGTGTGCGGCGTCACCATGCCTAGATCAAAAGAGCTCTCTGAGGCCTGCAGAAAGAAGGTTATAGATGCCTACGAGTCTGGGAAGGGATTGAAAAAGATCTCCAAACAATTTGAAATCAATCATTCGACTGTCCGGAAGATCATCTACAAGTGGAGAAGATTCCAAACAACTGCCAACTTGTTCAGGCCAGGCCGCCCCAGCAAGTTCAGCCCGAGAGCAGACCGCAAGATGCTGAAAGAAGTATCTAAGAACACCAGAATGTCATCACGGGACCTACAGGTAGCTCTTGCCACTGTTGATGTCAAAGTGCACGAGTCTGCCATTAGAAAGAGGCTGCACAAATTTGATCTACATGGGAGGTGTGCCAGGAGGAAACTTTTGCTGTCCAGAAAGAACACCAGGGCAAGACTAAAGTTTGCCAATGAACATCTAGGCAAAGACTAGCACTTCTGGAACAATGTGCTCTGGACAGATGAGTCAAAGGTAGAGCTATTTTTCCACAGTACCAGAAGACATGTTTGGCGAAAACCAAAGACAGCATTTGACCACAAGAACCGGATACCAACTGTAAAGCATGGTGGTGGAAATATTATGGTTTGGGGCAGCTTTGCTGCATCAGGTCCTGGTCAGCTCACCATCATATAATCCACTATAAATTCTTCATTGTACCAGAGGGTGCTTGAGGATAATGTGAGGCCATCTGTCGGAGAGTTGAAGCTCAACCGACGGTGGACCTTGCAACATGACAATGACCCTAAACATACCAGTAAATCCACCAAGGAATGGCTGAAAAGAAAGAAATGGAGGGTTCTGTAATGGCCAAGTCAAAGCCCGGACCTAAATCCCATCGAGATGTTGTGGGGGGATTTGAAACGAGCTGTGCATGCAAGAAACCGCTCAAACATCGCACAGCTGAAAGAATTCTGCATGGAGGAGTGGGCAAAAATTTCTCCCAGTCGATGTCAGAGACTGGTAGACAGTTATAAGAAACGCCTACTTGAGGTTGTTTCTGCCAAAGGGGGCAATACCACCTATTAGAGCCAAGGGTGTACTTACTTTTTCCACATGCGAAATTTGCATTTATGTTTATTTAAATTATACAATGGACTACAAAATGTAAATGTTTCATGATATTTGTTATATTATATCACCTTTATCTATCAATATTGTTGAAATGAAGATCAAATAGCTGTATGTTGAAATAAGTTGAAAAAGTCAAAACTTTACATGGGGTGTACTTACTTTTTCACGTGACTATATAAAATCTTGATTCTTGAATGTGCCTGGACTACCTCTAAATATAAACAGACTTGTATGAAATTTTGACTGCAGTGTTTCTGCAGTGTTTCCCAAATGGATCACATTGAGACCATGAGAACATTCAAATTAACATTTTAAAATTTTCACCCGGTTTAAGGGCCACCCTAATATATATATATATATATATATATATATATATATATATATATATATATATATATATATATACATGTAAATGTATATATATATATATACATGTAAATGTATATATATATATATATATATATACATGTAAATGTATATATACAGGGTGAGTCAGAAGTAGCGCCCGATTTCTGTTTATATATATATATTTCTGTCAGTTGATTGTTTGACATTTGTATTACAGTGTACAAGAAGGTATAAATAAATGAATGACATGTTTATCTAACCATTTATTTGGCGGAAAATTATTACGGAAGTGTACCAAGCTGGAAGTGTACCAAAAAACAGAAATCGGGCGCTACTTCTGACTCACCCTGTATATCTATCTATAATTCCAGTAATCTCTGTGTGTATGTTTGTATGTTTGTCTGTGACCGCTGTTTCTCGACAACCACGGGTCCGATATACTTTAAACTTGCCAGGTATATTGCTGGGGACCCGAGGATGTGCCTTTTCAAGGTTTCATATTAATCGGAGAAGTAGTTACCGAGCTATGTCCAAAAAACGATTCAACCAATCAGAGAGCAGCGAGCTATCACGTGTGCCGAACGTGGCGAACAGACTCTGCCTCGGACGGCACATTTGAGAGCGTATTCATTTATTTCACGTTGGCAAACTATGTTGCCGCTATGTTGGCGTTAAACTATGTTTTAAAACTAATTAAAACTAATTTGCGATTCTTTCGCTTTCCTGCGCGTTTGTGCATGCTATGGCGATTTCTTTACCAAACTCCGCAAGCCGTTCGCTTTGGACCAAACCATTTCATGTAAATAGAGGGGGGGGGATTGTCACCGTACTCGCAAGCCGTTCGCTTTGGACCAAACCATTTCATGTAAATAGAGGGGGGGGGATATAATTTTAGATATAGATATAGTACGGGCATGCCCTAGTATATGTAAATACAGTATGTATATATATATATATATATATATATATATATATATATATATATATATATATATATATATATATATATATATATATATATACAGTATATATATATATATATATATATATATATATATATATATATATATATATATATATACAGTATATATATATACATAGGTATATATATATATATATATATATATATATATATATATATATATATATATATATATATATATATATATATATATATATATATATATATATATAACTGTAAGAAATAGTAGAGACTCCAAAGTACGAGCAGGGCGTCTCATTTGTATTGAATAAATAATCGTTAGATTAAATAAGACGCGGACGTAGCTTCAGGACGTCGATCTTTAATTGTCCACAAGCTTTCGACCTTTGAACTTGGGGCCGACTCAGAAGAAGACCTTTGTTGGTCGAAAGCTTGTCGACAATTAAAGATCGACGTCCTGAAGCTATATCCACGTCTTATTTAATCTAACGATTATATATATATATATATATATATATATATATATATATATATATATATATATATATATATATATTGTTGCGAATATGGAATTTGGCCTCCATATCCGCTTGTAAATATTCCCCTATTTTCTCCAATACTCCCCAACTTTCCCCAATCCCCCATTCCCTAGTCCCATTGCATGTAAACAACAATCAGTAGAGCCGACCTTCCCCTTATTCCCCCATTAAATGTCGTGCCCAGGTCCACCGCACCACACGTAGACAACTTTCGGACATCTTCCTAGTTATTCTTAATCTATGTCAGTTAAGGCCTCGTCTCCATTAATTATGACTCTTCGTTGCACCAGAATGTGATTATATGGCATCAGTAGTGAGTTTAGGACCTTTCCCATACCTCCTCCCATCTTCTTCCCCAAACAACAACAATAACAACAACTACAACAACAATTACAACTACAACTACGACTACAACAACAGAGGGGCGGGGAGTGTGCGTCCTCACACCGGCTCGGTTACCCGCCATGACCATGCGCTCCACGGCGTTACCCCGAAGGGGCTGGCTGTCAGCTCCTCGTCAAGGGCGGAGCCGGTAACCCCCCCGCACGCACCCAATGAGAAGCAACGTGCCGATTCCACGAGGCGGAGCTAACGAGCCGAGGGCGTGTCACTCCCCGCCGGATATACGCGGCCCCGCGCCGGATGTGACGTGAGATGCGCCTGAACTACGGAGAGCAGAGGAAGCCACCGCCACCCCCAGCGCGACGATACCTCCCCGCATCTTTGGACCGGACCGTACAGTACCCTGTCCTTGAGCCAAGAGTGCACCTTGAGCCATCGATTCTGCCTTTCCTAGCCATCAATCCCCGTGTGAGTCAGCCTTGTCCCGTTTATCTGTCGTCTGTTGGGAATAATATAAGAGTGTGTCTAAGTGCTTGTCTTTCTATGCTGTACCTCTTGTAGTTGTAATCTAACCTTCCGCCTTAATATAACCTCCTCCGGAGGTCTTGAGAACTGAACCCTGGGTGTCGTGTCATTTGAAACCCAGCCGTGTGTCCTTTTCCTTTATTGCCTTTATTGACCTAGCGCAGCGCGATTAGTCAACGTTCGGGTATAATCGGGTAACTTGTGCAGACGTGGTCATACCAAAACCGCTCGGTGAATAACATCTAAGCCACGTCTGTAACAATTGGTGTCGAGGAGTGAGATTCGGACCCGGGACTAAATTTTTTTTAGGCCCAAACGTTGGGAAGTAAAATCGATCGGAGCGCGTACTGCGCTCGACAAAATCGAACCGGAGCGCGGTCCCGCGGTTACTGCGCTCGACGAAATTATAACAGCAAAATTTGGATTTGTTTTACGAAACTCGAATTTTGAAAGTCGCGCTATGGCGGATCAAGACAGCTGGGGTCCGGTAGGGGAGAGTGAAGCAGGGTCGGTCCAGGACCAAATTGAGACACGTGAGGAGAGCGAAACAGCGAGGGTAGCTAGCACGCAAAATGGCGCCTCACTGGTCACCGCGCCGGCGACCGTGGCAGCGCCCCCGATGGATTGGAACTCGTTTTGTATACAAATGACGGCCCTTGTGGTCCAGTATAATGAAGACATGAAAAACAGGATGGAGCGATTGGGGAACCGGATGGATGCTCAGAGTGAGCAAATGAGGGTTGATAGTGGGCGATTAGAGGGCCAAATGGGGGTAATGAGGGACGAAGCGAGGGGTACTGGGGAGGAGTTAGACAACGGGATAAAAGAAGTAAAGAATGGGTTAACGGGGGTAGAAAACAGAATGGCCGCTCAAGAGAATCAGATAGAGGGAGTGAAACATGGGTTAACGGGGGTAGAAAACAGAATGGCCGCTCAAGAGAATCAAATGGAAGGGATGCAAAAAGGGTTAGAGGGGTTAGAAAACACCATGGAAGGCAAATTGAGGGACATGAGGGACCAAGCGGAAAGGGAAGTTAAACAAATGGAGCAGCAGATAGAGGGGGTCAGAATGGGGGTAGAAACCAAACTGGATGCTCACAGGGAGGAAATGGAGCAGATGAGGGTGGCATCTGGGCAGGAGATGCAAGTGATGGGAGAAGAGATCAGAAGAGGAGTGAGTGAGGAGGTCGGAGGAGTGCGCGAGGAGGTGAGGCACTGTAAGGAGCACATGGAGAAGGAGGTGAGAAAGGGGACTGTAAAGTTACAAGGGGGCATAGAGGACCTGACGCAGGAGGTGGAGCAGCTGACGGTGGGACAGACGGAGTTAGTGGAGCAGGTTCAAAGGAACACTGCGGTATTAGGAGGGTTGAAAGCGACACAAAACGACATAAAAAACGACTTGATAGCGACAAAGAGGGAATGTCAGATGGTACGTGAGGGACTGACAACGAGGTTGGGCGAGGTGATAGAGGTAATGGAGACGAAGGACCGGCAGGTGAGGACGCACCTGGAAACGGTCAAGGTAGCCTTAGAGGATGAGCTTGAGGAGACGTACCGGGGAATAAAAGAGGTGAAGCACAAATTAGAAGAAGTGGAAGAAGGGATGAGCGAAATTAAGAAGCGACGGAGAGGGGATAAGAAAGAGATAAAAGAGGAGATAAAAGAATTGGTCCAAAGTCTGTGTTTGGATCGTGATGATGTGCTCATTAACCGGATGAGGGATTCGCAGGTGATGGAGGAGAAGCGAAGAGGAAGAGGACCCGGTGTAAGTGGTGACCAATATGGTCGTGCGTATGATGCGCCAGGGGATTTAAGAAGCTTGGGGGTCGAGATGGACCCGGGTGTTCGTGAAAGGCCGTTGGTGAGGTGTGCGACAGGTCTGGTGTGCGAAAAAGGAGGTGTGCAAGAAAGTCCGACTCTGGGGTGTGTGAGGAAAAAGTGCGTGCCAAGGAGTGAGTGTGCTGGCGAGAGTGAGTCGGTCGTAGCGCGTGTGCGAGGGAGCACATGGAAGCGTGGTGTGGTGAGTGTTACAGAGGGTGTGACGGGAGAGTGTGCGCAGGAGTGTGCGCGAGAAAGGTGTGTGACGGACAGGTGCATGAGGAAAGAGTGCGCTGTCAGAAGTAAGGAAGAGTGTCCACCTGTGGTGAGTGTTACAGAGGGTGTGACGGGAGAGTGTGCGCAGGAGTGTGCGCGAGAAAGGTGTGTGACGGACAGGTGCATGAGGAAAGAGTGCGCTGTCAGAAGTAAGGAAGAGTGGCCACCTGTGGTGAGTGTTACAGAGGGTGTAACGGGAGAGTGTGCGCGAGGAAGGTGTGTGACGGACAGGTGCATGAGGAAAGAGTGCGCTGTCAGAAGTAAGGAAGAGTGTCCACCTGTGGTGAGTGTTACAGAGGGTGTAACGGGAGAGTGTGCGCGAGAAAGGTGTGTGACGGACAGGTGCATGGGGAAAGACTGCGCTGTCAAGAGTAAGGGTGAGTGCGCTGTCAAGAATGGAGGTGAAAGTAGTGAGAGTGACAAGGAGCGTGAGTTAGTTGTGACAGGTGAGCGAGGATGTACACCTGGGATGGAAGGATGCACACCTGGAATGGTAGAGCGTGAGTGGGAATGCACGCTGGAGTTGGTGGTGAGGCACGTGGTTGGGTGTGTGAATGAGGGCACACCTGTGATTGTCACAGAGGAGGTGACCGAGGAGGGGGCGCGAAGAGGTGTTTTGGTGAGGTGTGCTACGAACGAATGTGTGCCAAAATGTTCGGTGGTCAGGTGTGTGACCAAGGCTGTGAGTGGAATGAGTGTACCTGGGTGTGTAAGGAAAGGTACGAGGAGCATGGGCACGGCTGGATGTGTGAGCAAGGAACGGGCTGCGGGGTGTAAGCGTCCAGGTGAAGCATCGACGTTACACGGGTTAGAGGTTAGAGCGACTTTTAGCCGAAGCAGGCCCTCGGTGCGTGCTGGGCCTCGCTTTGAACGTCCGTGCTCCACTAGGCGGAGCTGGCAGCCCGATAGAAAGGGTCGTCATGGCGACCACTTTTTGGTGAGACGTGCCGGCAGGTCGAGGGCGGGACATTGGATGGCTCCGTGCCGAGATGGTGCGTGGGATCTCGGCACGGGTAAGCCCCCGTCCCTGCCCCGAATGCCGGACGCATCCAGCCGCTGGCACAGAACAGCCAGTATCCATTGCTTGGCTTTACGAAGCCGGGCTTTGGACAGGAATTGGCGCACCGAGAGGCATTAGTGAGTAGACTGGGTGATGAGGTTAGTGTTTTGGACCCAAAATTGGAGAAAAACAAAATTTGGTGATTGGCAAAGGATTGGCAGTAGTGATTGGCAGATGATGAGTAGGATTGGCAAATTTTTGATTTGTTGAAATTTGACGTGCAAAATTGATAGTGAGAGACCCCCGATGTGGTGGGATGGCAAATCCACCACCCTTCCCATAGGGGGGGCAAAGGAGCAATAGTTTATGGGGTGTATGGCAGTGAAAACTAGCCCGGGTGGGTTAGGTTATATTGATAGGGCCCTAGAAGATGACATTAGGTGACGTTAAGATTAGTTAGTGACTGATACCTGTAGTGGGGACGCAGGTAGATTAGTATGGATGATAATGACGAGGGAGCGCAATAGTTTAAAGGGACGACTGGGAAGCGCAAGTTTCAGAAGGGAGTAGTTAGCTGAGATGATGCCGTGTTTGTGAGAATTGAACAGGTGTGATTGCACAGGTGTGCAACTGGACAGGTGTGTGGAGCAGTGTGTGAGTAGTGAGTGTGTGGATCAGCGCGAATGCGCTTGGGGAGAGAAGGGTGCAGGTGGCACCAGGTGTGAGAGCACAGGTGTGCAAATACAGGTGTGTGGAGAGAGTTGGAGTAAGTGGTACGGAGTGGTGTGCATGGTGTGAAGGTGTGAATGGGGGAAGAGTGGACCCCCATCACGGATACCCGGGGCGGGTAGTGTAAGTGTTAGATAGAGGGTGCAGGTAAATTGTGGTTGGATATTGGCATTTGTGGTGCGGTGGCAGAATGGTGTTGTGGATGGGTGCATTAGTGTTGTGGAAATGGCTGGGCGTGTAGCCTGTTAGTGTGTGTAGTTGGTTGGGCACTCCACCACTGTGAGGATGTCGGCCAGGTGAGGCCGCAGGTGGGCTCTGGGAGCCGGTAGTTGTGAGTGGGTGCCTGAGGATCCCGGGTGTGGATCGGGCAGCCCAGTGCCAGAGAGGGCACGGAGTGGGGAGAGCGCCAGAGGGCCTTCCCCAGGTAGATAGGTTAGGGTAAGGAGCAGGTAAGCTCGGAGGCAACTGCAGTGGTGGAGGGGTGCAGGTGGGTAGACCCACTGGGAGAGGTACACGCCACAGCCCAGAAATTGTACGAGGGCACCGGGAGATGAATCGGGGGAGTGAGACCCCAAATTGAAGAGCACCACAGTTTGGCCAATGGGAATTGGTTTTTAGAACCCATAGTGTAAGAGGGCCAATGGTTTGGCCGGAGGAAGACCCCGGGTAGTGTAAAGTTGTTAAAGTCATTTAGGAAATAGTTAGGATTGAAGAACCTGTCGCACCATACGCAGCCACTTACCTGTGGTGATGATGATGACTCCACACCTGTGTTTTCTTTGTTTTGTGCAGGAAATGAGATTGCTGTGAGGATTTGTGAGACGCATCACGACGTGGATGAGACATTGGGGTGATTCCATCTCTCCCTCCCTAGGAGGGACTGATGATGAATTGGTAATGGCAAATTTTGATGTTGAGTTGGAGATGGCAAATTTTGATGAGAGTTGAAAATGGCAAATTTGATTGGTTAGGAGGGAGAGAAGACGAATTTGGTTTATGGGAGGAACGGGGAAGACAGTAGGGATGTTTGTTGATTTGTAAAGTAGATGTTTATGGGTAGTGTTGTGTTTTGTGGATACAGTAAGGGGTAAGGGAGGGGCCATGTAGGTTACCTGGTGGGGGGGGGCGTACGATAGGAACGTACCTGTCTCACCTGGTTCCCATGTGCCCCCAGTGTGCATCACCTTACATTGCGTGCACTTTTGCGCCCTTACCACCTTACTCACTTGTTTCTTCTTTTGTCTCCCACCTCCGAGGATCTGGCTTTGGGGTAGAGAGAGAGGAGAGAGAGGTGCTGGCTGCGCAGTTGTGGGCCTGCACTTTCGCTGTTTGCTGCCGGGATCGATACACCATATGGACCGCAATGTTTGTGGCCACCCACAATGGACCGCAGTTCGTTTGCGGCCAAGCACCACCCGGGGATGGACCTATGGGTCAACGTGGCACCTATGCCATAAAGGTGAACCACTGTTAACACCACCAAGTGCACCACAAGAAGAGCAAGAGACACCTGCAGGGTTAGGGGTTGTCGAATTTATTTTTATTCCAATGAACAATGGTGACTGCACCGATTGGTGGTGGGGTGGTGCTTTTGATGCTGGGAAAGGGTGCTCTGCACGTTATTAAAGGCCGTCGGCCACAGAGCACTCGTGGGTTGGTGTATCGAGGTTGGCAAGCGCGCTCTCTCTATGCATAACATCTGCATGTGTTCCTCCAAAAACAGGTCCTGGATCGTAGTGTAGATATCAGCGTAATCTTGTAAATAATGCTCCCTACCGGCTGTATGTTTAGGTTGAGAATTCTTTCCGGATTCGGTTATCCTGTGGGTGTGTTTCTGTGAGGAGAAGGGTGCAACGTCGCAGGGGGACATATTTACTCATTTGTGAATATCTGTAAAACTGTCGCACTCAGGGTAGAGTTAATAGTAGAGGGAACTACATTGCGTGCCACACTAAAGTAGGTAAAAATTTATCGGGTCGGGACGCCCCGAGGGTAGAGAAGGGTGCAATGTTGCGAATATGGAATTTGGCCTCCATATCCGCTTGTAAATATTCCCCTATTTTCTCCAATACTCCCCAACTTTCCCCAATCCCCCATTCCCTAGTCCCATTGCATGTAAACAACAATCAGTAGAGCCGACCTTCCCCTTATTCCCCCATTAAATGTCGTGCCCAGGTCCACCGCACCACACGTAGACAACTTTCGGACATCTTCCTAGTTATTCTTAATCTATGTCAGTTAAGGCCTCGTCTCCATTAATTATGACTCTTCGTTGCACCAGAATGTGATTATATGGCATCAGTAGTGAGTTTAGGACCTTTCCCATACCTCCTCCCATCTTCTTCCCCAAACAACAACAATAACAACAACTACAACAACAATTACAACTACAACTACGACTACAACAACAGAGGGGCGGGGAGTGTGCGTCCTCACACCGGCTCGGTTACCCGCCATGACCATGCGCTCCACGGCGTTACCCCGAAGGGGCTGGCTGTCAGCTCCTCGTCAAGGGCGGAGCCGGTAACCCCCCCGCACGCACCCAATGAGAAGCAACGTGCCGATTCCACGAGGCGGAGCTAACGAGCCGAGGGCGTGTCACTCCCCGCCGGATATACGCGGCCCCGCGCCGGATGTGACGTGAGATGCGCCTGAACTACGGAGAGCAGAGGAAGCCACCGCCACCCCCAGCGCGACGATACCTCCCCGCATCTTTGGACCGGACCGTACAGTACCCTGTCCTTGAGCCAAGAGTGCACCTTGAGCCATCGATTCTGCCTTTCCTAGCCATCAATCCCCGTGTGAGTCAGCCTTGTCCCGTTTATCTGTCGTCTGTTGGGAATAATATAAGAGTGTGTCTAAGTGCTTGTCTTTCTATGCTGTACCTCTTGTAGTTGTAATCTAACCTTCCGCCTTAATATAACCTCCTCCGGAGGTCTTGAGAACTGAACCCTGGGTGTCGTGTCATTTGAAACCCAGCCGTGTGTCCTTTTCCTTTATTGCCTTTATTGACCTAGCGCAGCGCGATTAGTCAACGTTCGGGTATAATCGGGTAACTTGTGCAGACGTGGTCATACCAAAACCGCTCGGTGAATAACATCTAAGCCACGTCTGTAACAATATATATATATATATATATATATATATATATATATATATATATATATATATATATATATATATAATATTCTCCGTAAGTGATTCTGTCTGCGAGTCTGTGACCTGTCCGTGGGTGTGGCCTCCTCCATTGAGGGAGTCGCTCCACCCATTCTGGAAGGGGCTTCAAAAACAAATCGCCACCATTTTCTTTCCTCGCATAGCTTTGAGGCCTGTTTTGTGAGGCCTGCATTGGCTTGCTATCTCTCACGGCTTTATCTCGACTCTAATTCGATATCTCATTTCATTTTTCACAGTCGCTAACATGGTTTTAGACTCGGTTGCAAAAAACGGGAAGAAAATTCAATCAAAGTTACCGTTTGTAGAACGCAATGCATTTTCAAAGGCCTGTAACGGTTTCTGGAGTTTACGGTTTCTGTTTCATAAAGGCCATTCATTGAGACTCCCTCACAGCTTTATCTCGACTCTAATTCACCATCACAGTTGCCAAGATGGTTCAAGTCTCAGTTTCAGCTAAAGTGGAGAAAATCGGCGACATGTATTCCAACAGCCGTTTTGAATGTGTTGACTGTTATGTGGGCACGGAGAAAGAGAGAGGGGAAGGAGAGAGGAGAAGGAGAGGAGAGAACATTTCCCGGACTTCGTTGTTTATATTATTACCTAGTAAAAGTACAGCGACTGAATACTGAAGTTCGGGGATTGAACCGATGTCTAATTATATATTTACATATTCCTGGGGTGTATAAACAGAGTTTGTTTAAAGCGAGTCAACACTTTTACAACCATGGAATGAAACAATACAATACTTTGAAAATGTACATAATAATGTAAACTAACTATGGAATACAATATTTATTAATAACGTTTGGTTTTAATCTATTTTTACTTTGTTAAGCGAAAACTTTTCGATACATTCAAGTTTAAAAATGAAGAGTCATGGGGTCCAGAGGCCCACGATCGGCCTCTGATGTGCACTTTAAGACTGAATCAACACGTCTTCAATCATAAATTGCTTTTTGAAGAAACAAAGGTACATTTGATTACAACTCAAGCAAAGGAAACCAGGTAATGCCTGTTTCGTTCGGAACGATTATACACCGCCCAAAGAAGATGCATTTCATAGCTATAGGAAATAAAATCGTGAAATCTTTAATAAAAAATGTTTTTGGTGTCGCACGAGTTTTCAAGGCTGAATAGTGTTCACATCCATGATTAATAAAGAAACAATTTCACGTGTGCATGGGCATGTAATTCACAGATGTGAAATAAATAAATAAACACGAAGTGGGCAATTTCCCACAGACGGGAAATTGCCAAGTGATATTTTTTCGTTCTTATTTTATAAGCTATGTGCACATACACTTTAAAGAGGTTTATTTGAAATCTTTAATTTTAGGGACGTTTCCATTTGAGCTGTATTATTTATACTAGCAAGGGTACCCGCCCTATGGGCGGGTCTTCAATTGGGGAGCCCAAATGAAAAGGCAAAATATCAGAAATGAAGGCTTTTTTTATTTTAAACGATTCATATAAACATCCGTTGAATCATATCACACGCAAATCATCAAAATCTAAACAGTACATGGCGCCCATTTTGAAAAAGGATTGTATTCTGCAAAACGGAAGCGGCCGCTACACGTCTTTCTCAGTCACACGTTTATGTGTGAAGAGCACGCCGAATCTGTAACACGGAAGTGGCCGCTACACCTGTTTCTCAGTCACTTTGCACACGCTGCCGTGTTACTTCGGAGCCGCACGTTTATATCGGAAGAGTTCGTCAGGAGTCGATCTACTGTCTCCTGGTACGTAGAATTTCAACAAAAGCCACATCACTTCATATCGATAAATATTATTCCATCATGTTTGGGAAAATTGGGAAAAAATTGGAAAAACATTACAGCTTATTTTCAAAAGCCTGTGTATGGTGTATGGTTTGTGTGCCACAAAGTGTCTTGTGGGTGGCGTTTGTTTTTGCGTGAAGATGTTTTGTTTTTGTGTGGTCGGACGGAGATTGCATTGTGGTTGACGAGTGTGAATATGGGAAATTCACATGTAAGCAGGCCATGGCAGCATCTCTGTATGACATCTTTATTGAAATATGTGGTTGACAATTGAATGGCAATGGGGGGGGGGGGGGGGGGGGATTTTATTGTGGATTTTGTAGGTGGGGAAGGTGTATGTGTCCGCAGGAATGTGGATCAAGCTCTGGAGGAGCGGTGACTGCCCCCCCCCCCCCCCCCCACGAGGTGATTGCCCCTAGCAGCCAGTAATGTCTGTAATTTGGAAATCCGTTGTGTATGGTTGGGTGCCCAGCAGTATGGAGACCCCTGAGGCAAAGGGGCCTGAGGCAAAGGAGCCTGGTGTGGAAACCTCCCCTGTGGGACGACAGCTAAGGAGCTGTCTGGTTGTCACGGGGCCAATAATTGAAGGGGGGGGGGGGGGGAGGGTGAAGAAGTCGTAAGTTGGGTGACTTGTTTTGGGACTGCGGGCACCACAGCCTGAAGCGCTCCCACCATCTTGCTTGTACGGTACCTCCCCGCTGCCTGGTTGAGGATCACACACATGTGTTATGACATCTATGCAATGGTTGTTCCAAACTTCTTCCATTTAATAATTATGGAGGCCACTGTGCTCTTGGGAACCTTCAATGCAGTAGAAATTTTTTTGAAGGCTTCCCCAAATCTGTGCCTCGACACAATCCTGTCTCTGAGCTCTGCAGGCAGTTCCTTCGACCTCATGGCTTGGTTTTTGCTCTGATATGCATTGTCAGCTGTGAGACTTTATATAGACAGGTGTGTGCCTTTCCAAATCATGTCCAATCAATTGAATTTACCACAGGTGGACTCCAATCAAGGTGTAGAAACATCTCAAAGATGATCAAGAGAAATGGGAGGCACCTGAGCTAAATTTCAAGTGTCATAGCAAAGGGTCTGAATACTTATGTCAATGTGATATTTCAGTTTTTTTTATTTATTAAATTTGCAAAACTTTCTAAAATCCTGTTTTCTCTTTGTCATTATGGGGTATTGAGTGTAGATTGATGAGGGAAAAAATGAATTTAAACGATTTCAGCATAAGGCTGCAACATAACAAAATGTGAAAAAAGTGAAAGGGTCTGAATACTTTCTGAATGCAATGGAAGAGTATTGATGATTATTGCAATGTGAGTGATTGGTTATGGGTTTTGTGTGAATGAATGGGGGCGAAATCCACCAAGCCATGTCATTCACCTGTAACACCAGAACAGGGCCCGTGGAAGTTTGGGCAAATTGGGATGGCTCCGCAGGTTACGTTGGGTATTGTGGCATCCACCGGGTCTGTAGAATGGGGTTGTACCAACGTTTTGAATTTTTGCATTTTTGATGAAGGTTTTGTGGTTGAGGTAGGTTTCTGTGTTTTGACATTTTTCTTCCTGCCCCAGGAGTTAGGAGCGAGGATACCACGATTTGTAAATATGTGAATTGTTGCTTAAGGGGTGTAGAACGGTAAGGTGAGTCGGTAAGTTAGCTACGGCTCGCTTCCCACAGCCCTTCCTAATTTTTTTCCTAGGCTAATTAAGTGTGAGTCGGTAAGTGTTAAGGCTGAAATGGTAACGCCTGCAGTGAACCTTGCGCGAGCTACGGTTTCACGGTGGGGGAGGGGGGGGGGCTGTGTTACGTTTATGGGGGGTAGGCAATGGAATACTTTAGGGCCAGGTAGGATTGTATAGGTTGTGTGCTCTGACTGTCATGAAGAGAAAGAAACATGTAGCTAAGTAGGGATCCGTTAGACCGGATGTCATGTAAGGTCGTATATTTGTTCACATGGTGAGGGGTGGGGTTATGTTAATTAGGTAGGGGTTAAGGGTAAATCCCCTGTATGTAAATTGGCTCTGTGATTTCTCCTCTGTTCTTTATGACATGCACTACACACACACTACCAGCCAAGCAACAACAACAACAACAACAACATACATTTTAAGGCCATTTTCCCTGCTAGAGCGGGGGTTAGCTTTGCAGTCCCCATGACAATCTTCTCCATTTTGCCCTATTTTCTGCATCTCTCCTTGTTTAACCCCCTTGCCCGCATTTCTTCTTCCACCATCTTTAGCCAAGTCTTTCTCGGTCTTCCCCGTCCTCTACTTCCTTCTACATCAATTTCCATCACTCTTCTCAACCAGTCACTTTCATCCTTCCTCAACACATGACCAAACCATCTCAGCCTGTTCCTCTTCACAGCATCAATCACAGGCAATATTCCCATCATCTTTCGCAATTCATCATTTGTCTTCCTCTCTCTCAACGATACTCCGCACATCCATCGAACCATTCGCATTTCCACCCTTTCCAGCCTTCGTTGCTGCTCTACGTTCATTACCCATGTCTCGCTCCCATAAATCATAACACTTCTCACACATGCAGCATACACCTTTCCCTTCAGCTTCAGCGACACTCTCCTCCTCATCAGCACGCCACTCAGTTCCCGAAACTTCTTCCATGCACATCTCACTCGAGCAACCGTTGCCGAGTCTGATCCACCTTCTCCATTCAGCATGTCTCCGAGGTAGCAAAATGTTTTCACACCTTCCAGCTTCACGCCGTCTCCGAGATCCAACTCAACATTTCCTCCATCTGCAGCTCCCTCTGTGCACACCTTACATTTGAATGTAGCTGCCACACTGTTAAATGACCCTCTCAGACCACTACATTTTTGATGAACCCACTCAGCGCACATTGTACATTGAATGGAGTTCACTCCGACACCCTTCCTGCACACAGCACACGGCCACTTCCCAGTTATTTCCACCTCACCACATGCTTTACCACTTGCCATCACCTTCGTCTTTCCGATATTCACCTTCAGACCTTTTGTCTCCATACATTCCTTCCACTTGTTCATCTTTTCCTTCAGTCCATCCATACTTTCCGCAATCAACACCAGAACATCTGCATACAACAACTCCCACCGTAAACCCTCCTTTACGTTCTGAGCCAGCACCTCCATCACAGCTACAAATAGTAGTGGACTTAGTACCGACCCCTGATGCACTCCCACCTTCACCTCAAACTCACCACTGTTCCCATCCTTCGTCCTTACAGCTGTGCGCGCTCTTTTGTACATTGCCATCACTACTCTGATCAACCATTCCTCCACTCCTAACTTCCTCAATGCCCATGTCAATACTTTGCGTGGAACCCTATCGAATGCTTTCTCCAGATCAACAAATCCAAAAAAACAACTTCTTCCTCTTCTCCATGGTCTTCTCCTGCAACTGCCTCACAATGAAAAGCGCATCTGTCGTTCCTCTTCCTGGCATAAATCCAAACTGCATTTCGTCGATCTTCACTTTCTTCCTTATCCTCCTCTCCAACACCCTTTCCAATACCTTCATTCCATGCTCTAATAACTTTATCGCTCGGTACGAGCCACACTCCAGAGGGTCACCTTTCCCCTTGTATAGACGGACGAGGGTACTCAGTTCCCAACCCACTGGAATGCGGCCTTCTTCTTTCACCACCAGATTACAGATCTCTGTCATTCTCTTCACAACCCAACTTCGTGCTGCCTTCAACATATCTCCCACAACTCCCGTCGGCCCTCCCGTTTTTCCACTCTTCATTGCTTTTATTGCTTCCTCAACTTCCTTCTCAGTTATCTTCTCTGCCGGTCCTAAAACTGTGTTACTCTCTATGTTGCCATCCCATTCATTCTCTGTATTCAACAGCATTTCCATATATCTTTTCCATCTTCCTTTAATTCCATCTGGGTCGACAACGATTTGTCCCACTTCATCCTTCAAGCAACTCACCCCCATCACATCTTTCGCTATGTGCTTTGCAATCCTGAATACTGCTTTCTGACCCTCTTCCGAATCCAAGCGTTCTCCGAACATTTTCCTACATGCCTCCTGCGCCTTTGCTACCTCTTTCTTTGCAGCCTTCCTGGCTGCCTTATAACTTTCATGCTCTGCTGTTTCTGCTCCCGTACCCTTCGCCTTCTGCCACTCCTTGAACTTCTTCCTCTTCTCGTCAATCCTCTTTCCAACTTCATCATCCCACCACCATGTTTCCGAGTGCCTCGGTGGTCCTTTTGTCCATCCACATACCTCACCAACGGCTCCCAACAGACTAGCTTTCATTGACAATTGACATCCAACCACTTTCAAGCTCAACCACATCATCCTCTACCCTACTCAGCCTCTCTTTTAATGCCTCCCTTACTGTCACCTCTTTCAACCTCCACACCTTCATTCTTGGTTGGTACTTCACCCGCCGAGCTCTCCTCACACCTTTCACCCTTATGTCGCAGACAACCAAGTGGTGCTGTGAAACAGCCTCCTCCCCCGGGATCACCTTTGTGTCCCGGAGGTGCCCCCTATCTCGCCTACGCACCATCAGGTAATCAAGGGTTGTCGTTGACCCACCTGACGTGTATGTAACAAGCTTATTATCCTCTTTCTGGAACTGAGTATTACAAATCAACAAATCAGCTCCATCAGCAAACTCCAAAATCCTTTCACCTTCTCCATTTCTCACACCATATCCGTAACCCCCATGAACTCCCTCAAAACCATCCATACTCCTTCCCACATGTCCATTCAGGTCTCCTCCCACCACAACAACTTCCTCATCTTTCACGTTTTCCATCAGCTTCTCTATCGCACACCAGAACTTGTCCTTCTCTTCATTGCTTCGACCAACCTGCGGAGCATATCCCGAGATGACGTTCACCAAGAGCTTTCCAATCATCATTTTCACCATCATCAACCTATCGCTCACTCTAGTCACACTCACCACACTGTCTACAAACTCCTCAGAAAACAGGACACCAACACCATTCACTCCCTCCAGGCACCCTTGCCACACAAACTTGTATTTCTGTCCCTGCCTACCCTTCACCATTCTCACACCACTTCCCTTCCATCTCGTCTCTTGCACACAACATATGTCCACTCTTCTTCTGACCAATACTTCCACCACTTCTCCTGATCTCCCTGTCATTGTCCCTACAATCCATGTCCCAAACCTCAGAAACTGATCTCCACTTCGGGCTGTACCCTGCCAATATGTAGTTGTAATTGTCATGGTTCTCTTTTTGAGGCAATGTTTTTATGGCCGGATGCCCTTCCTGACGCCAACCCTCTTAGTCGTCTCTTACGACACGCAGGGATACGGTGTACCTATTCTGACCAGGGTACACACTGGAAAACGTTTAAAACATGGAAATTCTGGGGGGGGGGGGGGGGCGTCAGCATCACGGCTGCGGTTTAAACATATTCCAACAATATCCAAACAGAACCATGAAAACCATGAAAAACAATCTGGGAAAAGTCTCCAAGCGAGAACGTGGATTTGAGAAGGAAGGAGCAGAGGCGGAAGAGAAACGAGATACAGGGGGCGGGGCACAAGCCGAGATGAGGAGGAGAGCGAACAAGCACGTGTCCGGGAGGAGAGAAAGAATCAATATAGAATTCTTTGTCTAGGGAGGTGAGGTGAGGGGGAGAAAATAAAATAAAAGAAACAAGCAATACAGCGAAGGAAATAACCCAAACCGACAAAACACTGAAGGGGGGAGGGAAGCCCCAAGTTACCAGGCCGCGCACGAGGTACGACTCAGAAAACGATTAACTCCACACAAGTTTGTACGAATTACAAACCAATACCAACCAGAAACACACAATAACACGTACACAGCAAAATAACCTGTGGAAATTTGACAAAGACAAGAATGGGAAAACACTTAAACTTCGATGCCGTGGAGAGCTCGAAGTACGCTTCACTCGCCCGAGGAACTGGAAACCGGAAACTTCAGCCACGCAATAGGTGAGTAATTATAACACCAAATAAAAGCAACCGGAACCAGGATATTCGAGCATCAGCAATGATACCACTGACCGGGTCATCACAAAGGCCGGCAAGTGGCCATGAGACCATGCCCCAAAGAACGATTGGTACGGCCATAGAGCGATGAGATGGACTTTTGGATTGGAGCATGCGCGTACGTCATCGGATGATGTCAGAGCCCGGGGAACAAAAGAACGGTGTCCCGGCATTTTCTTTCTCTTGGGTCCTGGATTTAGTGACGAGCAGACGCAGACGCATTCTTTTCTCTTAGTTCGGGGTTTGAAAGCGAACAGTCACTGTTTTGCCCTCTTGGTGTCCCGAGTCTGTGGCAGACGGTCGCGGCTTGTGTTCTCTCTTCTTGGTCCGGGCAATTGAAGGAACAGTCGCATTTTCCTGCTCTTGCATTGGGACATCGATAATGTGCAGTCATGGTTTTACATCGGGGTGGTGTGGCGCGGACGACAAGGACAGAGCTCGGCCTGCTCGCTTCACGTTGGCGGCTGGGGTGAACGCAGCTGTGCGCCAAGGCCTATTTCCCGCGCATGGACCAGGGATCCACGCGACGCCGACGGGGTTGGGGGACCGCTTGAGGAGACCGCGGAGTGCAGGCAAATGCACCACCAAACACATTTTTACTTTCGTTCTTTATATCCCCTTGTGTTGTATACGAGTCTGTGCGGAGGGTCCCTCGATTTAGGATTTTGGTTGCCGTGCATTTCTTCGTTTCCTGGCATTATTTTTATTAAACCCTTTTGTTGTTGCATTTTAATTCCGTGTCGGTGTGATTTGATTATCGTGGTTCGAGGACGTCCAGTGGAATCCGTGCAGGTAAGTTCGTCACTCTCCTTTCCCTCGCGTGCAAAGAAGGTCCGCCATTGTTGGATTGAACGCCTCGGAGTGTAAAGCTTGATCGGCCACCCGTCACATTGGAGGATCTTAACCCCCCGGTGAACGCGACTATATATATATATATATATATATATATATATATATATATATATATATATATATATATATATATATATATATATATATATATATATATATATATATATATATATATATATATATTGTTGCGGATATGAGGATGGCATTTTTTTGATTGTGTGTATTGGATTGTGGTAAACTGCTGTGTACCATTGGTTGGATATGGCCCCTCTTGCCTCCAGAGTTGTATAAAGGTAAAAAGGGCATCTCGGTAATTAGTCCATAAGCATACACGTCAGCCAATCATAGAATGCCCCTGTTCGATAGCTTATATCTTATTATGTGTCTTAGGGTAAGGCTGTGTCTCCCATTAACTTAAATACTCCATTGTACCAAGTGAAATAAGAATAGGTCCCCTTTCATTTCATTTCGATGGCCAACTGCATTTTGGGCGGTTTTCTTCAACCACCATTGGCCACGAGGCAGGGTTGGGGAAGAAAGGCGGGTCCCCACCTCGTCAGAGAGGGGAGGAGTGAGCCAGCCCCACTCGACCAACCATGAACAAGGGGTTTGGCTTGAGAGGGCGGAGGAAGAGCGTTTGGGGGAGGTTCGCAAAGGTTGAGGGGCGGGGCCTATATAACCCGCCGGCAGGGCGTTCCCGAAGGAGTTGAGACAAGGAGGGAGGAGACAAGAGCTGGGTCGTCAGAGAGTTGCGCTTTTACTGAGTCCAAAGACAGAGCTGGGTCGTCAGAGAGTTGCGCTTTTACTGAGTCCAAAGAAAGAGCTGGGTCGTCAGAGAGTTGCGCTTTTACTGAGTCCAAAGAAAGAGCTGGGTCGCCAGAGCAGATGCGCTTTTACTGAGACAAGCAGCTCCGACCCGTGACTCCGCGCACACGACAGGCTCGGTGGCATCAGCGGCCGTCGAGGTCCAGCCCGACGTCCCGTGCGGGATCAAGCTCCAGCCAGCTCCGTGCCGCCCCCCCCCCCACCCCCTCCAGCCACACACCTCCTTCCAGCAATCCACTCTGCAATTCCCCGCGTGAGTCAGTGTCTTTGTTTGTTCTGTCCTGGGTAGGTAATTAAGCTTGTATAAGGAATTCACTGTGTCACCTGCGTCTCATGTCCCTGTAAATAATCGTGACTGCTCCTTTTTGCTTGTGTGTGTAAATAATAAATCCCGTTACTCTTCTGTACGTCTTCTTCCTCTTTGCATTCGGTCGCTTTAGAGTTTTCCCGATTGAGTAGCTGTGGCGCGATACGGCCAACGTTTGGGTTGAATCGGGTTTTAGTCGGGGAATAACTGTTCGGCCGCGGTTACACCACCGCTCGGTCAAAATAACATCTAATCCGCGGTCCGTAACAATATACATATATACATACAGTGAAACCTTGACTTAAGAGTGCACCAACTTACGAGTTTTCCGAGATACGAGCCGTCACTCGGGCGATTTTTTGCTTTGAGATGCGAGCCGAGATCTGAGTTACGAGCTTACGCCACCCGCCACTAGGTGGCCCAACGAGTGTTCCGGTCACGTGGTTATCTTGCCGTGCAAGCATCTCTGCCGTATATCGCTGCTGCTTTGTTTTCGCATGTTGGTTATTTTGGAAAATTTCTTAGTTTTAACCATGGGTCCTAAGAAATTGAGTGCTAAGGGCAGTACTGAGAAGAAGAAGAGGATGATGTGCTTGGATATAAAACACGCAATCGTCGAAAAACATGAGCGAGATGTGCGTGTTGTCGACTTAGCGAGGCAGTCCGATCGTAGCAGTACGATCAAAACATTTTGAAAGGGAGGAAGAAACAAACCTCGTTGGACAGGTTTTTATTGAAACGCCCTGCAAGTGAAAGCGAGGAAAGTGTGGCGAAAAAGGCAAAAGTCATCTCCTCCACCTCCGCCAGCATCTACGTCTGATCTTCAAGGTAAATACACTTAATAAAACCAGTTTATTTCTTTACATTGTGGCGGACACGGAAGCTCACTGGCGTGGTGACATCATTCCGCGCACCAAGTGGGCGGCGGCCACGCCGAGGGGTAGGCGTGGCCTCAGGATATACACCGGGCGCGCAGCCCGGAGCGCGCCAGTGTTACAGTGAGCTCTTGAATAAAGACTCTTACAAATTACCGCGTTGTCCGCTTCCTCCTTGTTTACAAGCAGCGCGCGTAACGCCGCTTATTATGTACAGTATATACGAGGTCGTGCTTGTTTATACATTATTTGTTATTTATAAAGTACATTTTTCTTATTTAAAAACACGTAACAAAAAAAATTGATGTGGTTTTTTGGGGGCTGGAACGGATTAATAGCATTTCAATGCATTTTAATGGGGAAATTTAATTTGAGAAACGAGCAAATTGAGTTACGAGCTCGGTCACAGAACGAATTAAACTCGTAAGTCAAGGTTTCACTGTATATATATATATATATATATATATATATATATATATATATATATATATATACAGTGAAACCTTGACTTACGAGTGCACCAACTTACGAGTTTTCCGAGATACGAGCCGTCGCTCGGGCGGTTTTTTGCTTTGAGATGCGAGCCGAGATCTGAGTTACGAGCTTACGCCACCCGCCACCAGGTGGGTTCCGGTCACGTGGTTATCTTGCCGTGCAAGCATCTCTGCCGTATATCGCTGCTGCTTTGTTTTCGCATTTTGGTTATTTTGGAAAATTTCTTAGTTTTAACCATGGGTTCTAAGAAATTGAATGCCAAGGGCAGTACTGAGAAGAAGAAGAGGATGATGTGCTTGGATATAAAACACGCAATCGTCGAAAAACATGAGCGAGGTGTGCGTGTTGTCGACTTGGCGAGGCAGTACGATCGTAGTACTTCTACGATTTTCAATCCTGACAAATCTCACACTCTTACTATGTCTCTCCGAAAAGATCGACTGGACAACCCTCCCATCTACTTTCTCAACAATCCTCTCCAAGAAGTTCTGTCGCTCAAGATTTTGGGTCTCACTATCTGCCATGATCTTTCTTGGGAAAACCACATTTCCAAGCTGGCCTCCAAAGCCAGTCGCCGACTGGGCATCCTCCGTCGTGCGAAGTCCTTCCTCGGCACACCTGAGCTCCTCACCACATACAAGGCTTTCATCCGCAGCTCAATGGAATACTGTTCTCCCCTATGGGCCGGTGCTCCTGCCTCACACCTAGCTCGGCTTCACGCTGTTGAAACCAAAGCTTTCAGAATTATTGGAATCTCCCGCGATGAAGCTATATCTGAGGGCCTTTCACTCACTCACCGCAGGCAGGTAGGTGGTCTTTCTGTCTTCTACCGACTCCTCTCCGGCCTTGCACCCCCAGCTCTCTCTGTGCTCTGTCCCCCAAATATTCCTACAGGTCGCACAAGATCTGCCAGCAACCCTCTGATGGTTAAACTGTCGAAATCTCGGCTCTCCGCTCACCTTCACTCTTTCATTCCTCTTTTCTCCCGCCTCTGGAACAAACTCCCTCACTCCCTTCAATCCCACTCCTCCCTCCAGGTCTTTAAAACAGCTGTTCACCACCATCTCTTATCATCCCCCATCCAAAACCTTGATCTTTTCTACCCCCGCTAATTCACCCCAGATCCACCTTGTTTGAAATTCCAACTTCTTTCCTGGAAGTCCTGGCAGTGTCCATATGTTTTATACCTCTCCCACTGCCCCCTTCCCACGCCCCCCCCCCCCCCCAAAACCCTCGCCCTCTCTCAGATCTCTCGATGTCTCCATGTCTCTCGGTCCCTGCTCTCAAATGTTGTGTTTGTGTCCTTATCCCTCTCTCCCCATCTTATCTACCGCTCCCTATGTTATATGTTTTATGTGTCGGTTTGTCTTTCTGTGTGATTAATGTTCGCTCTTTCACGAGCCTCGATATTGTATACAAAAAAAAAAAAAAAAAAAAAAAAAAAAAATGTACGATTTTGAAGCAGAAGGAGTCGATAAAGGCTATAACGCCAGCCAAGGGCGTTACGATTATTTCAAAGCTCCGGACCTCTATCCATGAAGAGATGGAGAAGTTGTTTGTGTGGTTGACGGAGAAGCAGCTCGCAGGAGATACCGTGACCGAGAGCATCATGTGTGAGAAGGCCCGAGACATTTACGGGGATTTGGTGCAGCAGACGGCGGGAACATCAACGGACGAGGCATCGGAAGAGTCATTCAAAGCCAGTCGGGGATGGTTTGATAATTTTAAGAAGAGGACCGGCATTCACTCCGTCGTCAGGCATGGTGAGGCAGCAAGCTCGGATGTGAAGGCAGCTGAAGATTTTATTATAACTTTTGCCGAACTGATACAAGCCGAAGGATACATCCCCCAGCAAATCTTCAACTGTGACGAGACAGGGCTCTTCTGGAAAAAGATGCCGAGGAGGACGTATATAACGGCAGAGGAGAAGAGCATGCCAGGCCACAACTTATTCAGAGTGCCGGCGATAGCTCGCCTTCTCTTTGTGGAAGACACGGTGAGATCCTTAACATCCAACAACCAATGGGACGCAAACGGGGCGCCCAGTTTAGCGGTACACACATTGATGAATCACCCTGCCTGTGAAACACCGACATGACAGGTTATAGCTGGGTCGGGATTCAAACCCAGGCTGGACAGTTTAGAGTCAAGTGTGCGTACCTCCAGTCCAGGCCATCCTGCCAACTTGTATGCTGCATACAGGTGAAATATAAAGCGCGAGATATTTTTATATATACTGTATATTTAAAAAAAAATTGGTGTGGTTTTTGGCGGGCTGGAACGGATTAATAGCATTTCAATGCATTTTAATGGGGAAATTTAATTTGAGAAACGAGCAAATTGAGTTACGAGCTCGGTCACAGAACGAATTAAACTCGTAAGTCAAGGTTTCACTGTATATATATATATATATATATATATATATATATATATATATATATATATATATACACAAAGAATTAAGTTAAGCACCCCCCCCGTTTTTTTACAACCTCGCACATTACAAGTTTGTTGTCGTCAAAACAGTGTAATATACCCATGATATTGCTATATTTTCTGGAGAAGTGATATTATGGTCACATAAAAACATAACAATCATGCCGTTTTCAATATTTTATTCTGAATAATTTAAGGTGAAATTTTTTGGGAATTTTAGGCATATTTTCACCTCAATTTAAGTATGGAGCTATAGGTCCATCACGGACAGTGTGGATGACGTTTATGTTTTCTAACGTACAGTCATTGTTCTGAGAAGACCTCTAGCGATCTTTGCGTCAATAACGTGTGTAGGACCCACGTGATCGGATCACTGACTCAACCCTACGTCTCATAGACCCTGTAAGCCGTCGTATGCGTTGCTGTGGCAGGTTGTTCCATTCCCGATGTAATGCACGTTCGGGACATGTTGGGACGACAAATTGCGAAGATGGTCACTCCAATAGCCAATCTGGATGAATTGGAACGTGCATTACATCGGGAATGGAACAACCTGCCACAGCAACGCATACGACGGCTTACAGGGTCTATGAGACGTAGGGTTGAGTCAGTGATCCGATCACGTGGGTCCTACACACGTTATTGACGCAAAGATCGCTAGAGGTCTTCTCAGAACAATGACTGTACGTTAGAAAACATAAACGTCATCCACACTGTCCGTGATGGACCTATAGCTCCATACTTAAATTGAGGTGAAAATATGCCTAAAATTCCCAAAAAATTTCACCTTAAATTATTCAGAATAAAATATTGAAAACGGCATGATTGTTATGTTTTTATGTGACCATAATATCACTTCTCCAGAAAATATAGCAATAACATGGGTATATTACACTGTTTTGACGACAACAAACTTGTAATGTGCGAGGTTGTAAAAAAACGGGGGGGGGTGCTTAACTTAATTCTTTGTGTATATATATATATATATATATATATATACATACATATATATATATACATACATACATACATACATACATACATACATACATACATACATACATACATACATACATACATACATACATATATATATATATATATATATATATATATATATATATATATATATACATATATATATATATATAAATATATATATTGTTACAGTTTTGGAATAAAGGATAATCCCCCTCGTAGGTAGACGCACCACAACATGAAGCCTCGCGATAGTTCAGTTATTTCATAGTGAACGTAAGCGTAATCCTTTCCTGTGTTAGTTTTGCTTTGAGCAGGCCCGTGAGTAGGGCGGTCTTTTGGCGCTGAAATGCCACGTGGCAGGCTTGAACAAGTCTGGTGAGGCCGAAGGGAGGCGCCGCAGAGGGAGTGGCCGGTAAGCAACGAGCCGCCAATCAGGGCTCGAGGGGAGTGGCTAATGATGGCGATGAGAGGTGGGGGTTTGGAACATTCGAGTAGGGCCGGGGCGGAGCCATAAAACCCTGCTCCGAGCCCCCCACCACAGTTGAGTTCAGCGTCGGAGCCCCTGTGAGAGATGAGTTGAGAGTTGCGCCTGAGTGGAGTTCTCAGTTGAGTGAGTTAAGTTCAAGAGAGTTGCGCGTCAGTTTAGTTGTCGGAGCCCCTGTGAGAGTGAGTGGAGTTGAGCTTGAGAACGCGCCGCAGAATGAGTGCATTGAATTGCCGGGTATCGTGATTGTACACGAACTTACCCGGTGCCACGTGCCCTGCGCTGTATTAATCGCGCGCTCGAGAAGACGACCCGTGCCGGGCCACAGATGCGCGATCTCCCCCTGCCTGCCTTCTCCTGCATACGTGCCGTGACCGCCAGAGAGCCACGCCGGGCGAGCTGCCCCGGAGTGACCGCCGGCAAAGCGCGCTTGGCGCGCGAACTTCTTCTCTTCTTCTCCCCGTGTGCATGAGTGGGCCCCGTGTCTGGGGATAAGTTAAATTGGTTAAGCTTCTGCTCTTTGTCCCCTTTCCTTCATCCTGATCATTGTACAGTGTAAATAAATTGTGTTCTTCCTCTGATTTGACCGTTCCCATCCCTTCCATTGATTGGCCTCGCACGGTACGACTAGAACCGCTCGAATCGGGTTCCATAAAAGTAACGGCACGAGTCACATTATACGCATACCGCTCGGCGTACTCGATTCAGCGTGTCTTGTGCGAGGTTCGGTCCCCGCTTTCGTGGCAGCGTGGTTTAAAGGTACGTGCGACGTTGACCCGATACCCTTTTTCACGCTTGCTCCGGAAGTGGCGATTCGGCCTCATGGACACGAAGACCCAGGGGGAAAAAAAAGGGGTTTAATCCCCCCTTTGTAACGTGGAACGGGCTTCGGGAGATCCGCAACAAATTGGTAGTCAGGAGTGGGATTTGAACCCTAAAAAATATATATATATATTTTGGACACCAATTTGGACGAATTGGCCACAACAAATTGGTGTCTGGGAGGGTGAGATAATTGGACCTAGAGTGCGCTTCACGCACTCAAAATTATGAGCGTATGAAATTTAGTATTAAAACCAAAATTAAATTCGTACCATGGCTGGCCAAGGCGGTCAAATGCCAGTGGGGGTAATGGAAGATGAAGTAGAAGAAGAATTAATGACCCAGGACCAACAGGGACAGTTGGTAGTGGAGGAAGCCGAAGAGGGGGCGGCAGCTGGTAACGAAAATGGCGGCGCCTCGCACGTGGCGGCGGAAGCCGAGCCCGCTGTGCAGGCGGGTTTTGACATGCAATGGTTTATGACACAATTCATAGCATGCCTGAAAGAAGAGGGGGACAAATCAAGAAGGGAAATGAATGCAAAAATGGATGCCCAAAAAGACGAAATTCGGGGAATGAATAATGACATGAAAAAGATGATTGACGAATCCAGGTGTGACAGGGAAAAGATGATGGCAGAGTCAAAGAGGGACATCAAAAAGGCAGGGGAGGACATTGGGCATGGGTTGAGCGGGAAGGTCACGGTGATACGCGACGAGGTGACGCGGTGTGGGGAACGCGTGGAGAGTGAGCTTGAGCGAAGCACAGCCAAGTTGACTGGGGCTATGGGAATCGCGATGTGGGGTGTAGAGGGGCCGACGATCGTCGCATTGGAAAATAAAATTTTAGGGGCGCCGACGATCGTCGAGGAAAAAGAAACAATTGGGGCCGAAAATACGGGAGAGAAAGTGAACAAATCACGGGAGAAGGTAATGGAACATGCACAAAGTCTGTGTTCACACCGTGATGCCGTGCTTGCTCCTTATTAAATAAAAAGTTTGCAGGTGCCGACGGAAAAGGAGGGCTCCGAGGTGAGTAGCGAAAATGGCGCGAATGTGTTTGGCGCGAACGGGTTCTCGGCGCGCTTGGGACAAAGGCCAGACCCGGGCGTTTGCGATGGGCCCATTGTGCGGTGTACGAGGGTTACGGAGTGTGAGAGAGAGTGCGTACCCGAGTGTGTGAGAGAAAAGTGTGCACCGGAGTGTGCAGGAAAAGAGTGTTACGAAGTGTGAGCGAGAATGCACACCGGAGTATGAGCGGGAGTGCGCACCTGGGGGTGTGGAAAAAGAGTGTGCGATGGGCGAGTGTGTTATGGAGTGTGTGGAGGAAAAGTGTGCACCAGAATGCACACCAGAGAATGTGTGGGTAGAGTGTGCGATACTGCAGTGTGATGAGTGCACACCTGAGTGTGTGGGGGGCGCGTGTGTGCCTGATTGTGCGGTAAAGGAGTGTGTGGAGGAAAAGTGCACATCTGAGTGTGTAAAAAAGAGTGCATAACGGAGTGTGTGGGAGGTGCGTGTGTGCCTGGGTGTGCGAGTGTGGAGTGGGTCACGAGGTGTGAGGACGCGGCTCAAGCATCGACACCGACCGGGATAGCGTTTAGCAGGACGGGTAGCAGACGTGAGCCCCCGGTGAGTTGTGTGCTGCAGGGACCAGAGCGGATCGGTGCCTCGTCGGTTTCACAAAGACCGGCGTGCACGATTCGTACCGGCCCCCGCACTATATGGTTGGTGCCGTGCCGTGGCGGAAAAGGCCATCGGCGAGGTTCAAGGGGAGGTAGGAGTTGTCGGAGCCGCGCACCTTGTCGGGTGCGGTGCTCTGACGGTGGCCAGTTGGGTCATCGCGCGTGGGACCGAAAGGTCCCGCGAAGGGATGGAGCCCTGCACCTCGGCCCATCCATACCTCCTCCCTTGGATCACAAATGCCGGATGGACACCACATACAGGCGACCAACCACCCGCATGGATCGCTCGGCCCTTCGAAGCCGAACTGTGACAATGTACTTCCACACGGAGAGGCTCGTAGTGTAGCGGACTGTGAGAGTAGTGTACCCCATGTGGGGGAATGGTAGTGCCACCATTCCTCACACGGGGGCCCATGAGCATTAGTTTAGGGGGATGGCAGTGACAGGCACATGGGGGTGCCAGCAATGGTTGCCTCCATGGGGCACCGAAGCTAGCCGAGGGAGGGCTAGGATAATGTTAGGGATCTAGCAGACTGTAGGGACAAGATTTAAGTAGTGACACCTGGACTAGAGAGGGGACGTAGACAGTTTAGGTGGTTGATAAAGGAAAGGGAGTGCATAGTGTAAAGGGACGACGAGGGAAGCACGAGTTTTAGGGGGAAGTATTTAGATAGATGATGCTGTGTGTTTGAGTTGTGTGTGAGAACAAATGGAATTGTGTAGAGGTGTGTGAGAAAAATGGTGTGCAAGATATTTGGTGTGAGAATGCTTGGTGTGGAATAAAAGTTGTGGAATGCATGGTGCGAAGGAGTGAATGGGGGAGTGGAACCCATTCGTGGAAGCCCAGGGGGGGGGGGGGGGCGTAGTGTAAAGCCAGGTAGAGGGCATAGGTAAATTGTATGGATATTGACACCTGTGGTGCGGGTAGAGGAAAAGTAGTGCTTTGTAGGGTGCATGAGTCTGTGGAATGGCTGGGTGTGTGGCTTAATTGGTGCGTATAGTTATTGAGGCACTCTGCCACTGGTAGTTTGTCGGCCAGGTGAGGCGGTAGGTAGGCTCTGGGAGTCGGTTAGAGTTGTTGAGTGGGGCCCGAGGATCCAAGGGAAGGACCCGGGTTGCCCGATGCCAAGGTGGGCACAGAGGGGGTAAGATCCAGGGAGGGCCTTCCCAAGTTAGGTAGTCGTCAGGAGCAGGCAAGCTCGGGGGGCGGCTTCAGTGGCGGAGGTGCGCAGGTAGTTAGACCTGCTGGTAGGGCTACATGACCCAGCCCCGAAATTGTGCAAGGGCACAGAGAGAAAATTTGTGGGAGTGAGACCCAAATTCAGGATGGCACCGCAGTGTGGGCAATGGGAATTCAGGTTCTTCGAACCACATAGTTTAAAGAGGCCGATTGGCAGGGTACGACCCCGGGTAGTTTAAATGAGTTAACGTTACTAGAGTAGTTAGGATGAGAAATCCCTTCGCACCATCCACAGCCATTCACCGAGGAGGACGAGGTCCACACCGAGGCTCTGTAAACTGTTTGGAAAGTAAGACGCATCATGACGTAAAAGGAGACATTGTGTTTGTTCCATCCCTTCCTTCCTGGGAGGGATTGGGAGACGGATTTGGTATAGAGGGGGATATGGGAGACAAGACGTAGAGATGGATTGTAAATACAAGGGGGGCTAGGGTAGTGTAGCCAATGGTGGGGGGTACGGACGGCTAGGGGACGAGTTTGCTCTGCTCGCTCTTCGGCGTCCCCCGCGCCACCTTGTTTTTCTGTGTGCCATTGCATCCTTTCCGCTTGCTTGTTGTGCCTTGTCTCTCCCCCCGCCCCAGGACCATTTTGGAGGCCGACCTGTGCAGCATCCATTTTGCACCATCGCACCATCGCAGCATCCATTCTGCACCCTTGTTCCACCTGTGCAGCCGAACTGTGCAGCACCTTACTGCCATGTCCTTTTGCTGCACCCTTGTCACACCTGTGCAGCCGAACTGTGCAGCACCTTGCTGCCATGTCCTTTTGCTGCACCCTTGTTGCACCAGTGCAGCCGACTTGTGCAGCACTTTTCTGCCAAACACATTTTTGCTGCACCTTGTCACTCATAATGGACCACAAGCCTTGTGGCCTTGCGCCTCTGTTGTGCAGCATCTTGCTGCAAAATCGTCTTGCACCTTCAGACCACTTGTTGAGTGGAATTGATGCCATGCAGTTGGACCACGTGAGAACGGCCCTGCTGGCCAATGAAAAGCAAATAAAAGCATTTTTATTATTGTGTGCTAGGGATAAAGAAGTTCTGCAAGTTTAGATGGCCCTGATGCTTCAAATGGCCTGTATGCCGGTCAGGGGGCCAGCCGGTTTGTTAGACGCACACAGAAGAAGGAAGAAGCGAGATGCAAGATGCAAGCAGCAAGTGCCATTTATGAGTGTGTTTTGTTGTGTTTTTCTCCCCTCCAATCTTCTCTTCCAAAAAGAACGGGTCCTGGGTCATAGAATTGTAAATATACATGCTTGTAAATATAAGTATGTGCCCACCGGCTATGTGTTTAGTTTGAAAATTCCGGAAATACTCGGGTAGTTGTGGGTGTGAAACTGTTAGATAGCTGCTCAACACAATAGGAGGGACAAATCTAGTGTTTAAAATGTTGCACACATGGGTCAGAGTAAATGCTAGGGGGAACCACACCTATGTGTCACATTTAAAAGTAAGGTTAATTTTGCATGTCAGGCTCTACCGGTCGTTCCATTGGTGGGTTCGACTCGGGATTGGCCCTGGTGAGAGAGGGGTGTAGTGTTACGGTTTTGGAATAAAGGATAATCCCCCTCGTAGGGTAGACGCACCACAACATGAAGCCTCGCGATAGTTCAGTTATTTCTTCGTGAATGTAAGCGGCGTCCTTTCCTGTGTTAGTTTTGCGTTGAGCAGGCCCATGAGTAGGGCGGTCTTTTGGCGCTGAAATGCCACATGGCAGGCCTGAACAAGTTTGGCGAGGCCGAAGGGAGGCACCGCAGAGGGAGTGGCCGGTAAGCAATGAGCCGCCAATCAGGGCTCGAGGGGAGTGGCTAACGACGGCGATGAGAGGTGAGGGTTTAGAAAATTCGAGTAGGGCTGGGGCGGAGCCATAAAACCCTGCTCTGAGCCCCCCACCACAGTTGAGTTCAGCGCCGGAGCCCCTGTGAGAGATGAGTTGAGAGTTGCGCCTGAGTGGAGTTCTCAGTTGAGTGAGTTGAGTTCAAGAGAGTTGTGCGTCAGTTCAGTTGAGTCGGAGCCCCTGTGAGAGTGAGTGGAGTGGAGTTGAGTTGAGCTTTAGAACGCGCCGCAGAACGAGTGCATTGAATTGCCGGGTATCGTGATTGTACACGAACGTGTCCCGTGCCCTGCGCTCTGCGCTGTATTAATCGAGCGCTCGAGAAGACGACCCGTGCCGGGCCACAGACACCCGATCTCCTCCTGCCTGCCTTCTCTTGCATACGTGCCGTGACCGCCAGAGAGCCACGCCGGGTGAGCTGCCTCGGAGCAACCGACGGCAAAGCGTGCTTGGCGCGTGAACTTCTTCTCTTCTTCTCCCCGTGTGCGTGAGTGGGCCCTGTGTCTGGGATTTAGTTAAATTGGTTAAACTTCTGCTCTGTGTCCCCTTTCCTTCATCCTGATCATTGCACAGTGTAAATAAATTGTGTTCTTCCTCTGATTTGACCGTTCCCGTCCCTTCCATTGATTGGCCTCGCATGGTACGACTAGAACCGCTCGAATCGGGTTCCATAAAAGTAAAGGCACGAATCACGTGATACGCATACCGCTCGGCGTACTCGATTAAGCGTGGTTGGTCCGAGGTTCGGTCCCCGCTTTCATGGCAGCGTGGGTTAAAGGTACGTGCGACGTTGACCCGATACCCTTTTTCACACTTGCTTTGGAAGTGGCGATTCGGCCTCGTGGCCACGAAGACCCAGGGGGGGAAAAGGGCTTTAATCCCCCCTTTGTAACATGGAACGGGCTTCGGGAGATCCGCAACAATATATATATATATATATATATACATACATATATATATATATATATATGTATGTATATATATATATATGTATGTATATTGTATATATGTATATATATATATGTATGTATATATATATGTATATATATATATGTAAATATATATATATATGTATATATATGTATATATATATATGTAAATATATATATATATGTATATATATATATATATATATATGTATATATATATATATATATATATATATATATATATATATATATATATATATATATATATATATATATGTATATATATATATATATATATATATATATATATATATATATATATATATATGTATATATATATATATATATATATATATATATATATATATATATATATGTATATGTATATATATGTATATGTATA